>NW_027286069.1:30927039-31244539 GCF_022747635.1 Hetaerina americana
CTCCATGGGCCTATTCTCTTTATATTTCTCATTATTGATGAATTTGCTGTACTTTTGTGGATGCTTTCAAATCAGATTATTGGAAATGTAATCGATTGTCTTTATTATCCAATTCAACCAAATTTTGATGTACTGTGAAATAAATATCTTAAATGCAGTCTGATTTTTATTTGCTGATGGTTGAAGCTACATCAACTTTCTTTTTCCATTCGAGATCCTCTAATAACATCAATAAACATTGTTAAAGCTTGACTACTGAAGGAATTTTGTATACTAAACTTTTATTCCATAATTGCATTTGTATATATGAACCAATATCTTTAAAGTATTTAGTTTTACTACCAGAATGAAAACATCACAGCTCAAATTAGGTTCACAAAAATTTTATTCTATAAACCTGAGATTTTTATGGACAATGTTGCTCATACTCATTACTCATACTGTTGCTCATTTTTTAATTTCATGCTTAATAATACACTTCAGCTTCTTAGGAATAACCAGACATATTTGGTATGCCTACATTTAGGGCTGCTTGTACCAGTTTATCTAAAATTTGGAGTACATACTTTTTAAAACCTGTTCAGTGAAATTGCCTTTTAAATATAGGTTTTTACTAAAGAAACAACAACATATTTCCCAAGGGTCAGATGTTAATTTTCCTGAGATATTATGCTAGTATATCTCATTTAATATAAGTAAGATTTTGTTGGCATTCAGAATGAAAAGTGAATGAGTATATAACTAGTGGTTTTTATGGGAGGCAACCAACAGCTAAGGTCGTTAGCGCCATTAGGGATGGAAAGGAAGGGTGGAGAGAAACCTGGCATCGGCATTAGCCTACCCTTGTCGAAAGGTGTCAAGGATTCCTTAGTTTAACATCCCATTCCCAGGACGTCATACTCACTCAAACTGCTCTCCACAAAGCACCTCAAACAGAAATCAGGATACCTCTGAAAATTTGTTTTGTCCAGGATTTGAACCCAGGCCCTCTCAGTGGGAAGCCCATATGTTAGTCACCGCACCGTCCTGATCCCCAAATGAGAGTTTAAGCATTTAAAAAATTAATGTGGCCTTTATGATGCATGCAAATATTCTGGCAATTATTTGATTCAATACTGTTTTAACAGTGGCAATGATGTAAAACTTTTATATACCTGATGGCCTACTTTTCCTTTTCTAAGGCCTTTAGAAAACAGAATGCTACAATTGTATTCCATTTTTATTAACATATTTTTCCTCAATTAAAAGATGAATGAGAGAAAATTTGCAACATTTGATCAATAAAATCACAAATGTTGAAACATAACATGATGCCAAATATCCGCATTAGGTAAGCTACATTTAGCTACCTTTAATTACTCAGACATAGGTGCACATCATTATAACGTTAAATGTTACTTAATTTTAAGTGGGACATTGCTAGGTTATGGTTTAGTACGAGACAAATGAAAGGAACCCTTAGCCTTCTCGCAGTCTATACATTTCAAATTTCTGAAATAGACTTCCATTTCTCCAAGTAACTTCTCGCCCACGACGGCTATTCTCCCTGCAGAACATGGATGTTTACTTCTTACTCTGTATAACTTGTTCTTTAAACTGAGACAAAAAAAATGCTTAAATACAAAAACTGAATTTTGAAACTTTAATAACATCATCATTTTCAGATTTATTACACAAATTTCACTATTTTGGTGTTATCTTTTTGTCATTACATTAGGTAGACTAGTTTACTTATTTGTAATGAATTCTCATTGAGCTTTTTTTGAATATTATGAAACAATGCAACTTCTTACAATGCATTGATCAATGCACGTGAAGCTATAAGTTATTTTTGGAAAGGGTCAAAGAATCTTTTAATAGAGAAAATCTTACTGGCCAGATTAAAATAGATTTAAAAGAATTATAGTAGTATTTTAGTAAATATATAGTAGGCAGACTGATATATAATAATAATAGGTACTCTACCAGTTAGGGTAGGTTTTGGATGGACACAACTACCAAAAAATATCGTCTCTAAAAAAAAATACAATGCAACATCCAACTATACAACAAGCCCCTCATCTCTCTATACTTCCTTCTTTCCATCCAAAATCCCTATCATATTTCTGCCCTTTCCTTGTTTTCCTAACATTCTCCCCTCTATCACCATCATCAACCTCCTATTGCCAATCAATATGCTTTGCATACATTTTTCCTGTGAAATTAGGATTTTTCCCAGTATTCCTCTCTCCTCCCTAACCATACCTAAAACCTCCTGATTTGTTTTTCTTTCAGCCCACTTAACCTTCTCCATACCCACTTTTCAAAAGCCTTCAATTGATGGTGATTATCCCGCTTCAATGACCATGTTTCCGCACTGTACACACCAGCACTCCACATCAAAGATTTAACAAGCCTTTCTCAACATCCTTATTCAACGTCCCTGTCATTAATTCTCTCCTCCATGTGAAAGCTTCTTTGCCAAATGCAATTCTTCTCCATGCAAGGTGTGATCAAAAAAAGACAGGACTGATTTTATAACTTGTTTATTTCAACGGATACAGCTTAATCGAACTTGTCGCCCTCAAAGTAGATGCCTTGGCTGACCACACACCTTTGCCAATGTTTCTCCCAACTCTCGAACCCTACCTGGTAAGCCGCCTTAGGGATCCTCTTCAGGTCTGCCGTACAATTAGTTTTAATGCCCGTTTAGTTTTAAGCAATACTTGCAACCCCTTGGTTAACTGACAAACTAGAGCTTAGTCATCAGCAAAACTAACTGATTTCACGAATTCTCCTTCAAATTTCATTCCTATCATCAGTTCTTCCCATGCCTCTTTAATTATTTCTTCCACATACATGTTAAACAGTACAGGTGATAATGGACAACCCTGCCTTATGCCTCTTCCTAACACTGCCCATCTGGACTCTCCGTTTCCCACTCGCAACTGAGCAGTCTGAGACAAATACAGGTAGTGAATTAGCCTCCTGTCTCTCCAATCTTTTCCTATTTTTTGCAATATACTCATTAGTTTTTCCCAATTCACTCTATCAAATGCCTTTTTGAAATCTACGAAACAAGCAAATACATGCTGATTGCATTCTATATTTCTCTCCATTAAAGATCTCATTACTGTATTTGCATTGCATGTGCCTCTCCCCTTCCTAAACACAAACTGATCATCCCCTGAGTTATCATATGCTCTGCTCTCCATCCATCCTCTTTCAATGATTCTGAGAACCAATTTAGCTGCATGTGAAATCAAACTTATTGTCTTGTAGTCCTCATATGATGAAACTTTAACATTTTCGGAATAGGAACTGACACTGATCTGACAAAGTCTTCTGATCAGATTCCTCCCTCCTAGATGCTACAAATCAGACCATATAGACTCTTCCTCCCACATTTTCCTATAACTTTTATTATTCCTGCAGGAATATTGTATAACTCCATGGCCTTATTTGATTTCATCTCCTTAAATGCCCTTTCTATCTCATCGTCGAGTATGCCTGGACCTAAGGTATCTTCCTCGTTGGCATGCTCTCTGTCTAACCTTGTTGGCCAAAGTTCTTTACAATACAGTTCTTCTATGAGGGTGGTCCCATAGTACCTGGCCTGACCTAGAGAGGGCGGTAGTTGTTTGAAAAATATCACTGTACTAGAAAGTATTCAATCTATAAAGCATATGTTTTAAGTTTGAAAACATTACGCTGTTTAGTATTGGCTTGGCAGCCATCGATAGTGAATGTTTTCAGTGAATTTATGAAAATGGAAAAAATTGGTCATTGCTATGTGATATAATACTTTTATTTGAAAGGCCTCAGCCCAACCAATATAAAAGCTAAACTGGATTCTACTCTAGGTGAGTCTGCTCCTTTGTTCACAACAGTAAAATATTGGGTAGTAGAGTTTAAGCGAGGCCGTACGAGCTGTCAAGACGGGCATCGCATTGGGCCACCAAATGAGGTGACAACTCCAGCAGCAGGGAAGAAAATCCACAAAGTGATACTGGATGATCATCAACTGAAAGTGTGCAAGCCAGCAGACAAAGTAGGCATTTCAAAAAGTGCAGTACATCACATATTAACTGAAACTTTGGACATGAGAAAGCTGTTTGCTAGATGGGTGCTGTGTTTGCTCACACTCAAGCAAAACCAGAGTCTTGAAGATGTTTCAATTGAGTGTTTAGCAAAGTTTCACAGCAACAAAGCAGAATTTTTACGCCTTGGATGAAACATGGGTCCATTACTTCACACCCAAGACAAAAGTATAATCAAAACGATGGATTCAAAAGGGAGAACCAGCTCCAAAGAAGGTGAAGACCGTTTCATCTGCAGGCAAGGTCATGGCGTCGTTTTTTTGGCATATGCGTGGGATAATTTTCATTGACTATCTTGAAAAAGGAAAAACTATCAACGACAACTATTATGCAAACTTATTGCAAAGTTTGAGCAAATAAATCAAGCAAAAGCAGCCGCATTTGGCTAAGAAGAAAGTGTTGTTTTATCAAAACAATGCACTAGCTCACAAATCCGTTATTGCAATAGCTAAAATTCATGAATTATAGTTTGAATTGCTACCTCATGCACCCAATTTGCCAGATTTAGCCCCCCCAGGATTATTTTCTGTTCGAAAACTTGAAAATAATGGCTCGGCGGTCAAAGGTTTTCCAACCCTGAAGAAGTGATGTTGGCAGTTGATGGCTATTTTGAGGAGCAAGACATTCTTCTTATAAAAAGGGTATCGAACTTTCTGAACATTGCTAGGAAAAGTCTATAGAGCTGAAAGGAGATGTCAAAAAATAAATAAATTTTTTTCCAAAATTTTTGTTTTCTTTGTTGGGTCGGGTACTTCTGGGATTACCCTCATATACATTCATTCCATCTCTTTTAGATCTCTTCTGTTTCAACTATTACTTCACTCAACTCATCTCTAACTATTGACAAATATTTTCCCTTCTTATTTCCTGGTAATACTTTCTTGTATAGTGCACCAATTTTGCCCTTCCACTGAAAACTTTCCATATACTCGCACTGCATCTTCCACCATACTTCTTTACTCTTTTTTAACCATCTCAATTTATTAGTTACTCTTTTTGTACTTCCTTCTACCTAAATCTGTTAATATTCTTCCATTTCCTTCTCTCATCTATCTTTCTAACCATCTCAACTGTAAACCATGGTTTCCTTTTCTGATTAACAGTTCCTATAGTTTCTTTCTTTTCAACATCGCTTTTTTGATATATTACCATTGTTTTAATATATAACCAAAGTAAAACTGACTGATATATGTTAACCACATTGTTGAGAATAGAGGTATCCCAGTCATGAGCCTATTTAGTGACATTATGTCTATAAATGACACAAAAAGCTGAATACATATGCTAGTTATAAGAAAATTAGGTAGGCACAATTGACAACATGGAAGGATATATAGTGTAGCCTAAAGCCTATCAAGATTAATATGACTTTTGTCTTTTGTCCAATAATGACACCCCTACACAATACTAAAAAATGCAGTTAATAAGAATAATGACCATTCGATCAGTTAACTATGATCACCCTCAAAAAATTAATATTATTCATCCTTAATTAAAACTCTTCCTTTTCAATAGCTTTTAGTTGAGTTATTTTCCATCATAATTATTTTGAATAGCCTTCTTTAAATTCTAATTGGTATTAACTACCACCTCAAGAAGTAATGGTGCCCTGTGCAAGAAAATTTGCTAATAGCCATCCTTTTACAATAGTTAAATAACAATATTAAATTTCACTTTTGCACAGTGCAGTACCCATAAGTTAGAAATTTCCCTAATCTAGTTCTTTATAATGACTCACAATCAGTTAGCAAATATTGACAAAAATGAAAATTGGACTTATTATGAATTCATGCCCTCAAATATCAATAAACCATTTAACATGAATTATTTAGGTTATACTACCACTAAGCGCGAAATTTGGGAGTAGATTCTAAAAATCCAGGCTGAATACATGCACAAACACCATTCAATTTCAGCTCAAAAGACTGAATGGAGAAACTGCTCTGAAATAAGGCTAGGAAATCTAGGACACTGTCTAACATGTCATACTATACAAAAATTGAGTAAAAAAGAACGTATGCACCACACAGATACCTCTAGAACACTAATGAAAGACGCATTAACTAGTAACAAAATGATTTTAATATATTATACATTTATTACAAATTTAACCAGACATTTGGAAATATTAACAACAAAGAAATTTAGTACCTCCTAACGAGCCGGGACTAGTATGTATAAAAAAATAAGGAGTATAAAAATAATTTTCAGGATTTTTCCATACAAGTGGAAAGATTCTGAAGACATTCATTCTGGAACACATGTACTTATTTCAACACTATATTAGTACTTGGAACCACACGGGAAAATATCCGCTAGGGTCCCACAAAAATAGGATTCAAATATCACTAACTGAAATATGTTCATGTTGTCCCGAACACAATTACATGAAAACGTTTATCATTATAATTGACATTCCACCATCCAAAGGTGGTTCGCCATACATAACTTATGAACTCACAACTGCCATAGTTCATGTTTACTGGTGTTTCACGGCAGTAACTTATGATGTCTCCATTCACAAGCATTTTCATTCTGACAGAAAAGTTGCAGATAGCCGAACAACTTCATGTCTTCTTGGGCCGTATCAACCTCATACCTCTTAGTAAGCAGAAATACGCAATTTATGTGGTATTAGTAGAGAGTGACACTGAAAGGCAAGAAATTTTGATATGCAACGTCAATCACATCGCAATTAATAGCATCGTGCACATTTGGGGTAATTACAGACTGAGCTGATGAATAATCTTTCTACACTAGAAATATCAACAAACAAAAATACCATATTCACAAGACCATTCTTCAACTTTTCCTTTCAAATTTCACTCCTCTTCTCGAATGCACCCCTCAACAAGCTCTCTCAAATTAGGGTTCTCCATTGCAGCGGCAATTCTCTCTTTATCGTTAATTTGTTTGTTAACTGAAAACAACAAAATGAAATAATACAGGTACTAACTCCTTCGGATTCTACACTAATTCTACAAGACCCAATACGCACTTTCGTCCTCGGTGGAATGTGCCCCTTTCTTTATATAAATATCAAGTTTATATCTTTCAGTTAGATTCCTGAGTAGTTTCACCCTAATGCAAAGGCCAATTAACGTTGCCAATGAGCAATGTGGAACCGTAGGATTAAATTCAATCCTTACGTAAACTGCATTGCTGTCCATTAACTTCGAAATCTTAAAAAAAATTATCAACGAAAAATTACTCCAGAGGAATACCGAGTTTATCAATTGTATATTGTCAATTCATGAAAGCACTTACCTGGACACAATCTTCACTGACGACATGCAAGTCTTCAAGCGTGGCTGGCTTTTCGGGATCGCGGATATTTCTGATGAAATCTGGTAGCGGGAAAAAGTGTCCCAAGACACCAAGAATTTCAATAAAGGCAACATTTTAAGTAGTCACATTTATTGCTTAACCATTAATCATGATGAGAGCCTACCATAAATTGAATCCTTCAGATCTGTCAGCTGACTATCATTTTCAGCATTCAGAACTCCTGGGACCGTAGCTTCACTTATTGACTCTGACCCTAAACCACTAATGATACTTTTAGATTTTTTAAAGAAAGACAGAAACATTTTCTAGCGGCTGGTAGTTACAGCTATTAACCTTTAAACATGCCACGGCTTTAATTGCTCAATTGTTCCTCTATATTAGATTGGCGCTATATTCAAACACTTAAAAGGCCAAGTTGGCTTTTCCAGGGCGCTGTAAGAAACTATGAACGAAGATTTTAAACTTCTCGGGACAGAGAGAGGAGAATAAAAACCCGAAAAAGACACCTCTTATCACTGGAAAGTCTTACCTGGTTTGCTTAACTCAAATCCTGAAAATACAAACCTTCCCGTAAGGGCTGCCATCATTCTTCCGGATTAAATCTATGAAATTCATATAGCATTTAAAGCAAAAGAAGGGATGTTTAATTTAGGAATAACTACGAACACACTTGATTAACCGATTTATTTAACTTCTTTATAACATGGTGCCCCAGTCACTTTCTGGGAAAATATCACCACAGATATAATTATTACATGTACGTATGCTGTGAAGTAATACAGCACAGTTTGCAAATGGAATAACAAGAACCAACAAACGAAAACTCAACATCTTTACAAAATAAACTATTACAAAATAAACATATTGGCACACATGAATTCTTGAGCTTGAACACGAAAAAAATGCAGCTTATGAAAAATCCTTTCAAATCTTACATTAATGGGCACTGGAATCAACGGAGCTTATTTCATTGTCTCCAGGAGGAGGTGGGCTACATTCGCTCTGAGTTGAAGTCACAATTTTGCTAGGAGTACTGGAGGTTGTATCTAAAGTGGAGTCTGAGGGTGCATCCCCAGCTCCAATTTCCCCAATGGACCCTATTGATACATCTCCATTTTCCATTCCATTTTTTTTGCTCTTTGATTCACTCTTCACGCGAGCCCTTCTACCTAAACTCTCTCTTCGGCCAGGAGTCCTAGCTACTTTCTCTTGGGGAAGTGATTTAGGATAATCCTCGGGCGCAAAGTGCTCCATCAAAATTCTAACAAGGTCGTCCAAGTCTTTTACTTTAGCCTGGGTAGCTTCCATCACCAATTTTTTAACACCTTCTGCGCCACATTTCTCGTATGCCTCTTGTGTAGAGTTATAGTTTAAGCCTGCTTCAACAAGAATGGAACGGAGATTGAATGCGCGCTGTCGTTCCCTACTGTTTCGGCTTAGCATGGTCGCGAACACCGGGCGAAATGAATCTTGGCGAACGACCGTGGCTCTTAAAGTTACAAGTGCATTTTCTTCAACAGAGACAGGCGTTGTGAACTTACGCAGTGCATCTATTACCATTCCTAGGTCCTCCGGGCCATGGTCCTCCTCTTTAAGGGTTTCAGAGTTTTCCATTCCCGTGACATTTACGGCCACTTCGTAAATTGCTTGTGCTCGATTATGCGCGTGATCTAACTCTTGCTCATCGCGATGTAAAAGAATTCGGGATAGCGTGCGGAGAGAAAAGTAACGCACCGTCTTAGCACAGCGATTCTCGGCAAAAGCATAGCCATCTGCAAATCCAACTACTACGCTACGAAAAGCATCCATTAAATTGTATTTCCCTAGAGCTTCAAGAAGCAGAGGCGTTGTGATTTTCCTATTTTCATGTTTAAGCAGAATGACCCCATCTTTGGTACCTTTTTGGTCTTCCAACCACTGGATGAAATCTGTGAGGGCTGATACCTCACTCTTGGTTTTCAATACTTTCCCCCTTTTGATGTCCTTCAGCATTCGAAAACGCCCAATCGTAATGATACGAATGTTATGACGACGTCGAGCAGCTTGAGTCAGGTCCCGATAGGGCATCACGTATTGGGAAAAAGACGATGTGGGTGTGTATGCTCCTATCTGGCATATCTCGTCCACCAGCCTGCTACCTGTGGTGTCCAAATCCCAGGAAACAAGACAGTAGTTTCCATGAGGAATACCGCTGTTTTCCGCAACTCCATCAGTCTCGTCGACAGTATTGGACGATACCATGTTATCCTGAAAAAGTACCACAAAGAACTGAAAATTAGGCACTATCGTCAAAAATATTAAAATTATCAAGCATAGAGAATTAGGCTCAACACAAAATGAACAATCATTTGGTATGCCACAATGGTAATATTATGAGAAAAAGAAAACTTGCGGAAGAGAAATCACCACCATACCCGGGTGTTGATGTAATGACTGGTAGTTAACCCAGATGAACGTATACCTTATGAATACATCACAGATATTTACCTGGAAAACTGAAAAGATTTAATTCATGCAGAGAATCGAATATCTGAACAAATATTTTGTCACACAGACTGAATGGCACTGATCAAAGGGCACTATTGAGTATTCTAGCCTATTCTGGACGTTAAAACTTACTAAAGGTATTTCTTCTAGCCGAGTGATTTATTCAATCAGTGCATTTAAAGATAAAATGACCCACAAGGCAGAATCTTGATCTTAAATGCTAACATTGCAACTTATCGCTGCGGTTACATCCCAAGTCAACTTTCCTGCCCCCAAGAGATACTAGCAAGGAAGCAAAACAGCTAAATATGACCTTTGCCCCTTCTTCACTTTCCTGTGTTATGCCGAGATTGAGTAGAATGTTACTATGTGCATTACGGCTCGAAATTGCAATTGCATGATTAATTCACAAACGAAACTACCTGTATACTGTACAGAAATATCATTACCTGACAATATCAAGACGATGGCATGCTTTAAATAATGCTGTTATGTATAGAATGGATTGATTAGCAGCCAAGAAAAGCGTACCTAGTGCTCCTCTCCGCGGCAAAACGTTTCTCAGCTAAATTCCCTTTCGAATTGCACACGTAATCTTGTTTCTTAAGGCCATACTCTCTTTCGTTTATCACACTCACCTGATTCTCAAGGTTGTTCCCGCGGAGACGACGGGTAGAGGAATTGCGTCCACTACACACGTTCGATTACGAATTACCTTACTTGTCGCCGGCAAACCTTTGTACACTGCGCGGTGCGACGCAAGGTAACGTCACCGTGGTCTTCAACTTGACGTGGTTGACAAAGAAGCCTGTAGCTGTCGCCAG
Organism: Hetaerina americana; assembly: GCF_022747635.1. Lineage (NCBI taxonomy): Eukaryota > Metazoa > Arthropoda > Insecta > Odonata > Calopterygidae > Hetaerina > Hetaerina americana. The sequence goes on from NW_027286069.1 coordinate 30,937,718, forward strand.
TTATCAAGGATCCCATGCCACTGATCATACCGCGATAATCGTTTCACATTCTAAAGAAGTTTCGTTTCCGACTAAAGTAATTATCCGTTTTGCTGGCGTAAGGATTACTATAGCAAACTAATTTAAACGAAAAGGGAGCTAACTATCGCTTTTATTGTAAGCAAAACGAAGCAAGTTACGTTTTCTCGGGAATGAACTCATGCCGTCGTCAAAAAGAGTAAAGCTACCGCTACAAAAAGGTTAATAACTATAAAACTGCTGAAATATTCTTACCATAATCCTTATTTGAGGGCTTTCCATTGGTTGTATCACTTTGTAAGAAGGTAATGTTCACACGAGAATAAATGAAGATGTAACTTCTAGCCTTTCTGTACATCAGTCCAAACAGCTCACACGGTTGCACTAAGTGGTCATCCTAGACATTTCTCGGACGGGTATCCATATCGATCTATCATTTCGCGAGTCTTTATCACTTCGATTAATTAACGTACCTATGTATATAATAAATACATTGCAAACAAATTTGTGAAAAGGAAGTAAGTTATATTTTAATTTCTGTGGTATTTTTGAGCGTAAATGCCATGACATCACCTAAGATATTCGTAATCCTGAGCGTGAAACTTCATTTGTTATGAAATAGTATCCATGCATCGTGTCATCTCAATCCTTTAGGTCGATCAGAATGTTTACAATTATCAATAATAAGTGTCGTTGAAAACCTTGGCCTTGTCATAGGTGAAGTAAAGATGTTCTTGAAAAGTAAGTAAATTAATCATTTTGTTAATGATGATTAAATTATCCATGTCTGTTATTCTTTTTTTCAATTATGCATAATGTTAAATTCTTTGTTGATTATTGTCCGGGTTGTGATACTTGACAAGGGACTAAATATTTCTCAGAGCTATGTCTTTACAATAAAGTTTCAAAGCGTCTATAAAACATATTTTTGTTAAAGTCGAGGGTGAGCAATCTTGTCATCATTAACCTGTGAAAAATTTACCATGATTGTGTTATTCCACATTTTTTCACCTTTCAATTTTCTTAAACATAGGCTATTAGGTAAATTGCTGCACTACATAGCAAATTTTGGATCTTATTCTAACAATTACTTCACATTTTTGTTATAATTGTAAAAAGTAACCTTTATATGAACATTGATGTAGGATACGTCTCATAAATTTTTATCAATTTTCATGAATCTATTATTTACTGAAGTGGTAAATGTCGTGCAATGTTGCTTAATGAATATTCCTCTTATATTGTTGTTTTAATCGGCATTGGCTAGTTTAGAAACTGGCAAAGAAGCAGGGTTTGGTGAACATTTTTTCTTCTATCTATCGTGAAACGGACTTACGAAAACGTTGCTTAATATCACTTATCCCAATTTTGATTCCGTTTTCGAAAACATTTAAAGGTGCTTCACTAAACTTAAGTTACGCAAAGTAATTTATGAACTTTTTCTTTATTTTTTTCATATTACTGCGTAGATCCATGTGCCTACTTGTTCGAAGAAATTATGTAGAGTCGTCATGTGAAGAAAGAGAATTGACATCCCGCCCATGACTCGTAAGTACCTAATGCGCAGCTAGAATTAGGGAACTGGAATCGCTGTTTTTCCCATTCTGAGTGTTTTTTAGGATCGTTTTAATATCGAATGACTCTTTATGTTTTCCTGTCCTTCGTAGGATTTACTGGTAATTTATGCCGAAATTCTTGTTCCCCCCTTTTCCTGTATCGCATTTCAAAATGAGTAGTATGGCGAGTAGTTACCTTCTATCCACATTTATCTGTCTTCGTGTTTGTGCTACATACATCCGGACTGCGGTTTGCATACTAAATCTTAGGAAGAGACATGCGTTTGAAAAAATCGGCTCTATACGTTTTTGTTCATTGCTATTTCTTACGGGTTGAAGATTCTACTCCGCAGTAATCAACCTAAGGTTGCTTTGATAGGCGAGGGTGGATACCACCAAATATTAAGCTCAGCACCGAGTATAGTCCACACGTCATGGTCGGGTGGGCAGTATCGCTCCCTGTGCCACAGGTGGCTTCCGAAGAAGATCTGGCTATCAGATCTGGAATTTTGGGATGCCCAGAGGCGTCCCTGAGAATCGAACCTGTGCAAAAAATCTACTCGGTCAGTAGCTTGCCTCTCTACCTACTGGACTACCACAGGGTTGAAAACTATACTTCATAATATATAGCATTCTTCATAAAAAATCTACTAATACAAATAATTCATACCTAATTTAAAAAGATCCATTTCTGATAATTTATTGCGTATTTTTTTGGCCCTAAGTTGCAATCTCGATCAATAACTTATAATTTTGGCAGTTTTCTGCGTGTACAACTATTTATCAAAAGGGGTTATGAGAAGTGAAAGAAATTGAATCCAATAAAGCTTAATTGTGCTGTGGATGCATGTATGTGCACGATGGAGAACACTGGATGAAAAAGTAACAAAGTTATGGGAACAAGTGAATACATAAATATGCATGAACGTAATTGGATGATTTATGTTCCTTTTGTCAAGCCTGCCACAAGAGTCAGTTCGGTGACACGACGGCCTGCCAACTTAGAAAAAGTAATGCAGACTCGTGTAACTGTAATATTCTAGCATAAACGCAATACCTGGTACTCATCCTCGAGCACAGATACTATGCTTGTCCCCATGTAGTTACAAGCTAGATGGTGACACTTAAGCTTAGCCGCTAGCTCACCTAAAAATCGGTATCTACCTCTAATACTCATCGTCAATTTCACCTTTCATGTCCTTGCAACTCACCACATCTTCAACGGCTTGCTACACTGCTATTTAAACCTCATTTCTATGCTAAAGACGTTTTCTTGAAATGATGACTTTCACTTATCACAGCTAGGATAATTCTAATTCACTGTAATTCAAAAATGAAGTCTTAGACAATGACGTACAATCTTTGTGTGGGTGCGGCGGCACTTCCTATACTGGCAGGGCGCGGAATGAAGATGTAGAGTGGGGGTGGGGTCTGATTCTGATTGAGAGAAGCGGAAGGATGCAGGGGAGTGAGAGGAGTTTCAATGGTACCTTGTAAATTTTCATCTTCAGAAATTTGATAAATTTAGTGAAATTCACCACAAAAATATTAACATGGTGCTACTGGTTTCATCATATACTTGGAAGTGACGTCTTCAGACGCCTGATGTCATCTATGTGATCTGAAGATGTCACCCTATATCATATGTGTGATGAAACCGGTAGTACAGTTTTAATAATTTTTAAATGAATTTTATAATTTTTATCTTATTCTTCAGGGCGAGAGGAATGTTATTTCACCCCACCCCAAGTAACTACAACGCCAAAACGATGTAAGCATTTTAACGGCAAAGCTGTCACTACGAGGAGAGGGAGCGCTGCAACCACTGATAATTTAGATTGTACGCTGCGAGTCCGAAAGGACATAAATGACCCCGCATTCCGTCCTTGAAAACTAACTGTGGCATTTAAAATTCAACTTAAAACAAGCACGTATGGTTATTCCGTAAATATAGCTCAAGGGAACGTGATATTTCGAAATTTCACAGCTCGCTTATAGCGTATGTATAATATTTAAAAAAGTTATCGATCGAGGATGGGAATTGATCCTTCATGCTGAACTGGCGTCCCGGGAATCGCTCATGAGAGAATTATCATTTGATTAGTTTCGTGAGTTATTCAGTGGCAACAAGAATTGTAAATAAGAAATTTGCGTGCGGTCATTGCACTTACTTTGAAATAGACTGGAGAAACTATTTCACGAGATACTCGCATTTCTCAGTAGAGCACCTATGAAATTAAAACAGTGTAAGCGTCTCGTTCGGATGTGCGGCAACAGTACATTCAGTAAATTTTAATAAGCTCCGTTAATGATATGTTTTAGTTAACTTACGAATACCCCTATTGCAAAATTTTTCAGCATTGCACAAAAAAGTGCCCTGCTACTTCCTAGAAATTGTTTGCCAATTCACGAAAGGTCTTAGTGTATTGACGCCGGACTCAGTAAAATATACTTCAAATTTAAATGTAATTAATATTTAATAATATTTCCTCTGTTTTCCTCAATTGGTAGTTCCCGTATGCATTAAGTCTTTTGAATAATAGTCGCCTGAAGACTTTGAAATGATGCCGTCTAAATTATTCTATATATTCTATTTTTTATAATATATTTAAAATTCTATATAATTCATTTTCTCAGTCATTACAACAGCAAAATCGTTAAATGACAAAAAATGATTCTAGCGTAGCAGCCAAGCTATAACTGACCGCCGTTGATTAGAAAAGAACTTTTTTAAACATGCTCATACTCTGCTTATAGAGTACCCTATATATTGCCTTAAGACTTCCTGATCCTTTAAAATATTTCAGAAATGGAATTAGCCTAATTAGATTTTTTATAATGAACTCTCAAGCAGCTTATGACAATGAACTGAGAATTTTATATTTTCTATACTTTCATGCTGCTCAAGCAACACCATAGTACTAGTGCTGATACAATACGCGTCATAATTTACTTTCGAAATTGCTAATACAATTGAAAAATATCTAATTACATGCTTGTATTGACGTTATAGTACCACTACGAATTGACAGTATTTTATTATCCCCCCTTTATATGTCAATTGTGGTTTTGTTTCCAGGAAGCCATTACTAATTAGATACAATGAATAACTGAAATAATATTCAATATTCTTACCTTCGTTTACTTGAGGTTTCCAGGGATTCTCTTGGGTTTTCCCAGTTTTGGATAATTTTCTAGATATTTTCCGATCCACTCGAAAGAACTCCAGAATTGTTGTTGCATAAATAAATTATTTACAAACTGACTCGTGGTAACTGGGACCGTTTACGACAATGGAAAATGACAAGTTTATGCTTCGGAGTGAACGAGGCTAGTCCTCCGGGGCCTCTTTTGTTTTCGTTCATTGTACGTAACAGGAAGGTTAATCCTTGGCTCCACGAAAACAACCTTGATAACTTTGGACGATTAGCTGAAATACGTTCAGTTGAACTTACTGATGTGATAAATGATTCCTTTTTATACAGTGTCCACTAATTCTACGATAGAAAGATACATTTAAAATATCGGTTATAGCCTTATAAGAGGATGTTATCACATAAACTTTGTTATTTTAAATATATTTATATTGAACAATTGGAAAACTTTCAGTGGGAAGCATCGGAGGAGAATGTGCTATCACCGATACTTTCTCTTCATATACATCCTTCCCTGATAGCCGCGAAAAGGATATGTGGCATCGGTTTTAAATCACCAGCCAGTGGAGTATTTATTGATTGATTGTTTTGCATCATGTTTTCTTTCGTTGTGACCTAGAATTGTGAGAGGGAAAAATGATTGCTGGTAGATACAGGTTCTTCAGCCAGTTTTCCTCAACTTCTCCTGGTATCGCTTACCCTGACATTTTACTGTGCGTGATTTTGGACGGAGTATGTTAGACAGAGCGTAATTTTGAATTACTTTCTACCTACCTATATTGAATATCAATCTGCATATACATACATATTTCTATTTAACTGTACATTTCCGTGCCTATACATTTCTATATTGAGGATGGAGTATGGTTCGTGATTTTTCATGGTGAATTGTTAAGTAGTGTGTAATATTCCTACTTCGTATTTGCTTTGATAATCCTTGTTGATAGCAGCTTGGTTTTGATATACTATTGATTGTGAATCTGTTGTTAATGAGATGTTATTATTTTGTGATCGAGATAAGTATTGAATTATCTCCTGTACTTGTATTACTTACTTTTATTTGTTTTTACTATTTTGTGAAAATAACAGCGTAGCTTAAATTGTATGATTGAGATTTTGTGGTGATGAATGTGAATATGTGCCTTTTGGTATATATCTATCTAAATGGTACTCTGCAAGCCAGCACAGGATAGGGATGTTGGACGGGATGAAGGGAGGAAGAAAGTACTCAGAGCTGAAGAGGGACCTGATGTAAAGTAGGATGTTTTGTTTTGCTAGGGGCCACAAATTATTTAATTAGTAATTACGTCAATCCAAAAACCTACCTTAACCGGTAGATTACCTAATAATAATAATATGTATAGGCAATGTCATTGTACTCTCTTTCACATAATCTCTATAATTGAACTGATATGATGTACATTACATGATATCTATTTATATGATCTCTCCTACCGTAGTATGATGGGGCTAAAAATACTTTTTTAGCATAATTACTATAGAGACATTCTTCTATTTTACTCAAGAGATTTAATTTGTAATTTAGCCTTCACTCCGTGAGTAATTTCCAGCTTAGTTGCTTTAATAATCTTGATACATTGGCGTTACTCAGTCTATCAACAATGTTTTACAAATCTAGCTCCTGCACACTGCACGCAATCTAATTCGGCAATCAATCCAACTCCATGAGGATCCCATTTATAGCAGCATATTCTAAATGTTGCCATTTAGACTAGCAAAGGATAACTTTGTTCTTTAACATTCTTGATTCATTTTCCCAATAATGTTCTAATATATTCCAATTTAATGTAATTTTTTCCTCATAATTTATGTCCTTATGTATTTTTGGTGCATTGGTTAAATGTTTCATGTTATTGATTCCGAAAGGCAAGTTTGACTTTGGTATTGAGGAGTCGTTGTTACCTGAAACTCTGGCTGCAAATGAATATTTTAATAATGATATTGGATCTTCACGAAACGGGCAGTTTTTATTTGCATTCTATTAAATTCCGTATCAATTCTTTTCCTAGCAGATAATAGACACATAGGGTGAACAGCAACCGTTGAAAATTGGGAATTGAAAAAATCCTCGAAATCAAACCGTGGTCGAGCACCAAAACCTGGAATTATGGAGATTAATGTTTTTACCTGAAAATACACAATGGGCAACTGAATGAAAAATGGTGTATTTTATCATTTGAGTTCGTAATGAATCGCTAACCTAGCCATGTTTTTCGAAAATCCATTTTGGTTTAAAATATCTGGTGGACTACGCAGGATCTACCCTTTCAGAAACCGTGCTGGTTTTTCGCCAGTAACTTTTTGAATACCGAGGCACCTAATTATCGAACGAACAATTATATATTCGGTAACCTTGCGTAATATGGATGCGAAGAAATAGGTCTTTACTCGGTTCCTCTATGCATTCTTGTTAAACGTAGGTGCTACATTAGCCGTTTTCCAGTAACTGGGAACCTTGTGACATATTAGGGACTTCTTATAAATGATTTTTACTTACGACGCATTTCCAATGCTAGTTCCTTAAATGTGCGAGCTGATCGGGCCCGAATTATTTATCTAGGTTGATGTTTTTATAACGCTATCTATTCTACTATGTGAAAATTCAATTGCGGACATCAGTTGACGGAAATTATTTGGTGAGCCAACGGAGACAGGTTGGTGAAAACGATGATTTGGTATTTGAAGCTCAGAGATGGTATAACTGTGTAAAATGTATACAGACATGAAATTTTTGTTACCTCTCAATGCATTTACCAACAATTTCCCCACTTCGGATTCGATCGTGCCAGGGTTATTAAGTCAGTGACACCTTTAAATCATAAAAAACACATGCGAAGAAGAGTCTGCGGAAAATTGGAATAGTTGAGGATGCGATAAGTTTCAGGACGAAGTTCATGGACTGGGGCTTGCTTGCTTTTTAATAAAAGGCTGTTAATTAGTTGGTAGCCGAACGATACTCTAGCGTAATTACATTATTTTGCTCTGTTTAGACCTCATTTGGAATATGCCCATACTCGCATAAAAATTGAATCAATGTAGAAGTTTACGAACAGTTGCAATCCTCTGAATAAGATTGAAGTGCCTTGTTAAATTTGAAGTATTCTCGTTCTCTAACCTTTTGCCTCATATTAATGCCAACGTACAACTATTATTATGAGGATCCCATTTTGTCTGACTAATCAACCTTCAACTTGCTAATTTTTTACGTCGTTCTTTTATATTGGAATAAACACTTTCATTTAAAAATTCAGGAGAAAAATAATTGACGAGTTAAATGTTACGTGAAAAAAATTACGGTTTAACCTAACGCATTTACGTTTAACGCTTAACTACTTTCGCAAGTATGCGACATGGTATTCCTTCCCTGGCTACTCCGAATCTCCCACGTGACCAAAGACAATGTTTCAAGTATGCGACAGAGTATTCCTTCCCTGGCTCCTAAGTTTGGTATGAAATCCCTGGTCGCGGGGCGAGAATAAAATTGTAAGGAGACTCGTCGGAGCCCCATGGTACGTACGAAATAGAGATCTTCGAAAGGACCTCATTTTAACACCAATTCTGACCATCGCAAAAGAGATGGCCTTGGACATGAAAGCATCACTACGAAGCACCAAAAATCCCCTACTGATGGACCTATGGAGTTATCCTACTGGAGATTCTACAACGCACAGGAGACCAAAAATAGGAACAACTGCACACGACCACACTATTAAACTAAAGAATTACAAAAATAATATTAATAAAAAAATAAATGGATGAAAAGAAAAAAATAGTAACCCACCTTACAAAAGTATGCTGTGAACAGCTTCAGCTAGACACAGCAATTCATCTACATCTACATAATACCCCGCAAGCCGCCGTAAGGGCGTGTGGCGGGGGGTGTTAGGTCACCAACCGTAAAAAGGAAAAATACCACATGCAAAAAAAACAACACGGGAAATTACACCCACAGTAGCGCACACACTCATGCAAAAATCCTTTCATCCAATACTCATGCAAACACACATACTGCTAAACAACTAAAAACTGCACCCCAGGATGCAGCACGAAAGCCATCCTACAACACGCAAGCCAGGACACAACAAGCAAGAATGTGAAACATCACTACCACAATTTAGACGGTCTAGTGATCGAGAAATGCCTGCCTGCCTGAAAAGCAGTCGGTTATTCGGCAGTGACCGGTAGGACACGAGGCTTCGGCTGTGTTGCGCTTGTCGCGACAGCGTGTCTTATTGCTGACTCAACTTCGGACGAGGGCTAGGTTACGAGTTTCGTGACCGCGTCCACCCTGCTATACTCCTTCATTTCCGATGGACGAGGGCTCTGCCTAGGTTACATGTTTCGTGATCGCGTCCACCCTGCCACACTCGCTTCCTTTCCGACGGACGAGGGCCTCGCCCGTGTTACAGTGTCTGTGACAGCGTTCGCCGCTCCCGCATTCCACGTTGGACCTTACCTTTGGACGAGGACTCTGCCTGGGTTACGAGTCTCGTGACCGTGTCTAACCTGCCTTTGCCCTGTCCCAGGTAATGTTCTGCCATTTTAATGTTGTCCGCACTCGAGTTTGGTTACCGAGGGTCTAGCCATCCATAAATTGCTTATACCTATGTAAATGGTGTAATATGATTGCTGTTGTATATTATACGATTGTTTTGGTAAGACGGCGTATTTATTCTGACTCTCCCCGTTACCCTTTGTGTCGCAGAATAAATTCCCCTTGCGACACTACTCAAGTATACTCATCATAATGGGCTTGGGATTTCATTTTCTTAGTCAGCAGAGTAGGTCTCGAATTTCATAGGGAGGCCGAGGATGTACTACGAGAAACAGGAGCAGTTGATGGAAAATTTTGGTGCAAGTAACGATGAGAGAATATAGAGATTGGTGGGGAATAGGATAGTTTGGAGAGCTACGACAAACCAATCCTCAGATCGATAGCCCGTGATGATGAGTATGATCATTCCTGAATCAGTTTTCGATCTCATCTACGTTGAAGATGGAATGAATGGATATGCTCCGAGTCTTGGCGACCGATATTACAGAAAATTCTGAGGAACTCGTGATGTCCAGGGGATGATTGGTCTTTCGCCTCTCAATTTAAAATTTGAATTTGATTATTAGTGAAAGTGAAGTGGATTGGCGAATGAGGAGCGCAGTGCGATGCGTGACCGATGCGTTAACAAGTGATTAAATTGAAATAATGCTGTAGCCGAGGTCATGATTGCTACGAGTAACCACTTCATTTATTTCTTAACGAAAGCTGGAACTGTGGACATCTTCCAAAATTTTCGGAAGAGATACTGCAGTGGTCCTTTTTCACTGTGCCCAATGTTTTTTTTCCCTCGTTTTTCACCAGGTTTTATTACTTAAGGTATTAAAAATAGCGCTCAAGCATGTTACATTTATTATTTTTGCATTGGATGACTCTTATGTTATTCCATTTCGTTGAATTTACAGACATTATTCTTTAGCAAAAATGCCCTTTTTTGAGTCTATCATTCTGAACTTACAAAACAACCCGCAATCCTCCGCAAGGGCGTGCAGCGGGGAGTGTTAGGTCACTAGTCATACATACCTCTGTATGTACCACTGTATGTACAATGATATTAATTTGAACAAACTCACCACGAAAGAAGCTAATAACATCCAAAGATATTCAGCAACACGATAATATTAAAATCTTGCGGGTAAAATGTTATAAAAATGGGTCTATTAAAGATGCACGCATAGTAACGACAAAGTAATTATAAACAATACCAATACTAATAATCCTCTACGGTCCATCCTGCAAATTTTGCAAAAAAACTTTGAACGCGTTCATGTGTCCTACAAATTATTATGACTACATTAGTGTCATTATGCGTCTCAAGTTCCTTGCTGGAAATCTGAAATTCCCTCACGGTTGATAACTTCAGTGGTATCGCAACCTTGGCACCCTGATGGACTTCAGGCGCTATTCAAAGGCATTAGTGGGACAAAATGTGTCCTGGGAGACAAACTTCCGCAGTTGATATCCTTGATGAGAAAATTAAAATCTCGTTATAATGAAGCATGAACATAAGTTTGGAAACAAAAATAATGATTTACAGTTCCCGCTTCCCTTGGCGACATCAGCTGTTACTTCCTCCACGAAACGCGTGGCGTAATCTGTCACCATGTGATGTGACGAGAAACCTTATACATTAGCTCTCTCCCGGCCTGCCTAAGCTTTAAGTAAATGGACGATTTGTAACCAGGATTTTTTATGCTTAAAACTAGGGAGGAAAGAATAATGTTTAGGATCAGAAATACTGCCCAGCGTAGTGGTCGGGCAAATGAAAGATCTGTGAAAGATCCATTTCTTAAATTTGAGCCAAACTGGAGTGGGTAAAGAAAAAATTGCGGAATCTAATTGAAAAACAAATTTCTCTAATCCAATTCTAAAGTAAAAGCTCTCGATGAATCTTACAAAATGTTCGAAAAAGAAAAAATGAAACTGCATTACGTACACATTTATTTTCCCTATAATTAGAATGAATGAAAACAGTATTAACGTGCAAAATTCTTGAAGCTTAGCTCGGAATACTTGAGGAATATGCACTCATCAGTCATAATAACTAATCTTCTGATAAAAGAGTATAAGTTCAATTGCTGGGCAATTCCGTGTGCCATTCCTTTGATCTGCTGGTGTGGGTAAAGGCTGACGGTGGAATGCCCTGGCGTCGTTTTTCCATATTTATGTGTAGATGATTTAACATGTAACACAGCAACTACTTGCTCATATAGTGATTTCATTTTATGAGTTAGTAATGGAGAGGCAGTGATGGAATAGCATTCACGAGCCAACCTTTGCTTAAAGTATGATGCTTCCATTTAAAAATAAAAAAATAAGGTCAATTTTGACGTTTACCTGCGAGCCCTCACTGAGTTGAATGGTAGGGCAGTAATGAAATATTTAATCCCTGGATAAAATTAAACACTAGGAATTTCTATTTAAACATTAGAAATTTCTATATAAATTAATTCTGTGAAGTTTTAGTTATATCAATCAATGCCTTTGTTTATTCATGAATCGCTTCCTGAGAAGTGACGGTAGAAACCATTGCTCATGTGATATACGGTTCACTCTTTCAGGAATTCAAATTTCGGCATTGAAAATTCAAGTGAGATTTTTACGTTGTGGCCAAATTTCACGGGAAGATTTGGTGAATTCTTCGTTCTGCGGAGTACGAAGTTGCATGGGAACAATGGAATTGATGGGGTTTGAGCATTGATTGGGTGACTATTCAGTCTCCTCTCTCCTCTGGAATGGACGCCGAAGTTAATAATTTAGTGGTTTACTATAGAGATTTCCATTGCAGCATAAGTTCCTCTATAATTTGTAATATCATTCTTTCCTAGGTTCCTCGATATCTCGCCCTCGTTAGATTAATTTCTCGTCTCATATATTATAGTCATATCAGCTAGTTTGGACAGCCTCTATCTCGTCTAACTTGCCATACCCGTTGTTTTTTCATCCCCGTCTCTCAAGGCTAAAAAGAAGCCATGAGGTAGTGTGGAGTGAGATCGGGTGAGCTTCAGGCTCGTGACATTCTCCTATAAGATTTTCTGGGTCAATTGGACTTGTTCCCCCAAAAACTCTTTTCATATTCACCTGAAAGCAGATAGGAAGAATGCGTATTTCCAAATACGAGTATGTGTATAGTTCACCTCAAGTGTGTGTGAAACCCAAATAATTTTACAGCGAATTCTAAAATTTTTATAAATAATTCATTTAAATTAAATACCGTAATACGTGTACCTAATTGGCCATGCGATTTTTTATTTTTGACAAAATAAGTAGAATGAAGGGCATTAGACAAATAAACGGGATAGAAAATTCCTGGTTTGCGCCAAATTTTGGGTTTCGCCACTTCCAGTGCTTACGAGTCAATACCCAGCTGACATCGGTTGCGAATGAGAGTTATTCAATTTTCCGAATAAACATTTATTTCCTCCCAAATTTCGAAATACGCCATCATATGATATGTTGTAATTATTGGGTAAACTTTAATTAAAAAATGTTATTTCTCCAATTTCACGGAGAAAATGGCATTCAATCAGCCAGGGCACACACGGAGATAATTAGTAAATTTCGATTTGATGATTATTCAAATGCGGAAAAACATCACAGTTTTGATTTCAGCATTTTATAATTATTTAATTGATAATAAATTTCATATTTTCATTTGTTAATAAAAGTGGACATGTATTTCGTTAGCATGAAGCCGTGTAGAATACCCACTCCCATGTTTTCATACACGAGCATTTTTGAATTTAATTAAATCGAAAAAAATACGTATAACTTCATTCTATGCAACTGACATCGTAGTAGGTTCAACTCGTTAAAGATTAAAACTCTTAGCATTTGTTGGCATAATTGAAGGCAAACACTCAAGCGAAGCGATTTTCTGTTTTTTTTAATAGTCCTTGGGCCATTCCAAAAAAGTAATCTTCTTATTATCATTATTATCGGTAATCTACCGGTTAAGGCAGGTTTTGGATGAACCCGAGCTACCAAACGGTACAGCGACAATTTCCTTGCCTCTCCTAACAAAAAAAATCAAGCTTTTAGCACTCTGCACTTCGTACAATAAGCCTCTCTTCAACTCCGTATACTCTCTTCCTTCCTTCATTCTCTCAAGTATCCCTATCCTATTACTGCCCCTTCCTCGCCTCCCCTAACATTCTCTCCTCTAACACAGTCTTCAAAGTCCGATATCCAATCATAATGACGTGATTGCCAATCAATTGACATGTTTGTTCACCCTTCCTTCCTGGGTGCAAAGTTTGGAATGCTTTGGACGACGTATTTGATAATAAGAAGAAAAGGTGGAGATAGTCGAAGGACTTCCGCCAAACTAGTGTTTGTAAATAATTCCTTTATCTGTAATCTACGTGGTACACTTTCTAATATATATGTGTAATGGCAACTCTACATCTGCATCCACGCTATATCCTGTGTGAGCCGCCGAGGTGTGTGCTACAGGCGGTTTTAAGATACCATCTTCATTGCGTAAAACTCTAATATGCATTCATGGCATCAATTCTTAACTACCAGGAGGTTCTGATTATTCGCCGATGAGATGGTCATCTGCCAAAAAAGAAATAAAACTGACTTCTAGGGTCTTTCTAGTGATCTCAAAAATATTAATACTTAATCTCGTGAGTGGTGTGCCAAGTTAAATGATAAAAAATTGCGCAGTGATATATTTATGGTAAAAAAATTCAAATCCAATTACGATTATTAGAATTTTGGGGGGTTCACATAAGTGTAGGGGACCATTATGAACATTCGAGGAGTGTCATGTAAGAAACTTGGCTTCATAGGACGGATTCTGGGGAAATACTATATATGACCGAAAAAATTAAGGAGAGGTACCATTTTCGATAGGTTAGCCATCATCTTGATTACACAGCGATAATTTCGGACCGTGCGCCGAGGTGTCTGATGTCGAAATTTAACAGGTTACAGTGATGATCGGCTCAATTCGTGAAGAACTGCTCTGGACGATCAGAACACATCACAAAATTTTTGTAATGTCCGGAATACGAGTCGCTTGAAGAACTAGGATTACATGCACGCCTTTAACCAGGTGCCAGATATTTACAAATCATTTGAGTTGAACGGCTAATAGGCGACACGACAATGAGAAGGGAGATTGACTACTGAACAGACCAATATTAGGAAATATTTTACTCTGGGAAAGTGTATCATCTCGAGCATCAGTTGGTACTCACTGCTTCTAACAACCAATTATCCTAATGGCTGGTGAGCTAACATCTGCTACTACACGACCTAGAGATGCAGACGTGAATTCCAGTGTATGTGGTTTGTTAGTAATAGTGGTATAGGATTGCCATTAGGCTCTTGGAGCAATGGTGATGGAGTATACGACATCTACATCTACTTAATACCCCGCAAACTGCCGCAAGGGCGTGTGGCGGGAAGTGTTAGGGTACCACCTGTAGTTAAGAAAAAAGCCCCATGCGAAAGCCACAAATTTATACAATCTACCAACAAAACATGGTGTACATCTACGTCTACTTAATACCCTGCAAGTCGTCACAGGGGCGTGTGGCGGGGGATTTTAGGGCACCACCCGCAATTAAGAAAAAAAAACCACATGCAAAAGCCACAAATTCATACAATCCACAAATTCGCACAATCCACAAATAAAACATTCATGCAAAAACCCTTACACCCCACACACATGCAAACACACAAACTACCAACTAACATACACATGCACCTACAAATATACCTGATATCTTTGCAATGTTTAAATTTGTTCCGACTTGTAAATTAAATGTTTTAATATTCTTAGAGTGACTTCGGTATCTTGCTATTGTGATTTCTGATTGTTCGGGGGAAGAATGAGTATTTGAATCTATCTGTACTGGGATCTATTTCTCTTATTTTATCTTTGTGGTCTGATCTACCTAAGTAGTGTGGAGCCATTATAATTACTTCAGTGACATCGCTTAACTCGTTTGTTCTGAACCTTTCTAAAAGTCTAAACCTCGCTTGTTCTCTTTGTATCGCAAGTGGCACCCAGCCTAAATCCCCTAAGAGACCTGTCACACTTGTGCTCTTATTATAAAAATTTTTAACGAATCTGGCGGATATGCCCTGGACTTTATTTAATGCTTTGCCTAATTTTCTCCAAGGATCCCAAATACTTGCGGCATATTCCAAATGAGGTCTAACTAAAGTACAATAACACCTCTCTTTAACTTTCTCATTAAATTTCCCCACCACCCGTATAATAAAGCCGTGTTTCTTTGAAGCAGATCCGCATATTGTCCTGATATGTGCTCTCCATGAAAGACGTGGTGTTAGAACTACCCCCAAGTATTTAACTTGATTAGCCGTAATTAGCACTGAACCCTCTATTTAATAGTTTATGTCCTGTTCACCACTTTCTTTATTCCAAAATTTCAAAGCTGCGTATTTGTCTATATTAAGCATTACTACCCATTCCTTGCACCAATCCGCGATTGAGTCTACGTCTCTAGAGAGTAGCTCGCGATCTAGTTGGCTCCTTATTTCCCTGTATATCACCGTGTCGTCAGCAAACAACCTAAGATTACTACTAGCGTGTACGCTTGAGTCTTAAGTGTGCTTAAGTAATACATTAATATTAATGTATATTAAGAATAGAAGAGGTCCTATTACACTTCTCTGGGGGACGCCCGAATTTACATCTATATCCGTTGAGCACAGCCCATCAATAACTACTATTTGTTTGCAATTTGACAACAAGTCTCGAATCCAATTTATTATTTTTTCATTGGTAACAAAGCATTTGAGTTTATGTAACAAATTATGGTGTTTTTCTTTATCGAATGATTTCCTGAAATCTAGGAATACTGCATCGATTGTGTATTGTTTTCTCCCGATCTAAGTGTATCTCGAATGAAAAGACCTAATTGTGTTTCAATATCTGCTCTCCCTAAATTCGTACTGGTTGTGGTTTAGTATTTCCTACTATCAATAAATCTCATAATGTTACTGAAAATAATGTGTTCTAATAATTTACTAGAGATCGATGCTAAAGGAATGGGTCGGTAATTGGTTGGTGTATTCCTTCGCCGCCTTTATAGATGGGAGTTATATGGGCTCGCTTCCAGTCGCGAAGTACTGAGCTATCTTCTATCGATTTTATAAAAGCAATTTCTAAAAACGGGGCAGTGTCTTCAGCTAATTCCTTTAATATTCTAGCCAGTATTTCTTCCGGAGTATCACCAATGTGTTCCCCGGGTGAGTGTGGAGGATCGTTTGGTGCGTTTGTGTCTTTATGGTAGACGCTCTGGAAAAAATGATTTGAAATATTTGCCTTTTTCACGCTTTCTGTGATAATTTCTCCGCTTTTCGTCTTCAAAGAATGTACAGTTGGACGTTTACCCTGTACTTCCCTAACATAGGAACAGAATGACTTTGGATTTTCCTCAAGATATTCGCTTAGCATTTTAGATTAAAAAGAGTGTAGTACTGTGCGTATGATACTTTTTGTTTTACTCCGACATTCTTTTAGTTTCTGTTTGGATGTATTCACATAAACTATATCATTTTTAAACCATTTTTAAAATTTGACTTTAGCCTTCTTTGCCTTCTTAATGCCGATCGGAGCTCCCCGTTGTACCATCTAGGTTCCCTACTGTAGCATTTAAGTTCGGATGGGATGTAGGTCTTCATTCCTTCGCGTAAAACATTTAAGAAATATTTCCAAGTGTTCTCTGTATTGGTTATCAGTGTTTTTGTCTTTATTCTGGTAATTCTTTTTTTGATATTCTCGTAGTCCGTTAAAATTTGCCGTTAAAAAGTCCGTTAATGCTTACGCTATTCTTTTTTTATTTCCCCGAACTTAGTTTTTAGTTCTAACAAAAATAGCCTTACCGTCACTGATTCCGTCCATTATTTCAATGTTTGTTTTGATTTTGGGCGTAGAAGTCGCGAGGATATCAAGTATACTGTGACCCCGTGTTGGTGATTTGACAATTTGTTCTAAAGAGTGTTTTGCGAAAGTATGAAGGATATATGAATCTCTATTTTTGACAGATTTTCCTACGCAGTACGTGTCCCATTCAATTGACGGTAGATTTGTATCACCAGCGATTATAAAAATGCTGTTGCTATATTTGTTGCTGATAGTGGATATTTGGTCGTCGAGCTTGCGTAGAATATCTGTACTAGTATCTGGGGGTCTGTAAAATGGGGACACCAATATGCTTCTGTCGTTGTAGTCCCTTATGTTGCACCAAACGCTTTCTATGTCATTTTCGGCGCATTCGTATCGTTGGCTACTAGGATTTGACTTTACAGCAATGAATACTCCCTGACCCAATCTATTAGGCCTGTCCCTTCTTTAAATTGTGAAACCGATCGGAAAAATTGCATTGTGTGCTATATCTCCCGTGAGCCAACTCTCCGTTCCAACTACTATGTCTGCGTTTGTACTTACAAAAATATGTTCAAGATAGGATATATATATATATATATATATATATATATATATATATATATACATAATATATACATGTATATATATATATATATATATATATAGTATATGGGTCGCGGTAGTCCAGGGGGCTAGAGCGTTGGACTGCTGACCGAAGGGGCCCGGGTTCGATTCCCAGGCTAGGCACAATGGGGCACCTGCAGCTCCACCCAAGCTATGCGATTTTTCGGGTACCAGATCTTCCTGGGAAACCATAACCGGCACAGGGAAAGGAACTGATCCCCCCCACCCTGATGTGTGGATTTCACACGCCGTCGGGATGGGTGAACTCGACAATCACATGCCAAAACGACCTTCGGGTTGATTACTGTTTATGGTTTATATTTATGTATATATATATATACATATATATATACATATAGTCTATAGTGTATATGTGGGTCGCGGTAGTCCAGTGGGTAGAGCGTTGGGCTACTGACCAGAGGGTCCTGGGTTCGATTCCCGGGTAAGGCACTCTGGGCACCTGCAGCTCCACCCAAGCTAAAAGTGATTTTCAAGAGTGAAACCAAAACCGGCACAGGGAAAGGAACTGGCCCCCCTACCCTGATGTGTGAATTTTTACACGCCGTATAGTGCTTAGTACTGGGTGATCTCTACCATCACCCACTAAACCGACCTTCGGGTTGATTACGTGTTTATGGTTTATATATATATATACCTCCCCGGACTACAACCTTGACGTGGTGGAAGGGCTTGTGCGTTCCGATGACCCCTAGAGCTGTCCTGGCGGGAGTAATAGGGTCACCCATGCCAGATAGGTCGAACGTTAGGAGCCAGACGAAAGGTAGTCCACGCAGCGTCTTTTCCTCAGTGAGGCGGCTGCAATGGCGTCTGACCCCAGTGGGGCGGCCAGTAAGTGATGGTGTCACGTTAAAAACACTATTGAGGAAGGCAACGAGAAACCACCTCAATTATCATTCCCAAGATTAACATGATGGACTATACAGACTTTTTGAGTCCTGGCAACTACGGGGCTCATCCCAATCGGCCGTGTGTCGTGCCTGGCAGCGAGGGAGGCAAGGCTTCCGCGGGCGTCATCCCACGAAACCCTTGCAAGGGAAAACCAGCAGCAGCAGGACAGAAGACGCAGGAGAAGAAGGCCACGTTAGTTAGAATAGGAACGTAGAATGTTAGGACAATGATGAGGACAGGAAAATTGGAGAATGTTAAGCGAGAGATGGAAAGGGGAAATATAGATATTTTAGGTCTATGCGAGGTGAGATGGAAAGATAGCGGGGATTACTGGAGTGATAAGTATAGAATAATATACAGCGGCGGGGACGAGAGCCAACGAGGGGTTGCCATAGTATTAAATGAAGAGGTAGGAAGAAGCGTAGTCAACATAGAGCAGGTAACGGATAGATTATTACTAATAGAGATAAAAGCAGAACAAACGAACTTGGTTGTTATTCAGGTATACATGCCACCGAGCAACCATAAGGAAGAAGAGGTCGATAGGATATACGATCAGTTAGAGGACATAATCGCGTGTGTTCTCACAGGGAAACATTTGATAGTGATGGGGGATTGGAATGCCACGGTAGGCGAAGGAAGAGATGGTGATGAGGTGGGGGACTACGGTTTAGGCACGAGGAATGACCGCGGGGAGAAAGCCGTTGAGTTCTGCAGAAGACAGGGGTTAGTCATCACCAACACTTGGTTTAGACACCACAAAAGACGCAGGTATACATGGAAAATGCCAGGTGACTTAGTAAGGTATCAGCTAGATTATATTCTGGTTAGACACAGGTTTAAGAACACTGAGATAAATTCGCACAGCTTCCCGGGAGCGGATGCGGACTCTGACTACAATTTAGTTGTTATGAAATGTAGCGCCCGTGTCAAAAAGATAAGGCTGGGGCGGCGGGTTAGAAAAGGAATGTAGAAGCATTAAATGGTTTGAAAAGGAAGGAGTACAAACAGGCGGTAGAGAAAATCATGGAGGATGGTAAAGAGCTAAGTACTATCGAAGAAAAATGGGAATGTATCAAGAAAGGGTTGTCTAAAGCCGCAAAAGACACTATTGGAACCGTTAACGCTAAAAGGACTAGGAAACCATGGATCACGGATGAGATGATTACAAAGATGGATGAGCGGAGAAAATGGAAGAATGTAAATACAGAGTTAGGCAAAATGAAGAAAAAAGAATTAAACAATAAATTGCGGTGGGCAACAAATAAAGCAAAAGAAGGATGGT
Source organism: Hetaerina americana (assembly GCF_022747635.1). Classification (NCBI taxonomy): domain Eukaryota; kingdom Metazoa; phylum Arthropoda; class Insecta; order Odonata; family Calopterygidae; genus Hetaerina; species Hetaerina americana. The sequence goes on from NW_027286069.1 coordinate 30,957,708, forward strand.
GGAAGACCCAGTGTGAGGATATGGAAGGTTTGCAGAGGAAAGGTGAAATCGGTGCGCTTTACAGCAAAGTTAAATCTTTATCGGGAAGTAAGAAAGGAAGTTCGATGATAGCAGTTAGAGATAAGGCGGGTAAGAAAATAGTCGACGCAGGAAAGATCCAAAAGAGATGGAAGGGATATATATATAGAAGAACTGTATAGTGAAGAACCTCGACCCACAAAGTTAGACATTGAAAAAGAATATGACGTAGAGGAAGATAGCTTAGGTCCAGGCATACTCGGCAATGAGATAGAAAGGGCATGAAGGGAGATGAAACTAAATAAGGTCGTGGGGGTGGATAACATTCCCGCGGAACTATTGAAATGTTTAGGAAAATGTGGGAGGAAGAGGTTATATGGGCTGATCCGTAGAATTTACGAGGAAGGAATCTGGCCGGACGACTTTGTGAGATCAGTTTTAGTTCCTATTCCGAAAAAGGTAAAGGCTACATCATGTGAGGACTACAGGACGATAAGTTTGATATCCCACGCAGCTAAAGTTGTTCTCAGGATCATAAACAAAAGGATGGAGAGTAGGGCAAATGATTACTTAGGGGATGATCAGTTTGGGCATAGGAAGTGGAGAGGTACGCGTGATGCCATTGCAACAATGCGGTTATTAATCGAGAGGAATATAGAACACAACCAGGAGGTATTTGCCTGTTTCGTAGATTTCGAAAAAGCGTTTGATAGAGTAAATTGGGAAAAACTGATGAGTGTATTGCAGAAAATAGGAATAGATTGGAGGGAAAGGAGGCTAATCCGCAACCTGTACATGTCTCAGACTGCTCAGGTGCGAGTGGGGGACGGGGGTCCTGATGGGCAGTGTTAGGAAGAGGTGTAAGGCAGGGTTGCCCATTATCACCGCTGCTGTTCCACCTGTATGCAGAGGAAATGATTAAAGAGGTATGGGAAGAACTGGAGGTAGGAATGAAAGTGGGCGGGGAATTCGTAAAATCAGTTAGGTTTGCTGATGACCAAGCTTTAGTTTGTCATTCAGCCAAGGGGTTGCAAGCATTGCTGAATGCATTGGAAATTCAGTGCAACAGGTATGGGATGTGAATCAATATTAATAAAACAAAGGTTATGCGATTTTCTAGAAAGAAAAAGGCTAAGCTAAACATTAAAATAGGAGGGCAAAAACTAGAACAGGTAGAACAGTTTACGTATCTGGGAAGGGTGTTTGGACCAACGCGGTCAATGTAGTAGGGACGCTAGGAGAACAATTGCGCTAGGCAAGGAGGCTTTTACAAGGATGAGGGAGTTGACGAGATGGACGTTGAGTAAGGATATTAAGAAAAGAGTCGGAAAAACTTTGATATGGAACGTAGCTATGTGCGGCGCGGAAACGTGGTCATTGAAGCAAGAGGATAGACGTAGACTGGAGGCTTTTGAAATTTTGGTGAGGAGAAGAATGTAGAAGGTGAAATTGACAGAGAAGAAAACAAACGAAGAAGTACTTGGTATGGTGGGCGAAGAGAGGGGTTTGTTGGGAGAAATCCTTTGGAGGCAGGGAAAGTGGATGAAGGTGGTATTGGCTGGCAGTGGGATGTTGAAGACTGTAACTGAGGGGAGAAGGTTAGGCAAACGAGGAAAGGGAAGGAACAGGATAGGGATGTTGGACGGGATGAAGGGAGGAAGAAAGTACTCAGAGATGAAGAGGGATCTGATATAGAGTAGGATGCTGGATTTTGTGTTTTGTTAGGAGTCACCAAATGTTTTATTTTGTAGCTTTGTCCATCCAAAAACCTGCCTTAACCGGTAGATTACCTAATAATAAATTATATATATACGAGGGTCATCCGGAAAGTAGTACCCGTTCGTGAAATAAAGACACAAAAGTAAATATTAACAAACATAAAAAATTTTATTTGAAAGAGGATACTTTAAACTACTTCTCAACATAATCTCCAAGCAAATTAAGGCATTTGTCATAACGTGTGACAAGTTTCTGTATTCCTGCTGCATAGTCCTTCGCCGCCAGCTCATTGAGATACGCGAGGGACCCATCTTGCACAAATTTTTGCATAATGCAGATGGTGTTTAACAATTTCATGAACAATTGTTCGAGAAACATTGGGAAAATGCTCACAGATGTCATCAATTGTGACGCGCCGATCGTTCCTCACGAATTCGTCAACTGAGCTCACCAGTTGGTCTGTAATGACAGACGGTCTCCCCGAACGCTCATCGTCGTGTGTGTTCCCCCTCCCCATGTTGAAGTTGCGACACCACCGCCGAACAGACGACTCGTCCATTACATTGTCTCCATACACCTCCTTTAATTGGCGATGAATATCACATGGGCGAACGTTTCTTGCATTGAGGAATTTAATCACTGCCCTCACTTCACAACTGGCGGCGTTCTCAATTTTTTTAAACATTGTAAACAATCACAGAAACAACACAGGCAATGCTAGCGTCACGCAACTTGGCTCAGAGAAGGCAGACAAGCCACTGAAGCTATCTGACCTCGTCCAGCGGCTACTCGCGTCGTCAGCACTTCATGCGGCACGAACGGGTACTACTTTCCGGATGACCCTCGTGTGTGTGTATATATATATATATATATATATATGTATATATACATTCATGCAAACACACAAGCTACCTACGAACATACACATGCACCTGCAAATATACCTGATACCTTTGCAATATTTGGTGTAATGTAATGTTTTGTGTCCTGTTGCGATCGGTGATTGGAGATGCCAGTTGAAATAATTAAACATTGATTATAAACGGCAGTCCGCACAAATATTTAAGGAATAACTTGGCAACAGCTTGTTTCATCTGTTTCTTAGCAAACGTTTGGTGACTCTCATGAATATTGGTACCTTCTGAAAGTTGAAATTGTATTTTTTCAAGTGTCTTCATGAAGGTCCTTATTATTTGTATCCTCATTAACAATGAATTAGGATGAGTGAAGTTTCTTTAAACGCGATAAAACTATTATTTACATTTTTGGACTTAGAGAAAAGTTCCCTTTAAAATTCCAGGAGCCCCAGCACGTACGATAATAACATTACTGCGAGGAGTTGACGGAATAAAAAGATTTTTCCTTTCTATCATTGCGAAATGTCCCATTTGAAGAAGTGGTTAAAATTCATCGTGACCATCATTGAATTACAACTGTGGATTGCTCGTATAACATGATTTTAGAAAAGTTGACCAGTGCAAAAAATTTAAAGAGCTTTCTTATGCCCTAAATATTCTTTATTTTAGATTCAAATTCCTGTCTTATCGCAGTATAACATGGGATCAGGATGCGCTGTAAAATTTTTCAATTTCAAAATAATGCCGAAGTGCGCCTATCCTTTCTTCTCGGAAATTAAAAGTGTAATGCAGAAATTAATAAATGCTTTCATGAAGGCTTTTTAGGAGAAAGAAACCCTTTCATCATAAATCTTGATGCGTTAATAATAGAACATAGGGGAAAGGAAACGCAGCCACCCTCTAACCTTCATCCACAGCCGACCCGCACCCTGAGACCAATCTGGCTTATATTCGCGAGACGTGATTGATTACCCGAACCACAAACTCTCTTCAGGCATCTACGAATGATAATGGAAAATTTTAGCTCGCCATATTACGTGGAATACTATAGAACAGTTATAAGGGAGAAACCATCTCGTAGACAACTGCACTGTCGTGGCTTTTAGTTGAAACGCTGGAAAAAATTCCAGACTCATATCCTGCGTTAAAAGGGAGTCTTAAAGGAAACTACTGTTCATGTGATCTGTACTCTCCCCGTTGTCTAGTTGAGTTAACAGTCTGGTCCGTCAAAGCGAAGGACTTTTGGTGTAGACGCATTTTTAAGTTTTGAAATATTTTGTGTCTTAATGAAACTGTTATGCGTTGGCTCGCTGAATAATTATGCATAAAAATCCACTATGTTTTCACAATGGCCGTTGAAACACTCTTTTTTATTCCAGTCTTGGTTACTTGTCATTTAATTTCTTCGCAGAGTTTCTTTGGCCAAATAACAGCGTAAAGTGAGTAGAATTGAGGGGGTTGATTGGTAATTTATTTACATTCTGTTTTACAAGGTCAAAGTCTCTCCTTCAAAAATTATAAGGTACATTTCTAACGCCACCGCGCTTTAAAAAAATTATTTAAAGGACTATAAAATACTAATTTCAGTGTTTAAGTAACTATTTTGAAAGGTAAATGACGGATTGAACATATCCGTGAGAATTGGTTAGTTTTCTCTGGAACTTAAAGTTTGATTAATATTTCACTTTCATTCTTACTCTGTCGCTATTAGGTACTGGGTGCACAGTTGAATGAAAAAAACTGCACCGATTAACGCTTCCATTGGTACACTGTGGGGGGACATGGCAATTCAGCTGTTAGAGCGCTGGGTGCGAGTTCGATTCTGGGACACTGAGCTTCACCTAAGCTGTGTGATTTTTCGATAAAGGAACTGGCCTTTAACCATGAAGTGTGAATTTCTCATGCCGTTGGGCCCAGTACTAGGTGAGGCCTACCCTTACCTATCAAACCGACCTTTGGATTGATAACTATGGTGGTAGTAGGTACACTGTAATCCATTCATGCGCACAAGAGGTAATGAAGGGACCGAATGAATGAATGACTTCTCGGTAAGTCCACAAGGAGACCATTCGCCGGGTGGAACAGAATAGCCGCAAGCATGCATACGTAAAGATGGGAGGTCGGTCGTCTTCCATCCTCAGGTTGCCGACCCTCACCACAATAATAAAACTTCATTTTCCCTTATCCCCCGCTCACCTCCACACTTAGAGGAATGTGGAAAGGGAGTGTCGCTCCCTTTATCATCGGAATCGTTGCATACTCACCCGAGACCCGCATCATTTTGGTCCGATATCATCAAAATATTTTCTCTTTGGAAAAAACTCACCGACAGTATTTTCCGCATCGGCCCTGACTTCCTCTGCTCCAACCTGTCTCCGCCACGACAGTTATCTCCGCCGTTCCTCCCCGATCACTTACTTGCCATTCCTACCGTGGGCATTACCCCAAACCACCCCCCCCATCCATCCCTTTCCCTCCATTCTTCTTCTCTCGGTCTCCACTTCCTTTCCCTCGAGGGAAGAGAGGCGGGACGTCGTCGTAAGAAGGATGGAAAGGGGGGGGGGTGCGGAGTGAAATTTTGCGTGCGGCGTGTGTGTGTGTTTCTCGCCGGGGGAGGGCGGTGGGGGGGGGTGTCGCACATGCATAAAAGGGGTTTGGGGGCGTGCGCCTGTGTGTGTGTGTTGTTGGTGCGGAAGGGGTGGGAAGGAAGGAAAAGGGTTTAAGTAGATGGAGAGGAAGGGGATTGTGTGACCGAAGGGAAATGGGAGGAGGAGAGTCAGGCACCTCCCGTCAAACTTTGAAAAAAATTCGGGCAACTTTCGAGGGTCGGGATCCCAGGAGAGAGGAAGAGGGGTGTGATGTGGGGAGGGGGGTTTGAGAAGAGAGAGAGAGAGGAAGTGGGATCTCAGGGACAAAATTGAGTGTCGGGGTTTCACCCACCATTCCCCCATTATGCCCAACTGAAGGGGCAAAGGGGAAAGAGAGAGAGAGAGAGGTGGTGGGAGGAACAAGGGTTGGAAAGTGGTGATGGGGGAGAGATGAGGATAAAGAGGGGTATAGAGGTGGTCGGGAGGGGTGGTCAAGGACGGTAAGGCGGTGGTCAGGCGCCCATTAGCAAGGTTACGAGGGATACAGGGAAGGTAGGTGTGTGGCCCGGGCGGGAGGGAAAGTGAAGAGTATGCCGCGGGGACGGAGGGCGAAGAAGCGTTGTGTTTTTGGATGCGGTGGGGTAGGGACTGGGGGGGGGGGGCTGGAGTGGAAGGGGTTCGGAGGATGGAAGGGTGTAGGGTGTGTGTGTGCGCCCGTGGGTCAGAGCCGTGAGACATACGATCCCATCCAGTGTGCCATTCGTCTTTGTAGAAGAAGCACTTTTCGGCGGAGGGACGGGAGTAGGAGAATCAGCGGATGAGCGTGTGGGGGGGGGGGGTTGACGGGCCCTGTGGATGGTTGCGGTGAATGGAGGGATATCCTGGTGGAACGAGTGAGTAGAGGCTGCGGGGGAAGAAGAGGATATAAATATATCATTCCGGGATAAAAGAGTCCAATATAGAGAACATAGCTCATTGAGCAACGCATGGTTAATGCAATGCGGCCATCATATCAGCTTTAAGTTAGGGGAAAAAGGCTCCTAGTACTCAACGCGCGGACGTTTTACACATGCATGAATGGAATCATGAATACATTTTCCATTAGAATAGCGCTGGGCTTCGTGTGATTTGGAAGTGTTACCCAATGCTACCAGGAATAAAAGGTGAAATATGTTTTTGTCATCTAGGTGGCCCTGCGGTAACAACGCGAAGTCCGGTCTGTGAATAGAAATCACATGAGCATTGAGCTTAGCGAAGCGAGCATTTTTACCCGATGATAATGGTGGCTGAGCATATCATAGGTTGAATTAAACGGAAATCAGCATGCGAAAATACTGCTCTAATTTTCCATTCCATTTGTTCCTAAAGAGGTATTTGCAACAGTATATATTAGATATCAGCTTAGATATCATGCATGAATTCCTTCGCCTGATATAACGAACGGATACCACAGTATTTCTGGACCTTCTTGAAGCTGGTTACTTTTTGAAATAGCAAGCCAATGGTTTCTGACCTAAGATTTGTGAATGCATTGCAAACAGAAATGCTATTCAATTTCATGATAGTAAAATGAATGCATTTTTAGTTTTCACGCTTTATTCAATGCAAATTGTCCTTTGTTTCAACACTGTCATTTTCATGACGTTACGACAGTTTTGCTAACTCTTATACATGCATGAGCATAACCGGGACGGGCTGGGGTTGGTAGTTGAAGGGTTTGGGAGTGGAATTTGCGAGGAAGAGGAAGATGGAACACGAAGCGAGATGATAAAGATAAAAGCTGGGGGAATCACGGCATTGATGGTGGAAAAGCTGAAAAGACCTTGAAAAAGACTTGTGTTTTAGACACCGTGGTCGTTTTATATGAAATATTTCTGTGAATATGAACAAGTATTTTAATTTCATTAATATGACTACAGCGCTTTTTCGCTGTCATGCCTAATAGCCCTTCTTAAATGATGAAGTGTCAAATCGTTAATGGATAACATGGGTTAGGAGACACTACAGCAAGGTTATTAATTATTTTATTTGAATTCAAACCATTCGATGAACGCTGCCACGGGAATCATTTTGAAGAGGATTGCATTAGGCATTGAGACCACATGGAAAGGTTAAGGGGTGCTGAATATCATTGCCGAACCGAGCGACGAAAAGATTCATTGCTCTCTCGCACATGTCGTGACCACAATAGATATATAAGTGATCATAGGAATCATAAAGTACGACAATATGAACTTCCAAGGTGCCGTCAATCCATAACTCCCCCAGCCCCCCCCCCCTTCGCTCCCCACTCTCCTGCCACACACCCTCGTGGTGGCTTGCTGGTGATATGCTCGTGTGGTGTAGATATCAGTGCATGCATGACCTTTAAAGCAATTGACGGCCATATGGTTCTGAGAATATGTTTTTATCTACTATTGAAACTCAGCCGACTGTAGTGTTGCATGTTCATTTAGTTTAAGCAATAAATAGATTCTTTTTATTAACAAAATTATTAATTATTTAAAAAGACATGATTCCACAGGCACAAGGAAATAGATGAAGAGGGACAGGGTTTGCACCTGCAGCTCTTTTGAAAGTTATCGCTAAGGTCTCAAACTCCGGGAGTGTGCGTTCACGCGAGTTTATGATCCACCCTTTTTGTGCATCACCTTAAAATACCCCTTGAGGGGTATTTTAAGTTGTATAAACAAGGACAATATTGAGCAAACTCGAGAACAGTCGGATATGTAACCAGGAGAATGCTGCAGTTTAAAAATACTACCGGTAAATAAAATACACCGAGATTGTGAAAGTGATCAAATCACTAAATATGCTAGAAACACCTTAATAAAGAACGGATAGTAGCAATTTTCCATTAGGTATCTAAAATTTATTTATTCAAAAGGCTCTTTTGAATAGATAAATTTTAGATATCTTGTGGAAAATTGTTTATATCAATTCTTTATTATGTTCGAAATCCACCACATTACCTGCTCAATTTGTTAAACGACACCTTTGCAAATTTTATCCGGAAAAGTTTTACATTTCAAGCACATGCAGAAATGTCACTCACTCGGCAAATACTCATGCAGGATTGGATAAAATTATTAACTGTGTCGCCTTCTCTTCGAAGAATGCCAGTTTACCTTCTACTTCACCTCCCGGGCCTGAAAGCATAAACATTCCTTGATCGTGCAGATAGCCCAAAATTTGAGCATTCGCAGATGGATGGGAGGGAAAAGAAAGAGGTAAGAAGGAGGACATGGCCTTGAGTGAAGCGAGGGTCCAGGGGTGGGCTGAGATGAAGGGCCCTGGAAGAGGTGGCAATTCTTTTCCTTTTGGGACTTCTTTGTGTCCTGGATGATGAAAGGTGAGGCAGGGGAGTGAGGTGGGGAGGGATGTGTAGTCGGGTCAAAGTGAATAGGGCAGGAACCCTCGTCCATTCGATTGGTGAGATTACTGATCCAGATCGCCATAATTTGAGATTGCCGTCATTTGATATGCATAATTCACGATCGTCGTGAGTTCAAATGAAACCTGATGGCTTATTGAATTCGAAGCCTTCGAACACATTTGGAGACAGCTCACAACTGAACGAGTGCGTGAGTCCATCGAAAAGCTAGCTGCGATTAGGGCAGCGTATCGTAAATATCGCTGACACGTCCACATTGTATAGCATTCTTCTTGAAGTTTACGATTGTTGGAATTTTCAGCATCGGTAATAGTCAATTGGTGCATTTTCCCTCCCTTATCTTCTTACGGGATTACCAAGATGGGGTTAGGTAATAGAGGGAAGCCGGATTTTGGGGCGAGGGGCAAATATATATTTGATATATATGTATATATGTGTGTATATATATATATATATATATATATATATATATATATATATATAGTATATATATATATAATGACACTCACACATAGTCCAAGTTTTTGGCGGCCAAACCTTCCTCTGGATTATAGTGAACTCCCAAGAGTTTCTTCTCATCCCCGATTATCATTTGGATGTTACAGATTGTGAAAGAGAGAAGGTTAGGGGGAGGAAAAGGATTGGGGTGTTGGACGGAATGAAGAGAGTTTAAATTTATGCGGAATTTATGAAGGGTTAAATTTTAGCAAGGGGTGTCAGGTTGTCTAATGTGGCGTGTTGTAGTAGAGGATGTTGGGTTGTGTTTTGTTCGGAGAGATAAGAGAATTATTTGGTTGTTGTGTTCATTCATAAGCTATCTTAACCAAATATACAGGTAGAACTCTCCAGGATATCCTCGAATTCAGAGGGGAGGGTCAGGATGCGCGCAGGTGAGAATCTCTCTGCGTTCGACATCGACATAAATACCCCCCAATCCGCCGAAAAGGTTTGTGACAGGAAAAGCGTTTTGGGGAGGAGAAAGATTGCAAGTGTGATGGGGTCGATTGATAGGAGAAAGAGAAACGAAGGAATAAAGGAGCATACTTAATTTTTTGGCCGCGGAGACAAAAATAGGGCGAAGGGAGAAAGTGCGTGGGAGAGAATATATTTTCGTGAACTGTGGGAGTTTAGGGAAGGGTGGGAGGAGTGGTAAAGGGAAAGGTTTTTCACCTTTCTTTATTTTTTTGGCAATGTGGGGAGAAAGAAGTTCTCTACGGCGGAAGGCTGAGGTAAAAGAAAGAAAGAAAGATCGGAATAGGAGTGAAAGGGTTTTTGGCTTTCTGAAGGGAAATAGGGTACGTCGTGTGGAGAAAGGGTCCTTGCGGAGGACAATGGAGTGAAGCGAGAAGAGACCGGATTCCTTGACGTTTTGTGGCCCGGGAGGGTTCATTGCAGTGTCGCGATGTCGGATTGAGACTTCTCTCCTTTCAGCGCTGCAAAATTTCCCATTTTCGATCAAAATTTCCCATGGGTGAAATCTTCTCTGGCCTTCCATCGAGTCAGTCAGATTTCCCTTTGGAAGACGCGACGGTAGGCATTTGGTGTAGATTGGGTAAAAGGACTGCAAGAATTCAAAAATTTGGTTTCTCGCGACGAAGAGCACTGTGTCTTAAAACGGAAATAGTGGCTGTTATAATAGCATTTTATGATATCAGTTCGTAGAACCTGATCGATAAGAAATGTAACTTCCTCGATTTATTTCAAATACTCAATCCACAGAAACTCTTGAACGGACACTGGGAAATTTTGAAGTAGAATAATATGATAATTATTTTGGAATGTTTAGAACAAGGCCTACTATGTCCATGCCTGTTATAGGCGCAAAGGCTGATCCCTGAAAGTTCAGATTAGGGTTATTCCGCAGATTTTTAAAAAAGGTCCTCCTGACGTAATATTGTGGAGAGAAAATGATCTGGAAATTGTTAGTATATATTAAATGATATATGCCTAGGAATGTGTCGGTAATGTTTTATTATTTCTTCAGATTTCTCAAATTTGACCAATATTACTGCATAAACCACATTTCTCTATCTTCAACGGTGTAGACTTAGAATTAGTTGGGTATAATGCGTACACGAATTTTAGTGTGAATGTATTCTCATCAATTTTCTCGTTTTAGTGGATGAGACCTTATCGTATTAATACTTCTAATTTTCAGGAGCAGCTCTTGAAGAAATGGACAATATTTGAAATTGTTCTGAGTGTTAACAACATTTTCACAACGTGTAGGTAGCCGCCGAAAAAGTTACGAATTAATTTAAAAATCTTCCATATTTTACAGAAATCATATTTTTCCTTATCATTAAAAACACGCAATTTTCCCTCGCGATATGGAAAATTTACCACAACTTCGGAACAGTGGTTTTATTGGCTCGGCGGGAGGAGGGTGAGGGAAGGAAGAGACGCGAATTCGGGGCATTGGGAGGAGAGGTCAATGGGGTGAGGTAAGAGCTGTGCGATGTTCGAATTTGAATTTGATGTAAATTGGATTTCGCAAGCATATCGATATATCGATTTTGCGTTGCATGAATGGACGACTTTGAATTCCATGTTGTGTATCGCATTCAAATCACAAAATCGCGTATCAAATGTTGTACATATACATATACTTTCACTAGGACTGTGGCGCTAGAAGACATTTTAAATACGCATCCCTGATCCTCCTCTCTTGGTCTCTCTGCCGGCGAAATCGTGATATTGTATCTTCATCTATCTTTTAAGTTAGGTTCTTGGCTTTTTCCTTCTTCGGTTTGTGCGTCAGCTTGGTTCTCCCAGTTCAAAGTAACCGTGAAAAATCTCGGAACTGGAGCATTGTATAATTCATAAAATTCCTTAATATTTAAAGACAACGTATGACTTATGCTGGAAATTTTTTTGCGGCCCGGATAAAAGTTCGTGGCTGGCCGGACCTGGCCCGCGGGCCGTATTTTAGGTATCAGTAGTTTGACATCACTATAAGATATCGCATGGATATTCGACCTTCCTCTCGCTATCGCAAAGTCTCGGATGTGAGAGAGGTATGGGGTATCTATGCATTAACTGTGGTTGCGAAGTGGAGGGAGAATAGGGGGACAAGGATAAGGACCCTTGTAGGAGGTTTTAAGGGTGGCACTGAGGAGGAAGAATGGAGTCATGTCGTGGCGAAGGAGAGAATAGTTCAAGACGGGGTAAAGGCGTTCGGGGGAGACGGGAGAAGGGCATCAGAGGTAATTGGGTTCCCTTGGGGGTAGGGGGATGCGAAAGAGTGGGGATGGGGCGATTGTATTGAGGTGGAGTGTCAGGAGTGAGAGGAAGAGTCCCCGTTCGTCGAGAGAGTTTTTGCGGGGAGAGTTCGGGGGTGAGTTCGGGGAGCGCGCTCCGAACTGTGGCGGCGTAGCAAAAGGGTTCGGTAGGGACCTCCCACCACCACTCCCTCGGCGGCATGGAATACAAGCTTTCGAAGACAAGTGGGGAACCTTTTCCCCTTGTTTGTTTTTGAAATTAGAAATTCCGTGTTTTTCCGACCGGGATATTTTTTTCCATGCTTGTTCCAATTGAATTGTTTTTTTTTCGTCGTCGCATAACCACGTCGACGAAGCAGTACGAGGACAAGGGGGGAGGGTCCATTTTTATTTTCCTAACCTGTGAGATGACGTAAAAGTGTCGCCTGTTTGTCACATATATGGATAATTTGCTGTTTGTTGTGCCTGATGTCCGCAGAAAAAATTCCCATCTTTTCGTTAGGCTAGAGTTGAGGCTACGGGAGAGACGTGACGTGTGTCACGCGAATCCTATGATGTACCTTCTCGATAAAAGTGCAAGAATAGCTTCCCGGCGTGTGGGGTGAACGTTTCGAAAAACCTGTTCTTATTTTATCGTTTCGGCCCGTGCTATCGTTTTCTGCCAAAATGTTCCCTCTGATTCGTTGCTAACAATTTTTTCATTTTGAAAGTTCATTTTAAAATTGAGCCCGTTATTTTTCCTTGAGTTTTGATTAGTTCAGAGAAAATATCGTTCTGTTGAGAAATTTTCATATGCTTGCCTTTTCACCGCTATTCTTCCAAAAATATTTTTCTGCTACATTTTGTTCGACCACATTAATCAATGCTCAAGTATAATTAATTGGAACATAGGGGTTTGCGCTGTTGCTTGATTTTTATGAGAAATTGTAGCGGGTTAATTTCCCAATAACAATCCAGGAGTTTGGTTCTGATAGTTCACTTAGTATTAAGCCCAAAGGCGTATGAAATCAAACTGTCTTTGAATGGCAGACCACTTATTAAAAAATTATCATTTTTATATTATTTTACTGATTAGATTTATTTAAAGTAGAAAAAATAAAGATAACAAAATGAATGCGCATAAGAAATAAAAAAATCAATGCACACTAATATGAATTCGAATTTAATTACTTCATTTTGAATAAAAGCAAAAATATTCATTTAAGGATAAATCATATCGTGGTCTAATTTTTCTAAAATATATTATTTCAATTATACCCGAAATATAATATTCACCTCTGCGTTGTTACGTGCACCTAGGGCCCGCTAGTTCTCGAATAGAACTGAGGGAGATCATAAAACTTTCTGGATGAAAATTTCGTCATTAGGGGAAACATTGCCTCAGGATTATATATAGTATCTCCAAATTCTTTCATTTTGTTCCAAAATAAATTTTGCTGGTTTTGTTCGTTCCACTCTCTACGGATGATGTGCACCCTGTCTTCCATCTATTCCAGTTCGTTCGAAACTCTGCTCGGGAATATTTTTCGATGCATGAAACTGGTCGGTATGGTAAAACAATTGGCTATTTAACATTAAATTAATCAAAATGAGCAGCATATTAAATTTATTTTATTTGCAATTACTATTTCATAAATGTGCACTGTTATCGCGAGTTATCGTTGACTCCGTTGTTAAAGACCGCTCCACTGACGGATCGCAAAAAATTACCACGAGATTTTCACAAATCGTGCGGGTGCAACCAATTCTTGGAATACATTTATAGTGATGCCATTCGTAACGGTAAGCTGAGAGAATTTTTTAAATTAACCTCATGGCGAATATGGCGCACCTGAGAAGGCAAAGTCATACATAGTCCTAAGGTAAAAATACCGCTATTTTTATTTCGGCTGCAAATGCTTCGGAATACCCCAGTTAAACGGGATATAAATTAACTCTTTTTTTATGTCCCACCCATCTCTGCCAGGATCCTGGATTACAGGGTCGACACTAGACCCCCATGGCCGCCGGGGGACCTTCCTTTTTCAAAATCCTAGCCTCCCATCCAACCCCCCCCCCTCCCCCAGTGGAATGGATAAGTCTGGACCGTTGGAAGGAAGGAGGGCAGAGACGACGAAGTAGTTAAGGAATAGGAGAGCGATGAAACAGAGGGAGGGTTAGGGAGTGGGGATCGGCGGGGAGAAAGGTACGGGCAAGAGCTGGGGAAGGTGGATGGTGAGGGGGTGGGGATAGAGGGTCACGGGGGAAGTGGAGGGAGGAGAGAAGACTCCGGGAGCCACTCCGAAGCAGAACTCCTCCTGGGACTCCTCCTTCCCCTCCATTGCTCCACCCTCCCGTCCCTGCCTAACCCACAGGCCAACCTCCCGGCCATCCTTCCCCACCTCCCACACCCCATAACCCTTTCTCCAGCCCCACTGTCCCCTTTCCATGCCGTCGTCCCCCCTTTCCGGCCTAACTAATGACCCTACCCCCAACGGAGAGGAAGGGGGGAACTCTCCGGGCGGGAAAGTCTTTGGTGTCGTGGTGCGCGTCGGTAACCCCTCCTCTCCCCCTCTCTCCACCCCCTCCAACCCCCGCGGGGTTCCCTGTCACCTCCCAAACACCTCATTTACCTCCTCCCCCCGGCACACCTCCTGCATTTCCATCCTTCGCCCGTGCCCCTTCGTGGCGGTGGTGTCGCGTGTGGAGTGAATAGCGCGCTAATCACGTCCACCACCACGGAGACGAGCCGCGCGCGATCCAACCCGAGTTCACAGTCGAACTGGGAAGGGGGGGAGGGGGTGGAGGTGCAGCGTAAATGAGGAGTGGGGCCATGTTGAATTATCGTTATTTTCTGTAATTTTTCGGTAATTAAATAACGCTTTTATCGTTGCAATCATATTTAAACAAACTATTTTAATCCTATTTATTTGAAATCTTGTTAATACATATTAGTGCATTATCATTATAAATTTCGAAAAGGTATTAATTAAGATGCGAAAATCGATAATTATCTAAACTATTTGTAAAATATTATCAGTAGGTACACTATCAGCTGAATTGGGTTATGATAACTAAATTAATCACTTATTTATTGAATTATATTATTTGAATATTATAAATATTCCATAATTAATGTTTTAAAAAGGTAAATTATTCCTTGATGTGCCATTTAAATTCCCTTATATCTTTAAATCATCAAGCATTGAATAGCTTGGACTTCTGCGCCCTCATCAGTCTTCTTTTCTGACGCTAAAATTCAGATTAATTGCCAAGTGTAGCTGATAGTTTTAGTTCAAGCGTCAAACCAAGTGCGTTTGGCAAAGAAAAGAGTGAAATCTACCACTTTCCTACAATTTTCTCTCTCCTTGGAGAATGGTGATGATGAATGGATATTTCTGGAAATCCTTTGGCTTCACTGTCAGCTCAAAAGGAGAAAACTCTAAATGTTTCCTGTCGTCGGAATTGCTTACCACTTACGTCTTTTCCTACTATCTCCTCCGTTTAAATGACAAAAAATTCCATGTTTCACGGAAAGATGGAAATTTGCGTCAATTTTAAGCGTTGATTAGTTGATAAATGGAGGAAGGTATGCTTATCAAGAGAAGTGAAATGTTAACGGAAATACCTCTAAAACATTTTAGGCATTACATCTTTTTCATGAGGAGCATCACTACTGGGTGAACGAACTCGGCTTCGCGGATTGAGGTGACGAACGGGTCGCATTCACGTGTCCTCTTTCTCTCCTCCTGAATCGCGGTTCTCCGCTTCTCCCTCGCCCGCGGAATCCTTACGCCATCTACCGCAGATCGATGTTCTCCACCGATGGCCGCGCTCTATCTATATCTCTCTCTCCCCCTCTCTCTTGTCAATTTCCTCCTCTCTCCCGTCAATGGACGGATTCACTCAAATCCTCGAACTCCACTGGACCTCATCCAAACTAATTAGTCGAATTTCAGACGCGAGCATCTCTCGCGGACTCTCTCTCTCTTTTTGCCCGACCCCTAGGCGTAATGTGGAGGAAAGAATATCCTCCGGAAAGAAAAGAATATAAAAAATCATCAACCCTCCTCCTCCCGACTGGGCGGATTGCCTTTCCGGAACTGACCCATGTTGCGTCAAGACACGAAGTCCTCGGGGTGCATGTCCGGTGGGGGTTATTAGCCAACTTTTCCTCCCGGTCGAAAGGCTCCCGGAAGACCCAAACCCGCAACAATACAGCGGGCTGACGTCGATTCATTTAAAATAATACAATTTTGCGTGAGCATCAAAATTTTCGATGTGATCGGATAGATGGACCCGAAGTTGGATTGTGTCTCCGCCATCGGTCGCTCGTTCCGTGTGTGTGTGTTTGCATGTGTTCTGCTCAGTTAGGGTCGTATGGAGGGGGGGGGGCTCAGTTGCCCGTTGGAGGTTAATAACCACCATCAGTTTGCCGGTCGTGTAAAGGTGCGAGATCACGCCGTCGTGGAATAAGCTTATCTATTCCGTTGAAGTAAGCCTCGCAAGGGAATCACTGTGGCGGATTAGTTTTATTGGGCGAGACTTTCACTTTCACCGCGAGGTGGAGGCGATGGTTTTCAAACCTGTGGTGCCCTCCTGTTTTTTTACCTGGACAAATCCTTTCTATTTCACCGGCAGGATAAATCTTACCCACCGTTCAAATGATACGCTTACGTGCGGTATTGTTTTAAAAATGTAGGAAAGCGAAGAGATTTAGGAGGATTTGAATTTGGATCTATGTTTGGCCTTTTTCTACGGGCACTAAGGCTGTGGATTTGTCGTGTTGTCATTGATTTTCATCATCGCGGGATATCAATCTTAGGATTGGTTTTGTAGCAGGTCTCCAAAATAGCCTGTTCCCTGCCAATCTCTTCATTACCTCAGACCTCCTCAGTGCCGCCCTTATGCAATTTAGGCAATAGGTTCATTTTCAATATTCATTCATTTTTAATTGATATGACAGACTACTGTGGGAACTTTATCGAATCACCGGAAAGAAATTGGATTTGGTGAGACGGCGTGAGAAAATGACTCAAAATGATGAATTACAACATATATTAGCGTTATGAATTACTTTAGTTTTTTACGAACTGCCGTAAATGTTAACACATTTCATGTAATTTTTTCCATCTGCAATATTGTATACTGTTATCACAATCATTACGTCCGCCTAAGTGTTAAAAAATAATTGTAAAATGTTTCTGTGCCCCAGTGCAATGAATGCTTAGTACGCTTGATGTGTTAAACCGGTCCTGCATCTCCTTGTACCAATATTTTACATTAACTGCATCCCGTTGTTTAGCATTCATCATTGATTGTGCCAAGTATAAAAAGAAAATTGAATTGGTTCATATAAAGTGTTGAAATAATATTTTGTCTTTCTTTGCCCCTGCACTCATCCAAGTCTTTATTTTTTCCCTAAGAGGCTGGAACTTGATTATAAAGAATTCACCTTTAGAACATTCTTTTATGTTTCTTAGAGTCTTATGAATAATTTATTATTATATATATATATAAATTATATATATATATTATATAAATTATCAATATATTGCTGATATTTTCTGAAAAAAAATGATATTTTTGGGCATAAATTATTGAAGCAATGACAATAACAACCAAACTCAATTCTACGGAATTCCAATACGAAGCTTTTCTTTCGTGCAGCCAAATAGAAATATAGTTACGCGGTATATATTCTAAAACTAAGACATATTCATGTCCTTTTCATCTAGATCTGATGCTATTTCATCACAATTTTTTGCTTAGTGTGTTGTCTACAGATTGGGAATATGGAAGATTTAACAATATCTTTAAGAATTTATTTCATAATTATTTACTGCAGTAACTATTTGAAGAATTTATTAATTTTCTTTGAATAACTAATTGACCGACTTGATAGGATCAGTTATGTTAATGAGCGAAACGTTTGCTTGTAAACAAGCACCACTGCGACCACTTTTGAATGCATTAAAAGGATTACTCCAGTTAGTTCAGCTGCGTCCTCATAGGTGGCATGCATGGCCGCTTATACCACAGAGGCATAATTTAGCCGTTGTCTAGGTGTGAATTCTTGCTAGAACCGCCATTTTCAATCTCGCTCTAAGCCTAAAGCTAGAATATTCCTCATCAACGCGTAATATCATATGATGGGTTAAGAGCCATCATAGCAGTGTAATGGTTATTTACTTTTTGATGGAAAGTAAAATAATTACACCTAGTTGTGACACCATCAAGCTATCGGCATGTTTAGAACTCGTGAGTAAAAGTGAAGGTGATGCAGGACCGGACTCCTTCTCAAGTGATTGTGAGAATGGTTCAATTAATCATAGCTTACATATATGTTGGGCAGCTATTGTATGAATTCAGTTCGCAATAATGTGTTGTTGGCTTTCATAGAAAGCGCGAAATTTTTGATTATTCAGCATAATAATGACAAATGATGTATTTTCACATTATTTCTTATGCTTTTCAGCTCTTCTTTGGCGTCGCAGTATAAGGAAGACAATTTCATCGAACTTACCAATATGGGAGACCATACTTAATCTCCAATATCCTACACTTGGATACGAGGTATGTTTTCGGATGCAATTGCATTACAGCTTCACATTACTGGCAAGTGTTTACGCCCAGGAATATTACAGTAATTTATTATCGATAATACGTACGGTACACGGTTTCTTTTATATGACTAACGTCATAAATTACGTACAGATGGGTAAAAATTGAATTTGATATTCTGCATATAACAATCTATTTAATATGTTTATTACCTACCTGCTCATTGCTTATTACCCTGGGTGCCAAATTTTTGTTCAGTGCTACTGTTATTTAATGTTGTCTGTCATTGTTTCCTCTAAAAATGTCCTGCTATTTATTCAGAGGAACGAAATATTGAGAAGTGGTGTCAAATTATTTGCCGTAATTGAAGGGAACATTTTGAATAAACAGGTGGAAGAACATATTTTGGAAAACGGAAAGGTAGAAAGAAGTTACTGAAGCTACCGAATGAACTGAAGCAGGGCATCATGTAGGATAAACCAGAGAAACACCTAGCAATACATGGTTCATAATAAGACTTGCTAGGAACCAAAGCCTACCTTAATAGATAAATCGCCTTGTAGTTAATTTTGTTTAAGGATATAAAAAAATATCATGTCAATGAACAATCTGTTATTAAGACCAAAGGCGATGAACTGAAATCAACATTTTTTGAACTAAAATGTTCACACCCCCTTTTTCTTTATTTGTTGATATGCTATCGTTGTTCTTTTGTCTCAAGCATGGGATATCAGCACTTCACCGTTATTAAAGTCCATTGGCGACTCCGAATTATAATTTTTAATGGCGGAATGTAGATAGATAACTATAGTTTTATCGTAAGGTATTCAGCTATTGAATTGTGCCCGTTTTTTCCTACAACTAATGTTTGCCAATAAAATTTAGTGTGCTTGTTATCACCCTATGGGCTGCGCATAGGTATTGTGTTAAGCTAAATGCGTTTCTTCTCAGAAAAGTTGCAAGATCTCAAAATATCATCTCTTTTGATTTTATTGAATTGATCTCGGTTCAGAAGGAAAAATATGTTTTTCATTCCGTTTCATTTTTTCGCCATTTTGCCGACGAGCATCAGTCTGCAACACGAGTTTTTTTGCCTTTCTGTTTCAAGCAGACGCGGCATTTCCGATGGCTTATCTTCCAGGTTCTGTTTTTATCTGGCACCCAACTGTTGTTAATATGTTAGAATTAAGGTGCGGTAGATCAGGATCTGGCTATTGAGTGGTCGCCACCAATGTTGATACACGAGACACAATCATGTGACTGTTGTCACAGTGTGAAATGTGAGATTAGATTACTTTTCGAGTCCTCTCCGTTGCAATCTCCAATTCGTGAGGTAAGACTACGTATACCCTTAATCCATCTCATTCATTCAATGGCAAAAGTAAGCAAAAATTGCTGTGTAAATTTTATTAGAAATTAATTGGCACCTTATCTTTTCGACGCATGTCCTGGCTACTGTAGAACATTTTTGTATTTAAATTTTGTCACGTCAGGTAGCATATTTTAACCTCATTTGGTCGCATTTACTGGACCTTAGAGCTGAAGGATGTACAGGATTTCCGGGATCTTTTACTCTTGGAGTAACGTGACAACGTGAGTAATTTCAGTTCCGAATTACAGTGGTAGGTGGGACCTCAACAAGATTGCCTGGGAACTTGACCGTTCCAAACAGAGTGATTCAAAACAGAGTCCTTTTTCATTAGCACAATTCGTGACGTCAGTTGGAAACGTCATGTGTGACAATTTGATCTTTCCAAAAATAAAAATGTACGGAATAATCACCGATTACACTACCTTTTAGTGGCCAGTGACCTAACACCACCTGCCACATGCCCGTGTGACGGGTTGCGGGGTGGACTTCAGATGTAAATCCCACGCCTTAACGACTTCGCTTCATACTTTAAGAACAAGAACCATCGTCCACGGAAGTCTTTGGCTTGACTGTTCTGTTAATATGTTTCTTTACTACTGGAGCCAGAGGAGATAGGGCAGATGGGGCCATAGAATAACGTATAGACCTGGATTTTCATGTCAACTATTTTTTGAGGGGCGAGCGATCCGTAGGCCGGCAGGTGAAAAACGACCTCAGCGTATGCGAGGGATCAAATTGTATTGATTTTGGTGGATTTATCAGCATAAAGGAGGCCTACACGGTCCTTGGCCGCAAAAAGGGCTTGGTCGTGCATATTCATATTTACTCCTAGTTGTGGGAGTAGTGTTTAGGGTAGGCGACCGACAGCTGAGGTCATTTGCGCCATTAGGGTGACCTCATAACTTCACCGTAAATGATGCTCGATATTTGACCCTAATCTATTAATTATGCTTTTGCCAATTGATTGCATGTTCTAAATTTTCTGAAGTAGCATCTCTCAGCCCGTCATTCGATTTTCACAGGAACATTCGTAAAATGTTTGATGCTACATCACGACATTCTCATAAATCTTCCTACTCCATCTCACGACGACCTCTCATTGATTGTAACGTTATTGATGGACGTAATGTAGCTTACTCGATAAGGAGGAGGATGAAATATTTACCAAGGATTATTTTTCGACAATCAATCGTTCCTCGAACGATTAGAAGAGTTCTTATCTGGAGGTTGGGGATAGGATTTCTTCCTCCCTTTAAGACTAGCAGTGGCATGAGTCTTTTCTTAGGTAATGGTGTTGAAGCAATAGTAGTTTTCATTTTCTCTGAACCAACCCAATAGCTATGATCGTATGAGGTTCTTCGTCTACATGTAGGAGGCGTCAAACGTGAGCTTGATAACATTTTTAGGAACTAAATCTAGATTTACTCTCTTAGGAGAACGTATACCGCTGTGTGAAGCATTCCTCGCATCGGTTGTTAAATTCGTGTTTATTCTGAAAGTTACTTGCTATTGTTGGGAATGTAACTGACAAAAACGTATCTTCAAAGTCTGATACAAAAACTTAACAATGGCTCTGGCATGTGACTGCAGTATAAGCTAAGTGAAAACCACATGAGAGGATAGAGCTTAGAACATTTTACACTGCAAGCCACCACAGGGACGTGTTGCATGGGGTGTTGGGTCACCAGCCGTTATTATAACTGGTGATTATTAGGATTCGGCCTTTTTTTATTTTCGGGTATTTAAGATTATCACACGTGACCAGTTATACTGTTGTGATTAGAAATTTTGTAAAGGAAATTGTGAAGAGTATTCTTGTGAGGGATCTAAAAAAAATTTTCGCAAAAACAATAATTAATACTAGTCTTGTTCTCCATTTTTTTTAACCATAAGAACACCTGGAACCTCTCGTTAATTTAATTTTTTACTTTTCTCATCCAGTACAGGGAAAAATATTTCTGCAGTCGTTTTTCAATCATTCAACTGTTGCGTTAATTGACGTTATACTTTTTTGTTTATCTCCAGACTCCCGACAAAATAATTGGCTTTTATATTCAGTTTCTCTCTTTTTGCGTCGAGCGAGTTGGAAGTGAGCTATTGAGTGAGAGGAAGTGTGTGTGTGTGTGATAGAGGGACGAAGAGATGGGATGGTGGTAAGGGGGACGGACTCTTTAGGATTCTTCTACCGTAATTTGATTAAAATCCAATTTATCGTTTCGGGGATAAAAATGACCTATGAGCAAAAGAGTCTCTTCCTTTGTCCCTTCCTAAACATTTATTAGCCAAGAGTACCAGAAGGTTCATCCACTCGACCAATAGAGCAGGGTGGAATATTTTTTTAGTGAATATATGGCCAAATCGATATTGTCGCCCTCAGGCATGAATGTGCCGACGTCTAATTGGTGCACAGCCAAGGCCCACGACCAGAAATGCGGGGAATTCGGACAAAAATCACAGTCGAGGGGCGGAATTCCGGCTGTCACAACGATCGGTGGCAGTCAACGATGGACATCATGGAGAGGTGGTATCACGTCATCCGAATTCCCAATTTTGTGAACTGATTTGCTGTTAGGGACCAGAGTCGATATTAAGACCGCCCTAAAGTTCTTTCACTTGTGGAAAAGTGGAAAGAAATAATCCCAATGGAGATAAATATGATTTCAGTGTTTTGAAAGTGTTAGACTTCCATATTAAATTCTAAACCTACGTTTACACTGTGCCCTGCAAGAAACTGACGAGGTGTGCGGAAGGGTATGATTCCACACCAAGTAGACACCATCAGAATTATATTTTAATTAATGTCAGTGACTCACGGAGGAGATACATAGTTCAAACGATGGGAATATATATAAAAAACATTTTCACGCACTTCAGTATGTTTAAAGTAAAAATCTAAGCATGCGATACTAGTTACTCATAAAGCGGTATAATTAAATAAGAGAGGCAAAATAGTGGCAAAAACTAGGCTACTTAGCGTAAAAATTCCTAGTGAATGTCTTTGACAATTCTCTGGAACCCTTATTTTTCTTGGGCAAAATGGGATTCTAACGGCTAAAGTGGTTGAGGTTATGCCACCTCAAGTAAGCACAGCTTAGTAGAATTAATTCCCTTTACATTTTCCTCACTTCTCACAGTGATGAAGGCAAATAAAACTCCAAAAGTTCTAAGAAGTGACAGATATTTTCCCTATGTTTGTTCGGATACTTAGAGGTTTTAAGCCTGGAATCACTCACGGAGCGAAGGTTAAATTACAAATGAACTCTCTTGCATTACTTAGAGGAATACCTCTTTTGCGAGGACGTTAAAAAATATCGCTAACGCCGTTGTATTACGTTAGGAGACATTACGGAATTGGATTAGATTGATTAACTGCAGAATCGACAGATTTAAAAGCCATTATCTCGCAAACGATACCGGAATCAAAATAATTTCAAAAGACGGCAACAAGAAAAAAATTTACATGCAAAGTAACCTTGTCATTATTTTATCTAACCCTAATTTTATTTTTCCCCTCGTTAGCAGTTCGTCCCTCAGGAGCATATAAGTTTTTATACTTAGGAGCCGTATAGCGCATTAGCTGCTATTAACATTTTATCCTGTATTTGAATTATTTAACATATCAATTGGTAACTAACATTCAAGCAAAAAAGTTTGATGCCGCATGCCTGGTATGGAATCAAATTTGCACACACTCTGAAGGGCGAATTGCATTGTACAATGTAGCTATAGATAAACTTGCGATTACTGCGGCCTATCGCCAGATAATTCATGGTTCATACGAAAAGAAAGATTGGAAGCTTGTAGAATTTTACATGTCGCCGGAAATTTATAGACCATTATCTGCAATGCATACATGTTATTCCATTCATTTCATTTTTTCGAAGAGGAAAACTGTGATTTCCTAGACCATATGCATTCCGTCTCCATTTCCACAATTCAAAGCTTCTAATGGTTACAATGTACGCCACCTCACTGAAAACATCCATCCCCCGCAATGAAGGGTAGACTTACCTGCGCTACTATCTCTTACAAAGACCGGCATCTCAGTTTCCATTCAAAGTCTCTACGTAATATTTCAAAGCTTACATGTACAACTATTGGATTGCTGTTCCTCAATTGCTTCTTTCTTCACTTCAAAGACCCCGCTATGGGAACTAGAATGGCACCAGAAAATGCTAACGCCTTCATATTTCACCTGGAAGACACTTCCCGGCCAAACCCTCACACCACTTTTATGGACATGATACCAAGACATTTTACTAATTTGAACTCACTACTTAGATTCCATCAATACTTAATTTAAAATATTAACTAATTTATCCTGTTAATGCACCTCTTCTTTTCTCACTTTGGAATTACTTCCCTTGGAATCGCTTTCCCTTCAAGACCATATATTTCATACATTAATCACATAAAAATAAAAAATCCTCAAAAATTCTCATCCATATCCATATCAAAATAAACAAGAGGAAACGCCTGAAACCTACCATGCTAACCTACACCCTGTGCTACTTCAACCCAGATACCCGGAACACCTCTTTAAAAAATTCTCACCTTACCCATACTTACCATTACCCGCCAGATAAACTCCACGCCTAACTAACGACGCTGGACGCATTCAACTTGTGCACGATCCACTTCCATAAGATGTAAATTCAATTATACCAAAAGAATCAATGCTATTAATGAATAGCTAGAGCACCATCTATCTATCCCCCCCGCCGATGTCCCTCCATATCCTTCAAGCGGCCCACAAGCCTTAAAAATAACTTAAAATTCACCAACTGTTCTCAGGCCCTTTTGACATCTTCCTCCATCGATCATTCCCCTGCAACCGCCCCCGTTGTAAGACATGAATCTCTACGATGTATCGAAAAATGGTTCTTTTCGAAATCGCTTTTGTGGTAGAGCTCAAAATTTGTGATTTGCCATCGCACGAATGAGTGAACAATTTGGGTAGGATCGACTTAATACTTCCTTTGTTTTCGCCTTGACAGCATCTAGGTTCTCGCGTCGGAGTTAGTCTAAAAAAATCGCGACATTTCTACTTTTTAGCGCAATTTGTCGGGTTACGTATCACAAGCGGAGCTGAAATAATGTTTTGAAAAATTTTTGAATGTGTAAAGTCCAATTATGGCTATCAAATGAGGGCATTGCCCTCTCATTCGCTCCGCTTCCCGCTCCCCAATTCCTCAGATATTCACGTCACTTGTTTACTCCGCTTCCACACCGATTGTCTCTCCAGATGTACCATCTACATTCTTGTTTTCAATTTTTTCCTTTCCATCTATATTGGAGAGTGTACAAATCCCTCCTCCCTACGCATAATTTATTACCACTTTTCAACAAAATACCCATCCCCGTCAACTCTTTTATCTCTGTGTATTCTGATTTCCGTGACCTGTTTTTCGACCTGTGTTTTTGTATTTCCATATTAGAATCCCTCCCCTATTCCGGAACCAATCAACATATTAGCAGTATAGTTAGCCGGGACATATCTGGACCCTCAAGGCCAATCAATGCCATGGTCTCGACAAACTCCAATTTATCCTCCCCCACTCCCCGCAACATTTTCCTTCCTTCACTTCTCAGTTTTCTTTCGTTGACAGAGGCAGAAGTTCACCGTGGGAACCCTTCAGCGAGCGTATGATTGTCTTTTTAACATTTTTAAACCCAATAATTGTACCTCTAGTGTTCTCCAAGTTATACCGCTCCTTTGAATTTTGTCTTCGTAATATGTATGTAATATCGAACGAACTTACACCATTGAGGCAATATAGAGCATTCTTTATTACAAGAATGTGACGCTTCAAATATAATATCCGCGGAAAAGGAAAGACGCGAACGAAAACACTTATTTTTAATTTCGATGGTCCGGCAACCTTCATGAGCATGATTGAGGTCTGACCGGTTATTATTCAAACGCACAAAACAATTTGAATGTAAAACACCTTTATTTATGTGAATAAAAATATCCGTAGTTGTTTTTTCGGTCTGGATCAGTCTATTTTTGTTCGAAATCGTCAGTCTTATGTATTCCTCACCAACATTGTCCTGGCCCTTTTTTCTCTATCCTATCCCTTTCCTACAACGTAAAATTAGGTAAAACATGTATCCTCGAGGTCGGTGTGATTTATGAATCGGATCACGCACTCTTTCCCCCGCAGGCCCCTAATATATCAGAGACAGTCTGCTAGAGAAATTACATTTGGTGTCGACGGGGCTAAGAGTTAAAGAGGACGCCGCCGCCGAAAAGGTAGAAATAGGTCTCTCCTTCACCCGCCCAATCCTCCTCCCCTTTTATATCTGGCAACGACAGTTTTACCCTCCTCCACCCTCCCCTCCTCCCCCCGCTCATCGCGTCCATTGCGGCGTGAATCGCGGCGGTGGCATTTGTTTCACGGTCCCCTGAGTGCCGGGAGCCTCCGCATTCCCATTAATGTTCCCATGGCCATGCGGGCCCGGTGTGTGCGTGCGTTCTGGATTTGTGCTCACTCTGTACAGGCCTGCGCGCGTGTGCGTGTACTTCCAGCCATGGCCCTTTGTTCCTCTGCCTCAGGACGCAGCACATCCACCGGCATCGAAGGTTCGGGGTGCGTTAAAAGAAGAAAAAAATGGGGAGCGGATGAGGGTGGTGGAGAAAGAGGGAGGGAATGGGAGTGCGGGGGAAAGAGACGATTCTTCGCGGAACTCTCGCTTTCCGTCGCCGCACATTATTACACTTCTCATCACCCTTCCCCTGAATCATTTTTCTCGTTTTCTTCCGCTTAAATTCCTTCCCCTTTTCCATCTTTCTCCCTCTTTCACGTCTATCTATCCCGCTCTCTCCCTCACTACCCTCTCCCTCCCTCGCGATCACGGAATATCCGTCGCAGCTTCCCATTTATCTTTATCACCCCTTCACTCTGCTCACCATCCGCGTCGTTAAATTTCAAGCCGTCCTCACTGCCCTTCACGTGTCTCTTCCTTCTCCCGCCCCTTTTTGTCTTTTTAGTCTCCAGAAGTTTTTCATGAGTATGCTTGCATCTCACCACCGTATCGTACTGCTCTATGGCGTCCGATTGAGGAGGAGGAGGAGAGAGAGAAAGAGTCGTCCTTTTGTGTCCCTGGGGCAACGTAGCGTTAGGGTTAATTTCGCGTGATTGAACGCCGGAGTTCGTGTACCTCGATCTTTTTATTTTTTTCTGTGTCATTTTTTTTTCTTGGGTTCTATCGGTTCCTCCCGGTCGCCCTTGATGCCGCCTTCGCCAAACGCACGTCGTGCGACGCATCCCTTCGTTCGGTCGAACCGTCTTCCACCTTCTTCTCGTCTTTCTCTCTCGAATAAAATCCACGCAATCACGAGTCTTTTGTGCCTCTCGAATTTTTTGTGTCGGTCCATCTCGGTCGCAGAGTCTTTTTTAGTGCCCGGGCTCTTCACTACGTGACCTCAGTACGTGAAATTTGTATTCGGTCCTGTGCGGGTGCCAAACCTTTAAATCCTGGCTGTATCGTGGTGAGATGGCGATCGTGAGCATTTGAATGTGCTGATAGGACCGCTATCAACTGTAATAAGTCGATTTTAAACAATTTTTCTGAAATATATTCCGTTTGAAATATTTTCAATTGATGAAATGTCAGGCAAACTTTACTTCATGCAATAGCATCACATGAAAATTTGTGAGAATTATGGGAAATAGAATCTTTTTCCAAACCTCGAAAATCTATGGTTCTTGTTTGGAAATTTGTTTATATTTTAAAATTTTTAAATTCATAAGCAACATTCTAAACTTTGGAAATCATAATGATGTGAATTTTTAGTGTACTTTTCGCAAAAATCAACTTACGGATATGTTTATTAGAAAGCAAAGTTCCCAAAACAATCGAAAAATACAGCCCGGAAAATCCTAGAATATGGACATTTTTCCAAATTATTAGCATTGCAACTCCTTGAAAATTGAATTGTACAATTTAAATCACTTGCCGTTGATTATTATGGGAATGGCTCCGGTATTCCTGCAGGGGGAACCCATGAGGTGGGGATATCAATATCATGGAGTAAACACGAGGGTATAGCCATCATTGGCAACACACGAGATGACCCGTGGATGAGAGAATACTTATTTCACCTATTTACCTATTCACATTTTATTCTCTATGCAAAAATCTGTTCATTCGATTTCTCTGTAACTTTATCTCGTGACTATTTAATTTTCAGGTCACTCTATCATGCAATCATTACACTCACACCGCTTTCAGTCTACGAAAACTCAAACGTGCTGAATAGTTTAAAATCACCATCGAGATATCAGAAATTAATTCTACACATTTCATAAAAATCTTATACCACGTATCGTGTACCTTCTAATGAATTTTGCCAAATCCATGGCACTGTTTTAATGGTTGTTTTTTCGGCCAATCGTCAATGGGAATTGATCATATGATATCAAATGATTGCAAAAATGTATTCGGAATAGTTTAGTTGGTCATATTAAATGAGCAGGGCTATAATAGGCCAGTAAAATGTTTTAATAAGATAAAAACATTGACGTAGAGTTGGGGAAGAAAGGATCTGAGTTCTTGACTCGCGCATCTACGCGCTCCTCTGTCAGGGAAGAAATGGTAGATTACCGAAGCAAACACGTTTCTCTGTAGTATAGTCCTTCTGGTTATCTGATTCTGCAAAGGCTTCGGAAATTAGACGATGTTATTGCTTTATCGATGGACTCAAGAATTTATATATTCACTCCGGTAATGAGTTTTCAATGCAGAAATTGCGATGGACCTAATGGGACTGAAATTTGAAAATAAATTATCCGATGTTATCGAATTGATGAGGATTGTCGTCATTTACCCACTCATGAGACTAGACGAATGTGGTGGGTAGGGGGTGGCGGAAATCCCAATAAAAACTAATAAATTGGTACGTGCACAAACCTTTTGACAGCAAAGTCGAACAATACTGATCTTATCATTTTGTTCGAGGTTCTTCAGAAAAATAGATTATCTCAATAAGATGTATAAAGTAAACAGGAAGAAAGAGAGAGAGAGTTGAATTTAAGCCAGATTAAGTCGGCGAAATATGTCTATCTAATAAAAATAAAAAGGAAAAACTAGCGGTATATTGAAATCGATATCAGCTGAGGACTAAATCGGAGAATATTTTTCGTCTGAATCATACTTTTAAGAACACGGAAGATAAATTTTATCTAATCTCCCAAATACACCATTTTTAAAAATCGTGTTTACGAAACGCTTTGCACGACCACTAACCTTTTTTTTCGTTTTAATTTTTTCAAAAACCGGATATGCTTCATATAGACACCGCATGTAATATT
The DNA here is from genome assembly GCF_022747635.1 of Hetaerina americana. Taxonomy (NCBI): domain Eukaryota; kingdom Metazoa; phylum Arthropoda; class Insecta; order Odonata; family Calopterygidae; genus Hetaerina; species Hetaerina americana. The sequence goes on from NW_027286069.1 coordinate 30,986,737, forward strand.
AGTTGATAGTCTATTACAATATGTTGTTCCATACATTTTCGGATAGCCTTGTTACCTCGAAGTACATATTTGCCACGTTGATGACTCGATTTATTCGTTAACATTTCTAGTCACTAAAATCGTGTGGACCAACCGTGTTTTATGATGCATTATTTCACCGAGCCGGTGCACCACACAATCTCTAATTCGACTATGAAACAGATATATAGTATCCTTGATATTGAATTCCCTGATTATTCTATGGACTTAAAAATGGATGTAACGAATGGTAATTTTTTCTCTATTGTCATATCTTCATGAAACTTATCGTCGAAATAACAATTTCAATTCACTTATGCACATAACAATTTGCATTGTCCATTATTAGCGTTCGGAAATGATAGTAGCCATTTTCATTTATGAAACTTTTTAATGCACGGATTAGCCTTTTTTAGAGCATTGTAAACCTTTATTTATGTGAAGGAAATGAAAATGGTTTAGCATTCCCGTGAAAATAAATGTAATGGGTCCATTTGGGTTCATTTTACTATGAAAAAGCACCCAAAATATTTTTCTTCTCTCTAATATGTCTTCTGTGCATTTATGCATCTCCATTAATTGCAACAATTATTGGTATTTCATCCAGTAATCAAAGTCTGCTTCAAGCCGCAGCATTCTGAATACCATCTAGTATTCATCAATTAATGTGGAACTAAATACTATTGAGAGAGATACGGGGACTTGGCATTAAAATTTAAAATGTAACCCTCAGTATGAGACTGTATTATTTCGAACCACATATTTTGTTAGAATAGTGTGAATGACTTCGCGTATGAAATATTTACGATCGGCTTGAATCGCAGGGGGATAAACTCGTGGCATTGAAAGCCACCCGCTGAAAATTTGTTTTATTTAAGATATAAAGTTAAACTTGTTTGATGATGGTTGTCGATTTTTTGAACAAAGTTGTATTGATTTTGTGTTTGCTTAAGCCACCGATGAAGAATGTGTTCAATAAGAGAAAAGGTCGTAGCTGATGAAAATTGATAGCGTAGCCAAGGTAGGCCCGAGGAATGAACCTGGGATTCAAAGGACTTTGGTAAATGAATTGTGAGTTGAAATGAAGTTCAATCTAATGTGATACCAAAAAAGGCAAATGTGTATACTTGGGCATTTACCAAAATTTAGTCGTTTGATCCAATCCTGACTCAGAGCTAAAAATAACTTAATTCTATTGGGTATGGCAAATTATTTTGAGGCAGTGAATGAAATAATATTGAATTAAACATTATCAATAAACTATTTGCGTTGTGTATAAGAAAAGATATTCTACCATCGTCGTCTCCACTTAAGGATTGCTTCATCAGTCCAAATTTAGTCTAAACAATCGCATTTTTTAGGAGACAAAGTTAAATGGAAAGGTTTGGTTTATTTTATACCATTGTTTTCATGCGCAACCTACTTCAGTGATGTTTAAAGCTTGAATTTTTGAGCCAAGAAAAGAATATTTCACGGAAGTCTTCCAACGCGTTTCCTTCCCGAGGGGTAAAATTATGGTCATTGAAATTCCATCTACCGGCGCTCGAGGAAACTTCTTCGATTTGGCTTACGCGAGATAGCATGATCTGAAATGCGATCAAAGTCACGTGGCGACTGTAAATATCCCATATTCATGCTCGACTTGATTGCTTGATGTTGGAACCATCACCTGAAATACAGAATTCCTAACTTGGTCACGCATTACTTGTGGGATAATTTACTTTGTAATGAAAAACGTTGCGGTTTGAAATTACCTCAATGAGCTTAATTTTCCTTTGGTGGAGGATGGATTTAAAGCATGCAAATGCACCAACCGCTGAACGTGAGATATCTCCGATATTTTCTTTTTATAGGAGTTTTACTGGAAAAAAATTAGCGTGATTTTTGATATCATTTGTGAACACTTCTTCGTTTTTGTAATCATAAATCAGCTTTGATACGGTCGACGTTACAGTATTGAGAGATTATATTGAGAGGCAGTGACAAAAGTCATTCGTGTTGATCACGAATCTTTAATTCACTGCGCTTGCATCCAATTTATGTGCATATTGCAAGGTCAGAATCGTGTATTTTCCCACAGGCCTTTGAACCCCAGCAATTGATTTTTCATCTATTGCCAGCATTGACAATTTGAGAGAAGGCCGAACCAAGCAGCCCGCTGATATATTCCGCCACTAATAGGTTTCATATCGTAAGAGTTAATAATATATAAATGTTTTAACAAACGGGTAATTAAAAATTTCCTGACATCATTTTTTTAATAATCCTACTCGCCGATATACCATGGGCACGCAAACTGTGTTCCTCTATGGGTCTCGCGCTTTCTAAATCCTCGCCTGATCGTCAGAAGCCGAAGATAAACTATTCTACACGCCAGAAAAATGTGCGTACCTTGAGGAAATATTTCGTAAAAACAGAAGGTTAAATATTTGTGAGTGGTGTTTATGAATCAAACACGCTTTGGATTCAAGGGTACTAGTCTTAAAAATGAGAGAAGATGATCCGATACGAACCCACGGTGAACTGATAAGTTCGCTTCTTTCAGTTTATTCATATGGCAGTCCTTATCCCGTCTCACTATCGAATTCAGCTCATATTTTTATGCGCACACGCGGACGTCAATCATTCTCTACCGCTCTGTAATCCGTAAGCCAGAGGCAGGCTCCCACCGTCCTCCCACCCACTGACAGAATTTTCAGCCACGTATAATAGGAAAAAAGAGACCATCGGGATCCTCGGTATTATCATCGGATGTGTACTCGTTAGCTCGGCGCTTGTTCCTCTTCCTTTTATTCTTTCCTTCGTTGGAAACGTGGCATAATTTTCTTTTTCCTCCGATTGGCGGCATTCTCTCCCGCCGGCCCTTTGTACCTATCTATGCATACATGCATTGGTACGCGTGAACGCGTGCATAAATGTGATCGCCGTTTAGTCATAAAGGCTTTCTACGAAAGCGAACGATTCCTGTCGCGCCGATAGCTCCCGGTGCATAAAACCCTGGAATTTCCGGGAATAGTCCCACACTACGCTGCTTTGATGAAATTATTCACGCAAAAACTCTGCAACCCGTTAAAGATTAACTCCCGTGTTTCCTCTCGTCCTCACTTCTCTCCAGGAGATATATCCGCTTTGGGTGAGGCTTTTGGGTGGAGGGATCAAAATTAATTTTTCCCTTTTTATTTTGCTCATTTAAATTTCTCTGAATATTCATGAGCGGGAGGCCATCTTTTGCCAATTGGTTCGGCAATAGGAGAGTCGCTTCCTTGATAAAATAAACTCCTCCTTCGGTCGAGACGGATGCCGTGCTAGGATTTACGGCAAGGGACTCGCGTAGTGTGTGTGTAGAGGGGGAAGGGTGGAGGGCGCTCTTGAGATGAGAGGGCAGGGTTCGGGGCGTGGCGTGAAAAAGAGGAGGGACCGGGGATGGGGAGCGTTCTCGCAAGGCGAGAGGATGCACGAGGGTGGGGGAGAGAGAGAGGGAAGAAAGGGGTGGGTGGGGGACCTTCATTTAAAACGGTACGCAGTGCGTGAGGTATGTACGAAACGATGAGAGCGCCGGGGTCGGTGATGTCCGGGGGCGCGGGGTGCAGGGAGCGGGGGAACGGGGTGGGTGCGAGCAGAAAGGGGCGAGCAAAGACGGGAGGGAAGTTTGCGAAGGGGTGTGGGGAGATTTTATTTCGGAGGAGGGGACGCTGACGTGCGGCAACGTGTGGGGGAGGGAGAGAGGGTCGGAACACGCGAGACGGTAGGCGAGAGAGCATTATCCAAATGAGCAGCTGCGTAACCAAAGGGCACTCTTCGGAGAGGCGAAAGGCCCGAGTGACATTAGGCCACACTAACGTGACATCCTTCACATCATCCGACTCGCACACATAAGCACACACCTACCTACGCCCTTCCTATCTCTATCTCTCTTTCTCGGAGTGCCGCCCACCCTCCCTCTCCGCAGCCATCTCCACCTTTCCAGCTTGCTACCTCCCCCCCCACTCCTTCACCCCTCTCCCGCTCTCTCGTCGTGCCAAATCCGAGGCTGCCTCACTCTCTCCCCCACTACCCTTTCCATCTTTCCCGCTTGCCGGCCTTTCCTCGCCGTCGTACCCTTCCATCCCATCCCGCTGCCCCACTCCTTCCACACTCCTCGGAGCACTTTCTCCCTTCTCCGCCCCCAACCACCGTCCCCCTCGGGCACTCCTATGCCCCCGCGTGGGCCACTCACTCCTAGAATAAAGTTGGGGCGCGGGGGGGGGTATGGGAGGAGAGAGGGCAAAGGGGACGAGGAGGGCGAAGGGGGCGAGCCAGCAGTCAGGACCAGCAATCCATTCCGCGAGGCATCTTTCCAGAGCAGTTTCCCTTTCAGAGGAGAGCGTGGAGAAGGGAGGGGTAGGAGGAAGGTCGAGGAAGGGGTGGGCGGAGGGAGAGGGGCGGGTCGCGATGGGGAAGATGTTGGGAATGGAGTGAGATAGGAGGGAGAGAAAGGGTTTTTCGAGACTGAAGGAAGGTAGAGGGGGTGTTTTTGTAATGCTTGGGGGGATTTGGGGAGAGAGGGGCAGGGGACTAGGTGAGTGGGTGGAAGGGGTTACGTAGGCGGAGGAGGAAATGAGTCCATTTGTTGGTGGCAGTCTCCCCATCACCCCTCCCTCCCAATCTCCCTCCTCTTTCCCACATTCTCCTGCCGAGAGGGACTTCCCACCCCCTGGGCCGAGTGCGGAGCAGGTGTCAGGGGGTGGCGTTAAAATGAGAAGGGAGGGGGAGGGTTGGAGGAGGATGGGTAGAGAGATCGAGGGGAGGGCAGTTGGTTGAGATGAGGCCGCGGGATGATGCGGGGGTCGCGAAGGGAGATGTGTGAGTAACAAAATGGGGAATGACGAGAATGAATGGGGATAAAATAGGGAGATGCTCAGTATCGCCGCCTCCATTGAGGCGTGCGCGCGCGCGTGACAGGGTCTCTGGGAGGTGGGGGGTGAGAGTTGCGCTCTCTAGAGCTGCGTCGGATATAGGCCCTCGAGGTTCTCTGAAGGATAAGGGAGCCTTCGATATATTTTTGGATTATTCTATTTTGCACGACTATCGACGTCAGTAATTAATAAAGCCTAATTGTGGCATCGGAATTATTAATCAATTATAATTCGAAGGTATTTAATTGAAGCGTTATAATTACTTTATATTTTTTTCGAGGAAACCTAATAACAGGGCCCCAAGGCATGTGTCCTCCGTGCTATGTGTGTAATCCGTTACCATTTATGTCTGTGTGTGCGTGCGTGTTGGGGAGCTCTCTGGTTGTCGCGGGGATGAGCGGCGCGACGGCAGGGGAGATGCAAGGATTGTTGTGAGGGGAAGGGGTCTTGTTTGGTTCTCCGAGGGAGGATTCGAGGGGCAGAGGGAAAAACGTTGGGGAGAGTTGGGTGGAAATTGGGTCGAAAATCGAGACTCGGGCACATGGGGGTGTGCGTGTACTCTCTCGCTTGCTTCCCTCGACGGTAACACTTACGAACTGGTCTCATTGGGTGAGCGGCCCCCAACGTTCTCGTTCCAGAAGAAGAAGTATTCAAGAGATACGGCTCCGAAAGGAAATTGGCTGCGCCCGAAATTTTTAAGACGCCCCTTGGGATTCAAGAAGCTGGGGGAACACGGTTTGCAGGTTCCATTCGGATCCCGAGCGGGTGGCTCCCCTCTAGCGTAGCGGAGCAGTGACGCAGGAAAAATTGAAATCACACAGCGATGGGGTTAGTTTGAGTGCTGGAGTCCCTTTATATCCACTCAAATTTCGCGCGGATTTTTAAAATCCGAGTGAAACGATATCATGAATTATTGAAGTCGAAAAAATGATCTTAATTCGTTGCATTCTTCTCTTTCTTTATCAATGGCTATATCTGAACAGCAGAGGTCTGTTTTGATACGCCCCACTTAGAGTATTTAATAATGCATCAACATCCAGTCCAAAGTCATCCCCGTGGGATCATTTGTAATTTATTTATTCTGACGAATAGTTCAGCTTCTTCACCGTCGAAAAAAACACTCTAAACTGATAAAAAAGTCCTTTTTCGCTTATGAGCTCCTCCGAAAGAAGTTAAATCTTTCGCAAACTCTGCTGGGGATTTTGAGCTGAGTGCCGTTTGCTGTTCTGTTTAATATGTCGCCTGGGGCTGGGACTGACCGTCCTCACCAGATTATGGGCTGTCGTCTCAAGGATTTCACCAGATCCCCCAATCACCATTCTTCGCTCAGGAAGGAGGTGTCGAGCCACATGAGATTGATTCGGGTAGGAAGAGAGATTTGCCGTGGACCAAGTCCATCTCTCACTCCGTAACCGTAAGGAGTGAAACGAATAACTCTCTTGCGGGACTGGTACGGTTCCACTCCCGTGACCCTCCTCCTCTGTCTCACCGTGAAATATTTCAGGATGCGTGCGAGAAGCGTGACTTCCCCAGATAGGATTGCTCGGATCTAACCCGATGGGATGGGAAGTTGAATAGCGATTGCCTCGCCAGTGAAGCTTAAAAGCTCCAGCTCCTTTCTAGGCTCCAAAAGAATAAAAAAATATCTAGTGTTATTGGAGCTGTTCTTCGACCACGTTTAATAGTGCCAATTTTTTACCGCGAGCTTTTCCAACTGCAGCTTAGTCGCGCTGGAATAGACCACGGAAAGGGATAGCGAAGCAAATTTTAGGCCAACCGCCATGCTCCGGGAGCCTTGAGAATTACTGCTCTTCGGTTGAAATGGCAAAAAATAATTGTAAAATTTTTCATATGTCAAGGGAATGTTCGAAAGTGCAAAGAAAAGCAATAAAAATAAAAAAAACAGAAGGAAACATCATGGATTAGAATTTCATTGAGAAATTGGAAAAATGTTTGCCAGACTGCTAAACTTAAGACCTCTCTGTGGTGCGTATTAAAGTATAAATAGCAAGCTAAAAATCTTCACCATCAGTTCTGAAATGAAAAATTCCTGAGCATCCATACATATTTTACAAAATGTTTGCGCTTTTGGAACCATCTAACCCTACGATCAACGTGTTTAGAAATTTATATGGAATCTCGTCAATAATGTTCCAGAGCTAGATTTGTGTTGAAAGACTGCCGGCTCACTTTCGTAAGGGTTGCCGAAGGTTATTTATATCCCCTATCTTGAAGCAATCTATTTTATCGATGTTCTTCGAGATTGATTTGGGGAGGAGGGGAGATTTCTTCTGGACTAAGTGTATTCCGCAGTGGGGAGCTGAGAAAATAATTCCTTTACAGAATCGTTTTCGCGGTTCCGTAAGAGAATTATTTGGCCGCGTCCCTTATTTATGAGGATAGAAAGGATTCCTGAACACGCTCCCATCCCACATATTATCCTCTGATCCACACCAGGGGAATTTCCGAGGGGTTGTTAGGATTCCTGCAATCGAAGGGCCCTAGAGATCTGACTATCGTGGAGGTCTGGTAGTAGCAATGCCCCATTTTCCCGAGTTCGAGACCCGCCATGGGAGTAATCTCTTGTTTTTCCATTTATGTCTGAAAGGTGCATTCGATTTGGCTTTGGTGATTTCGTTTGAATGTGGCGTTCAATGTGCAGAGGATAAACAATTTGGTTTGATAAAAATCAAGTGGTGGAATAGGAAAAATTACAAGTGTGCCCTATATGTTATATTCTGAGAGATATACTCAAGTGCTGGAAAAACGATTGTTGCCAGAAGTGAGATTTGTTTCATTGGTAAAAACTATTTGTTTATATGTGAAGGCGGAGAAATAGCACGGGGAAGCACTATCAGCTGGTATCTGTAGATTAAAAAACAGTGTTACCAGATTGAATACCACGCAACAGTTTTCCATGAATGTCATTTTTCATTCGACCAAACACTGTGTTTAATTGGACCTATGGTGTGAACAATTCCGTTCAAATTCTGTTCGATTCCTCATTATATAGATTCTGATTCAAAAAAAGAACTGCCATTTGACTCCTAATTTATGATCATCCCAAGATGCTATAATTTGAAAAAGTCCGACTCTCATGCGTTTCATTGCTATGTCATTACTGTTTCTGTGTGCCGGAAGAATAAATGAATAATTAAACTTTTAAAATGTGACTTGAAATCATCTCGTCTCTAAATGCGAATCCGAGGGCATCATACAAAATTTGTACTTTGTTACTTCAATTAAAATCTACCGTTTTATTAATTTGATGGGGTAGTGGAGAATGAATATAAACGAGTACGTACAATTAGTCCACGATTGCAAGAAATAAACTCGTGAAATGCACGCATTAAGCTCGTATTTTCCACACAAAATTCACGTGGGACATAAAGGGAAATATATAATTATGAGCTACACTTGATGTAATGATGAAGATAATTAGCCGAATACTACTGAATTTAATGTGATTTTCAATTCTGCCATTTAATTTGCTAGATGAAGCTGTCTCCTTAGAGCTTATACCAGCTCTTCTCGAAATGTTTCATATTTCTTCAGTTTCATGCATTTCAACTCCCTATTTTTCTTTTTATTTTTAGTTACTTACTCTCAGTCATCGTCACTGGAGGCTGTTTAATTTTTCACTTCACGATCATCATCCCGAAACCCCTGCTAGTCACTCTTGAAAAGGCTTGTAGGGTAAGCAGATATTTTTTCCTTTCCTGCAGCGTTTACTTAAGTGTCCAGGTTATATTTGAGTTATTTGAATGAGTTAATTAGCGCGACAGGAAGACGTCAAGTTCTCTCGGAATGTCGTATTCACTGGAGTTTGGCAGTTCGTTAGGACAGGCCCTCTTTTTGCGATTTCCTAGATGTTTGATAGGTATCCCTGCAAATATGATCTACCCGGACTTCCACGGAAACGGTGGCTCACGGCATCGAGGGGCTTTTCCTGAGGAATTTCAGACGTTGGTAATGCGTCTCGCAAAATAAACTTTAATTTATCTTAAGTCTCGGCTTCTTTATTTTCGGTGCCGGTCCCGGTTTTGTGGAAAATATGTGCTCGGTGCATTTCTTTAATTGTTCTTGGAAGCTAGTCGTGAGAAGAAGATGGGTTGGACGAGAGCGATATTTAATGTCCTGGGGGACGAGTCACCTAAAAGGTGTCAAGCCCCGTTTTTTTTAAAGGATAATATGTAAAAGATGTGCGCATGAAATATGTAAAAAAATGAAACCATAGGCGTATGAGCGTGTACGATGCGAGGTAGTAGATAATAAAAGCCCGCTGGCTCGTTTTGGCTCGTTAACGCGAAGCGTCGTGTTTCAAGAACTGAAAGAGTGGCTACTTCATCAGCGTCTCAGTGATATCGACTTAAAAGTAGTAGAAAATCCAATCTAATTCATATTTTCATGGCGCATCCTTCTTTTAAAGGATCGCCACCATAAATAAGTGAAAATTTTCCCAATTATAAATTATTTTCCCTGTCCTACTCCTAAAGTACTACAAACAGGGTGGAAGAGTTAGACTATTTTGTAAATAAACCTATATGCTAATATCTCATGAATTTTATATTGTTATTTCGTGGTAATAAGCTCTTGTGAATCTGAATACCCAACGGGCGCTTAAGGTATGTAACTGTGACTACCAAATCAAACGATGAGACGCGTAACGCAAGTAGATTCACTTGGTTCACAATGATGTTTGGGTACAGTTTTACGCACTATCTTATAAAAATATATTCAATCTGCAGGCGAAAATTTTAATAAGTCGAACTGCCTCGTGGCTCGAAAGATGGTCCCAGTTAAAAATTGGAGTTAGGGAAGATACACTTCTGGCCGATTTTTATACAGGTACTAGTTGTCACCTGTAGTTCATAATACGAACACGTGATGGCATGTCAATATTTTACGTTTTATTTTGGTAAACAACATCTCGATTAGGCACGATCAAATCGCTCTTGCTGGAAATAAGTGCGAGGATGAAATATTAAACCATAAAATAATTCTAGGCTAATACCATTAACAATATGCTATTCCTGAGGTGACTGCAAAGAACACTGGTGAACAACTTTCATGACGTGAAACAGACGAGGCAATGATTTAGGAATTATTTTCTTTAACGGTTATTTCACTTTGTGCGAATCTTTGATTAATAATGTATGAATAGGGTTCAGATGTGGATAAGAATAGGATGAAAAGTGGAGGGGAGGAAGTCCTGGCGTGGGTTTTGATTGGCTGACGAATGGAGTGTGAATCTGATCAGGGGTATTGAGGTGAAGTCTCTTCGGGAAAAGAGAGGAATAGGGGAAAGGGAGGTCATCTTTTGTTTATTATCGACATGATCGGATAAAAAAGCGGAGGTTTCGGGAATAGCTGGTCCGTTCCTCCATTAGAATGCTCGTTCCTCCCTCCACTTCCACTCTACCATGTGGCGCGAATCATTTCCGACTCATCTCGCCAGAAATACTTAGAATGAGTGCGACGAGCGGAATATAAATTAGGCATTTCGAAATATCGCCAGTTACCACGTAGAATTACATGAATAATAACTGAATTCGCGGTCAACTGCGCGGTCTAAATTATTTTTCACAATTTTAACCGGCTATTATACACGCAGTGAATTACTAGTTCAAGGTAAATGTGAAATTTGCGGTAGCGAATTTCACATTTACCTTGCGGTAGCTCTAACGTCAACGCTTTGGAGGAAAAAAATGTTGAAAGAATAACGGTTGTAGTTTTTCTGGAGAGTTGTCCGACTGTATTTAGCTCGTCAAACGTGTGTTTCAAGAAATGTAGTCGTTTCATCTGAAACAAAGAGGAGGCCTTGTTTGAAGTCATGTTTCACCGTTGAAATAAAATAAAGTAATCTGAATAATGCAGCTATTTTTCCAAAATTCTGCAGTTTTTGCATTGAGAAGGAGAGATGCTATGACTATATTTTTAGAACCTATGGCTGGAGTGTTTTATCTTTCTAAGAATTTGAGACAATCAACGGATTCTAAATATGAAATAAATTATTGTAACTGGATAGGTTCAGGCTTACGAGATTATTATTGACTCGCGGCAATGTTAAAGGCATTTAAATCGTTTCCCAAATGAATCAGGTAGACTGCCTGCTAGGAATTTTCAATGCTTGATTATTCCTCAGCGATCCAGACTATTCTTACTGGATAAAACTCATTCATTCGATTGGTTACGAAAATGTTCACTTTTAATGAATCGTGGTAGTAATTTAGCAAAGTCCTAAATCATGGATGATTTTTTTGTAAAAGTCGGTTATTACCGGTCGGGATTATATTAAATATGCACTGCTTGACTGGATATTGCTCCTTATTTCGGTGGACGTTATTGTTCATTCGATCGCAGTTGCGGTTTTTGATTTTAAATTCAACATTATTTAATATGTTGACTAACGATGTTTCCTGAGAGGTATGTCTTTCATTTAAATTTTGAAAAAAGATTTGAGTACAAAATATTTTTTCTTGCGAAAACGTGATGCCATATTGAAAGAAATGAGATAAAGGAGGAGGTGTTGACGATTACCGTAAAATTCGTTACCAAAAAGAATATTCTAAACCGGTTGCTGCAGTGTGTCCAAATGGAGAAGGTAGGACGAAGTAACTTCCCCCGAAAAACATGTAAATATAATTTTGTTGGGAATGCGACTAAATACTTTAAAAAATTTAAAAGGTGAGATGATCTTTCTTTCCTCCATGTCGCTTCAAATTCCATCATTAATTCTCACCACTGCGTTGAGGGCAACTAAAGTGACTCTGTGGACCTTGCGAAAGCCAGAGCGGGTCTAATGAATTCTTTCCCAGAAGTCGTTCTGAGATTTGCTCTTGTAACATGCTTATCTTGGGAATTCTAGTCAAGGTCTCCGGTTAAAGAAGTCAGATGGCTTCCCTTTCTAAGGAATAGGTCTTTGCAAGGCACATTTCAAGCTTGAAATAAAACTTTCCTGACATGATGAGGACTTGAGACCATTCGTGATAAATGAGAAAATTAAAGGATTAAGTTCACGAGAAAGAAGAAATGGTGGGCTGTCAGAACTTAGCTCGTTGGATTTCATTTTTCGCAGTGAATTAAAACTGGTAATTTAGCAATCGCGGGATTTGAAAAGAATCAGCTCATGTTGATGTATTACGCCTCTCAGCTGAAATGAATGGCAAAGTATTGGCTACTTCAGAGCATACTGGAGAGGGTCATAAATAACTTTGCACGAAATTTGAATAAAGGCCATTAAAATGCAGACATCATCATCGAAGGTTTTTAGTCCCAGGGTTGGTTTGGAGTAGACGTCCGAGCTATTTTATCCCCTGCCACTCTCTTCATTCTGTCGTAGTTGTTTGCGCTGACGTCCTCCATTTCTTGTTTCTAATAATTCACCCTTGGCCTTCCTCTGTAGCATATATTCTCTACGGTTCCTTTCATTACAGCCTTTAGTTAGCTGTTGTGCCTCAGGTCCTGTCCAATTAGTTTTCCTCTTCTTCTTGCCAGGGGTTTTCATAGACTTCTCTCTGGACCCTCACTTTGAAGGGCTTCTTCCTTAGTCATGCTGCGTTTGCCTTCCACTTTCATGTTTCTTCTATAAAAATGAAGACAAAAGAGTCAAAATAATATTTCTCTAAAATTTAATGCGGACCGAGATCTGTTTCCAACATATGTACACAATTTTCCATCTAACTCCTTTGCTCTACCTTTTCGATGAGGTACTCCTAAAAAATGTGGTTTGTACGATACGTATAATTTATCATGCCATATTATTCCACACTTTTTAAAATTAATTAATGCTTAATACAAGAAATTTCTAGTAACGATATCTCTTCGGAAATATCTTCAATCTCTAACTCAGCTTAGGCAAAGGAAAAATATATTAGTCTAATGTTTATTACTCACCGTTTTGATTTTAATCATGTGTGATTTAGTGATTTATCACCGTCATAAAAACACTTTCCATCAAATTGAATTAAATGTCCGTTCCAAAAGTAGCATGACTTATTTTTTCCCAGATGGACGGACGGGCGGTGGTTTCTGTGGCTGGGTTTGAGAGAGGATAGTCTCAGGAAAGACCGGTGGCCGGTGGCAGTTGCCTCCCAGCCTTTCCGGCGTACGGATCGTTCGTTTGCGAAACCTCCATAACGTGACCTCGTTACGCTTCGTCATAAACTGGTCATTAGAACAGCGCTGCGTTATCAAATTTAGCGTGAAACTGGGTGGTATCGGGAAAGAGACTCGTGAAATGCTCAAGGCAGCTTATGGTGATGACGCCATCGGTAGATCGGGTGTTTTTGAGTGAAAAAAGTTGTTCCGGGAGGGTAGGGAAGATTTTGAAGACGACGAACGTTCAGGACGTCCTTCGACTGCAAAAAGTGACGAATATCTTCCAAGATTGAAGGCTTTGTTGGACAGGGACCACAGATTAAGTGTTCGCATGGTTTCTGATGAACTTGGTGATCAAAAATGTTCAAACGGTTTACCTAATTCTGGTGTTCTTGAAAACTAATTGTACCGACGATGCATTACATTTCGATGCGACAATTTAAGAGTGTAAAAATCATTCGCCTTGACCGGGATGGTATTAGAGCTAGACTGAGAATCACTGACGGAGGGAAGGTTAAATTACTGATCTCCTGCAAAATTGGAAGGATGTCTCTTTAGCAGTGATATTAAAAATGTATTGTTACCCCCATCGTACCACGGTAGGAGAAATCATATCAGTAAAATTAGAGAGATTAAATATATAACAGATAGATTTAAAATGTTTTTTTCCACGAAAAATAAGGGATCAGAATAACACTGTCCGATCGCGGTAGGGTTATATTCGGGTCAACATTATTCTGTTGTGTATTCACCCCGAGCCACACACCCTATCGGTGGCTTCCAGGGTACTAAAATATCAAATATCAAAATAGTGGGAAGGGTAAGTAGCATAGCCTAAATTAGGGTAGACATTCACTTATCCATGAAAAATATTTTGCCAAAATTAATGTCAGAATATGGAGTGTCGATTAAAAATTATAAAAACCTGGAAAAGAGGCCAGTGAAAACTATGATACGCGTCATAGCGTTAGCTGATTGGTTCTGACGTTTGTTTTTTGAGGAAAAATGACTACAAAATGAGGGGTTTTGAAAGAGAATGTCATATCAGTAGGGGTTGTGAAAATGACTATTTAGAAGGAATTAAACGAAATAGAAGTTATGTGGAGTTTCTGAAGAAAAATTCTGTGTCATGCGGAAGGGACAATTTTCAAGATTTTATCCAGAATGATCGGTAGGCCTTTAAAAAGATACGATTATATTTTCAAACCCTTCATCTACCTGGGCAGCAATATAACTAGGGACAGAAGAATTCCTACCGACCTTGAGCGAATGGCTCAAGCTAAGGAGGCGCTCATGGAGAAAAGAAACTACTACATGTATGTTCAAAGAATCTGAGGTTGCCAAAAAGCACGCAGTTCGTCAAATCATTCGTATGGAGCTTGAAATTTTTCGGATAAGAGACATGGAACATCAGAAAAGTGGAACAGCCCACAGAAGAGCAGAAGAGGTAAGGACCATATGGAAAACTACGGCAAAAGAGAACTTGGTGGATTGGACTCACCTTGAGGCACAATGGATTATTTAGAAACAAAATAAAAGGAAAAATTGAAGGGAAGGTTCCGTGAAAAAAACCAAGAGACAAGGACAATAAAAGAAAGACGTAAAGCAGAAAATCTATTAGATGGTGAGAGGGAATGATCACTGAAAAAAGAAGACGGGAGGACTGCAGTAAACCAATAAAAATTTAAATACTGATGATAATTTGTCAAATTCATTTCCGGGCCCAAAATCGGGAAACTTTACTAAATTTTGCCTACATATTTTTCCTATGAGAAAAACGTCAGTAACTCTAGCCCTAAGACAGAAAAAGAGATGATAGATCTTATTATTAAAAGTATTCGTAGTTTAATCTCACTACTTTATTAAAAACACAAAGGTGTAACTGTGGAACTTAAAATACTTAATGATAAAAATAGACAAGATAAGGTGTATTTTCATAGGATCATCGAAAAGTACATTGTTTCTTTTTCTATTATGGTTAGTCTGGATTGTTTTCAAACTGCTGACCCGAAGTCACCGGCTGCAGAGTTAGAGAAACATTATGTTTATAAATATATATGTATGTACTTAATACACACTAGTAATTGATGATAGTAAACGGAAAAAGGATTAACACAAACGTAGACATAACTCACTTCGATATTTCGGTGGTTTCAGTCACCTTCATAGTAGTATTTAGGAGAGGCGACCGACTGTTGAGGTTATTTGCGCCATAGGGGATGGATAGGAAAGGATGTAGGGTGGAAAGAAACCCAGCGTCGGCATTAGCCTACTCTGTACGAAAGGCGCCAAGGGTTCCGCAGTTTAACGTCGCATCCGACGGACGGCGTACTCACTCAAAGTGCCCTCCACAAAGCATCTCAAATAGGGATCGAGATACCTCTGAAAAATATTCAACACCGCCGGGATTTGGACCCGGGCCCTCTGGGTGGGATGCCAGTACGATAGCCACCACGCCAATCCCGATCCACCAGTCACCTTCACCTGGGTATGAGAAGTCACTGATGGGGAAGTAAGAAAACGAACGAATAATGGGAGAGATATTATTATTATTAGGTAATCTACCGGTTAAGGTAGGTTTTGGATGGTCAAAAACTTATAATTCTCTTGTCTCTTCAAGCAAAACAAAACCCAACATCCTATTCTACAAGTACCTCTTCATCTCCGTATCCTTCTTTCCTTTATTTCATTCAACATCCCTTATCCTATTTCTGCCCCTTCCTCGTTTGCCCAACATTCCCCTCTCCTTCATAGTCTTCAACATCCCTTTGCCGATCAATACGCCCTTAATTCATTTTCCTGCCTCCTTATGATTTATCCCAACAATGCCCTCTCCTCGCCCACTATACCTAGCACTTCCATATTTGTTTTCCTTTCGGTCCATTTCACCTTCTCCACACTTACATTTCAAAAGTCTCCAAACTACTTCTATCATCCTGCTTCAATGACCATGTTTCCGCGCCGTTCATAACTACGATCCATATCAAAGTTTTAACGAGTCTTTTCTTAACATCCTTACTCAGCGTCCCTGCCATCAACTCCCTCCTTTTTTAAGCCTCATTGCCTGGTGTAATTTTTATCCTTACGTCCCAACTACTCTGACCATGTTGGTCCAAAACACATCTTAGATTCGCAAACTGTTTTATCTGCTCTAGTTTTTGCTCTCGTATTTCAATGTTTAGCTTAGCCTTAGTCTTTCTAGAAAATTGCATAACCATTTTATTAATATTGATTCTCATCCCATATCTATCGCACCGAATTTCAAATTCATTCAACAGTGCTTGCAACCACTTGGTTGACTGACAAACTAGAGCTTGGTCATACTGTCTATCATAAAAGTCTTGGAAATAATAATTGAGGTGGTTTCCCGTTGCCTTCCTCATAGTGTTTTTAACGTGACACTATCACTCACTGGCTGCCCCCCTGGGATCAGACGCCTTTGCAGCCTCACTGAGGAACAGACGCTGCGTGGACTACCTTTCGTCTGGCTCCTAACCTTCGACCTATCTGGCATGGGTGACCCTACTACGAGCAATTATCATTGCTCCCGCCAGTAGAACTCTAGGGATCATTGGAATGCAAAAGGACTTCCACCACGTCATAGTTGTAGTCCATGGGAGCCCATGGATATATTATAGAGGCAATAATTTTTGTCTATATTTAACACATTTTCCGGGGAAAAGAATTGTTGAAGTTGAAATTATTTAGAGCTTTCATGTGTAAATTCATGTTTGAGGCCGGTATCTTGGTGAAAGTATTTTGAAGTTTGCCTTAAGGGAACTAGGACTGTGGTCAAAATATTTCCAATTTTTTAAGTTGATTATTTTCTTTGTCTTTCATTGATCATTAATGAGCTACAAGGGATCATGGAACCGACGTAATGTACATAAGATTTCTCCTGGCTCGCGCCTGGAAATCAGCCAAAATGTGATTTTACTATTTATGCCCTCGACTCGTTATCTCTAATTTTTACTGAATGCATGTGTAAAAGAGCGCAGGGACTAGGTTGTGGATTGGTTAAAATCACGTTCACTCGATCCTCGAGGGCGATGCGGATCACGAAATATTTTTAAATGCTATGAAGGTGAATGCATGTCCGGAACGAGGAATGTAAAAGTAATTTTCGCCTCGCCTACACTTCAAGCGATTATGTCATTAAAGTAGAGCACTGTATTTGTTTATCCTTAAATGAGTAAATTCTACATTTCAATAGTCAAGTGTAACTTTTAGTTTTAATCTTCCCAAGTGTATAAATGCATCTGTTTATTGCGTATAATATACCGTTCTGAGCACTGATTTGTGAATAACTGAGTTGAGATCCAACCAGTGACACTAAAATTTTACATCATTTCAATGCTTTCAGTAGTTAGCAGGAGTTTAAAATTAACATCTCATTAATACTGTATCCTTTAGCCTTTGTTTTTCAAGGCAGTCTATTAACTATACTACCAATGCTTTCATTATCATCTATTTTGAGGGCGCTAGAAGATACAAATTTCAAAGATGCATCCGAAGATATGTCCATAAATTATTTGTTATATATTTACGACTATTATTTTTCTGATTATTATTTAAACCTAAAACTTAGTTAGCACTCGCTTAGCGTTTTCAGGGTTTTCATCGCGGACATTTTCATTTGTAAAATAAAGAAATGAATAACTTTGAAAATCTTGTAGGTTCTAATGATTCTTGGCCCACCTTCATGCCATATTGAGGTGCATAAAGAGGGAATATCCATATGATAAATTCGGGAAATTCAGGACAGTTGGAGTGTCGGTGTTATACGTGAAAAAGGAACAACTTTCTCTGGGGAAAGTCGGAAAAGTTGGGGGTATGCTAGTGAATCGTGAAGGGAGGATAGCAAAGTCGTTTGAGGATAGCAAAGTCTGTAGAATGGTGGAGATGTCATGATGCATTTATCTCTATAGTGGCAGCTCTGCATTTTGAAATTTTTGTACACATTGTGTTCGACAATTTTGGCAGAAATAATTTTCGGTAACGTCCAAACTAATATCCATTACTTTAATATTTCCGATAAAAAATGCAATTTCTAGCCAATGTATTCATATACTCTTTCATGCATTGATTTTGTATTAGAAAGCGTCAAATTTTTGTGACGTAACATTTATGGCTTTGCGAATTACCTTTTTTGTTCGTTGACCATAACTGAGCAATATTCTGCCCATTTGAGGAACTAGCGATGAAGGCAATTGTTCCGGTCCATCACTGTTAAGTGATGGACCGGAACCATTGCGGATCAGGAACTGCTTATCAGAACCATTGCGGATGGGGAATACTTGATACTTATCATCGCACTTTTTTGATCGTTTCTTTCGATCAGTTCAACGTTTGTTGGAACGCCTTAGCACTTTGTATACCATTAAAATTTTGTGAAAATATAAATTTATTAATTAATTTGAAAGGTATCTGATATAATATACGATTTTTCCTTATTAATTGGGATAGTAACGATTCTCAAAGCTAACGGCTGCTTAATTTTAATGGAGTCGCAATATGAATTGGTGAGTACATTTTACATTATTTTATACGCTCTTGCTAGAATTCGAAAGCCTCACGGTATTAGACGCCAAGAATTGACGCTTATTGGATTAAAATAAAGTAAATAAAACTTTAAAGTAAGAAATAATACGGAAAATTTTCTCGATGGAATTTTTCACGGGATAGATTATTTGTTTATTGATTTCCTCCTTAGTTGAGTAGGGGTCGTGCAAATTTCCTTTCGAGATATTAAGACTTTAGTCGGTGAAATCGGGCAGCAGCAAATTCCAAGGAGGCATTGGATTAAAGGAAAGAATTACAAAGGCGTCGGAAGAAGGATATTAACAGCACACGCTCGATGTTTTTAAGGAACACCGAAATAAGGAACGTGCGCATATTACATTACAGCCAGGAAAAGTGGATTTTTTATTTATTTCGGTAAATGGTGACTCATCATAGATGTTAAGTGATCATCAAGTAATTGTAGGTTGTAATGAGAAATTATCTTTGCTGGATAAATTCTTGCCGTTCCTTAAACGCGTTGTGTGACTAATAAGTTGTTAGTCGACTGAATAAGTGCTGGATTGAATCGACCTCCTTGAACCAATAGTGATTTAAAGGCTTTGGTAAACACCGAGCCTTTTAATCTAAACTAATCATCCCATGTAATTGTATATGCTTCTCTGCCATTGTTCCAAGGGAACAGTGCATAGCAGGTTCTCAAACTATCATTAATTATGATATTTAAAAATATTCAAATGCTCATTACAATTTTACTGGAGGTTGGTTGGGATTTAGTTATGCATGCTCTATGATGCAAATTGTGCATTGCACTTTAGCCTTGAAATCTCACATTTTTCCATTACATTGAGGAGCACGCTACATTTTATTAAAGGTTGAGAAAAACCGATCTGAAAATCTGTAATTCTTTTCTTACTCTTCCTCTATCATCTAGCATTGATTCTTCCATATTATTTAATGTACCACAGTAAATAGCAAATCATAAATTCACCTTTTCTACCTTCTTAGTAGCCTAACCCTCGGTGTTTTCTCCCCTCCCCTCCACTCCACTTATATTCTTCTCTTTTCACATTCATTTTTCATTCCTTTTCCGAACCAGAGATGACTGTTTCTGTGGGCAACGCGTTCGCCAGCCATTCCAATCGCTTTCAACTTGCGAATCCCTCATCGGATACAGACGTTTTGTTTACTTGAAATCCAGTTTTCTGAGTCGAGTTCAGGTTCAGGCGTTGAATAAAATACCGTGGCCACTACTGGTACTAAACCAACATCAAGAAAGTCTCCGGTGAACATTAAACCATTTTTTTTAATTTATCTTTTTTTTTTCTTGCTGATAAATGGTTGTAAATGGGATGGGGATTCACTTGTTTTGTTAAAGAGATTTGTGTTTTGAAGTCTAGTTTTATGTATTATCTTTTGCAATTATTTGGGACTTGTGTGCCACCTGACAATGTCTATCAGCACATGTGTATTTTTAATAATAATAATAATAATTAGTTTACGTTTCTGACCGCACATCGTTGCGCTCGAAGTTAATACTTTGACTACTGATCTTTTATAATATTTCTGCTCATTAATAACCAATCCTTTTTTTGGCACACACCTTAAACAGACGTGGTTGTTGAAATAGGCGGTCACATTTGATAAAGATGCGGGCCCGCCCGGGGAATGTTACCAAATGAGTAGAAGAAGTAGGAGCGAGATGTTTTTTGCTTTTGAATATTTTAAAACTTTAAAAGGCTAAATTTGAGATATTCAAAAAGAATGTGGGGGGGACATCGGCGAAGGTTTTATCTAGGAATCATGTAATATTGAAAGATAATCAGTTAGATTTATCAAAAATTGATGGGAAATGACTGTGTGTTGGGATTTATTGAAGCACTAAGATGCGAGGTCCTTCAAACTCGAAGAGAATAATATAGATAAAGACTTTTGAAAAGGTGCAGTTAACTATATTATAATTGTAAAACTGTGAGTGCTAAAAGTATCCCACATTATATCCTTAGATGAGGTCAATCGAATAAGGTTAGATTAATAGACACGAGCACGGAGAGAGGCACTCATTCAATCATCGCGCAATTTGCGAACACAGAAGGAAAAAAGACTCAGTATGATAACAATGAGCTCAAAGAACTTGTGATCTAAAATCCCTATTACTGGGAAATCACATTCGTCTGAATTATCACGATAAAGGATGGTGTTCCAAAACATGAATTCATATGTCCTCGTGGTGGCTCGCAGGATATAAGGTAAATGTAGACTAAACGTTTACAAATATATTTGTCTCTCTATTCATTAGTTTACTTTGTCTCTTTTCAATTAATATATTGCTTAAAAAAGGCTGTCATATTTAACTAGAAATTGTCAAACTTGCTCTAATGCTGGAATTTTGATTTTTGTACTTTTAATGTTTTAAAATATTTAATCAGGGTTTGAAGTTCTATTTAATTTTCACCGATTATATTTTTCCCTGGTAAGGTTCATGAAAACCAGTTTGACGGAATAACGAATGTGGAGCAGTGCATGCCTTTCTGGAAATCGTAGTCGTGATTGGCATGGGTTTATGTCACTAAACTGTATAATTAAGTTACACGAGGATTACTCCAGCTGGAGCGATGAGCTACGTTTTGGAAACGAGGTCGTTAGTCGTGATTGAAGTTAGGGTTTAACCTGACACGATTTGTATTTCATGGAACGAGATGCGCATAATATGCAGCCATTTTCAGTTTATCTCCTGAAATTTGCTATTTTTTGAGACATTGATCTGCTGTTTTAGCGTATTTTAAGTTAATAATGTGAAGTTATTTCCACGGATAGCTGCGAGGAATATTAATTGGAACGTTTTAGACTAGCCTCGAGGGGAGGGGAGACAAAACCACGTAGTTTGAATGGTCTTTAAAAGAAATTGGTAATGATTGAATAATTTGGCGTTTATCAATTAAATAATATAACCTAAAGGAAATTTTGTCTGAAACTTATTCAACTGTGAAAATAGCATTAAAAAGGAACCGTTTGGTTAAGTGTTTTACCTCCGAGTTATGCATCATCATTATGAACAGTGATTCACCTATGGCACACCAGGCCTTGAGAAGCGCGTAATAACCTTAGGGAAGTTGCAGTATAATCAGAAAAATAAACTAAGTCAGAATTATTTAAATATTAAATTTCTTTCATTAAAGTAAAATTTTTTATTCAAATTTTTATAAACGGTTAATTTTGAATGAATAATTTTCTCCCTATAATTATTTTGAAACACTAAATTTAATTATTCTAATTTATTTCTTTATTATTAAAAATATTAGTAGCTTAAATTCTGATAAATACATTTTAAGAATCAGTATTTAATGTCTGAAGAATTTCTCAGCAGTATATTCCTTTTAGTTAGGTTTTTTCCCTCAAAATGCTACCTTAGGTAAGCACACGACATTTTAAACAGTTTTTGAAAATCTCTGGCGGGGTCCAGCTTCCCAAAATGTCTCTTATGAAGGGATATCGTAGGTGTATACGGCTATTAGTGTTTAACCTGGTACGTAATATTGGAGATGATGCCGCTAAATGCGTTAGTGTGAAGTTTTACCATTTACTCCTCATAGTTTTCCCTGCGCAGACCATTATATTTACTTAGACTCTAAAGTATGCATGTTATATACAAAGATAACTATTATAGATTGCGCACTTAGGATGCAGTTTACTTCTTTTTTATGATATATTTTAGTGATTAAATATAAAAATTAGAGTAAAAAATTAGCTAGAATTCTACACTTCTAAGTGTTACATTTCAAACAAAGCGAGGGTTAGGGAACAGATTAGTACGACAAATTTGAGTAGATTTCACTTACCATCATCAATACACGGTAATCTCTCACAAAAAATGGATCTGAGATATAAGAGTGATATAAATGAAAGTGGTATTGGAGCAAATGGGACAGTCAATATAACTTACTAGGAGTTTGATTGCTGGGGATGATTTTTCAGGCAGGATATGCAATTGAATTTTTCTCAGTTGACTCTTCAATTTTCGAATGACGGGGAAAAACTTCCCTAAATATTCTAACAAGTATATTGTTGAGAAGCGGGATTTTACGCAGAATACTCCTCGATGTTAGGTTTTCCTACTCGAGTTCCTTTTCTTCTGTCTGAGTTATCGAATAATCCTTGTGAAGCTATAAGTCTTTTTGTGCACTGTTTTTCAGAAGCAAAAGAAGAGTCTCTTCATAAATACTTTCGTAAAATGTATCGGAAACCACGTGTCGCCGATATTCGACACTTGTTTTCTGGTGAATAAATTATTTTTATATTTCTAAATTTCTTCTCCCTTTCGTCTTAATAGGCACTTTCTCTCTCGCGATGACCTTCGCGCAGGCTGCGTCTACATATTTTGTGCCCCCCTGTGGCATGCTCGGCGATAGCTGATCGATGACACTCCTTGCTTCTGGTTTTAGTCGTGGGTATCTTTTCGCACCATTGATATTAGATTTTTTAAATACGCTTGCAATCCATTTTCTCTTGTTACATGGTAAGATAGAAACTTCGCTTAATTACTTTGGTTTGAATATAATTTTTTCATGAAGTTTCCCCAGGAATCTTCTATTTAGATTCGTAGTCTCTTACAAGAGTCAGTCAGATTAGTCAAATGCCCTTTTTATGACGTCCCGCGTATTTCTTCCGATGGGTTTTGCGATTTATTTGGGTTATCTTTTTATGGCAATAACGATTTCCTTTGTCTGGTAGCCTTCATCTCGTTGGATCAATTCGCAAGATTCAGTTCTCGTCTTCACTTAGCTTTATGAAACGGCGGATTAAGGTTTTCACGGCGCCATTACTTTGTCTTGGGTGCTGGTGTGATGTCGCGTTGAGATATTTGTTGGTGTTTATAGGTTTTCGATAAACCTTATACCCAACTGTTCCATCGCTTTTCTGATTATTAAAACAGTGCGAATGGGAGCTTGCCGTTCTCTTTAGCGTCTTGGGTGAGTTTAACGCCCATGTGTCTTCTATGTTATTCAACGATGCCTTTTGTTTATACCGAGCGCAAACATGTGCCTTCAACATACCGGAGCCACATAATAGATTTTTATGTTAAGATTGTCGTCCCGAAGTGCCTCAAGTGAAGGTTTGCTATCGTAGCAGAGGTTCCACTCCTGTTCTATCAGTGTGTTTGTAAGTTTCTTGCCGTAGTAGTAGTTTTAAGGGGAGGCGACCGACAGCTAAGGTCATTTGCGCCATAGGGGATGGACAGGAAAGGATGAAGGGTGGAGAGAAACCCGGCGTCGGCATTAGCCTGCTCTTTACGAAAGGCGCCAAGGGGTCCGCAGTTTAACGTCCCATCCGACGGACGGCGTACTCACTCAAAGTGCCCTCCACAAAGCACCTCAAGTAGGGATCGAGATACCTCTGAAAAATATTCAACACCGCCGGGATTTGAACCCGCGCCCTCAGGGTGGGAAGCCAGTACGTTAGCCCCCGCACCATCTCGATCCCCTTTCTTGCCGTATAATATATACAGGTGTGAGGAAATTTTCTTACAATGTTAAAATTGCTGTCATCGAATTTATTTTGATCTTTTTCCCCATGAAAATCTTTGCAAAGGAAGGACACAGAGGAAATGAACCACACGGTAATTTGAATTCAGTTTCATGCCTTGCTGAAGAAATGCTTAGAGATTTTAATTTACGAATTGGCCATTTCTACTACCGACTGGGGAATGTCTGCCATATTTATATTATAAATCATGGAGCCCTATTCCGGAAATACGCATTGATGCAAAAGTGGCCTGCAGAGAAATTAGTTAACCATCTAGATAAAATCTGAGAGACATTTGAGACCTACGGTTTGCAAAATCCTATATATGGTGATAGGAAAGTAACAAAATATGTGTAAATAGGCTTTGTGTTCCACAGAAAATGTATTCATTTTCCATTATTCCTGAAGTAACTCCAGGGTGGTAGAACTAGGTGAAGAACAAATATATTCTCTCTGGAACGTGACGTCTGTTACTTTTCTATCATCACCGAGGCGTAGTATCCCGCAGGGGGAAAAATGTAGGTAATACACTAACTATTGACTCGGAGTTTTAAGAACACATACCCCTCACCAATTGGTGAGCCAAGTATCTAATAAATTTAGATATCATTCACACTAGCATTGAATAAGAATATGGCTTTATTACGAATAATATGTTGAGTGAAATTTTCATAAATACGTACAATGGACATTGGTATTCATAATATCATCTATCAAATCAGTTCATTAAAGGTTTTCTACCAATATTTCCGGAAAATATTTATTAACTACCCTTACTATCCGAACAGGAGTGTATTGAGAACATGCACGCATTTATGTGTGTGCATTTGCCACTCCAGTCGGTGCCCCCGAAAACATGCTTGCGGGTTGGTTTTATTTTCTTCTCCTTCCTTTATGAAATGCAAAACATTGAGAATCTATTTTGTTTCAGGAACATGCGCCAAAAATTGCATTCTTAAATACTGTATTTACCTGTAGTCTAAAAAGACGAAATGGGAATGGAAATAGCAGCGTTCAGTTGTCATTCCATCAGAAAACTTTAATATATGGCTTTCATTCTCGCGAAATATTATGAGGGTTTTTGCATGAATGTATACCATGTTTTGTTCGTGAATTATATAAATTTGTGGCCTTTGCATGCGGTTTTTTTCTTAATTACGGGTGGTGCCCAGCACCCCCCGCCACACACCCTTGCGGCGGCTTGCGGGGCATTGAGCAGATGTAGATATATATTTCATTTAAATCCTCAATCACTGCTTATTATACTGCTGTATTATGTTGTATCGCCACCATAATTTTGCCATGCACGTTATTTTAGAGGAATAAAGCATCCTTAGAACGTCGAGAAATTACTGTATTGCATCTTGTGAAACTTGTAAAAACTTGCACTGAATTGATGGGTCTTTTGTGATTAAAAAGCAATGGTAGAACAGAGCTAGAAATATCTTTACATTGCTATTCCAATTTAAAAAATGTACGAAGTCAATTTTTTTACAATGAACTCGAAGGGTGAGATATAACGATGTCATGTAAATAAAACTTTCCTGTTCTCCTGGTAATACCTGCATCCGTTGGAGCCGAACAGTGCCTGAGAAACAGGACGTAACGGAGAGGTGCCTGAGGGATAGTTTGAATAATTTCTTACAATCCGCTCCGTCAATTCAAAAAAATATATAAACCCGTCATTCAAACGTGGTCACTGCTACGAGGTCGTGATTCGCGGGAGACTCCAGTGTATCCATATGCTTCGTGTTTAACGGGCGTGTTATGGTGGGACCTGTTGAAAATGGGGATGTCACGACGATGGTTGAATAAAAAATGGAGGTATGAGACCCGCAGACAACGAGTGGTATGACAGTGGTGCGACCGTGTTGGACGGTGTTATGTGGGTGTCTCGGAAGGGAAAAACGAAACAGTCGCGTCAAAAGAGCACAACAATAAGGTTTGGGCATCCGCAACGCGAGGACAAAGAGTGGATGAAAAAAATTGGTTGACAAAACAACGAAAATGAAAAATTATCCCTGAGCGCTCATTTTGAGGTCCTTTCGCCCTTAGAATGTATATAAATATGTCTATCATCTTGAAGGGAAACGAAGCCGTGAAATGTGATACTGTAATAAAACGGGAAAATGATCCTTGAATATAGGTGAAAACCCTGAAAAGCATTTTGAGGATGTGTTTCGGGCTATTGCTTTCCAAATTTTCCTCATTACAAACTTATCTGATGCACTGTTATTGTCAGAAAAATCTCAGCGGCGAAGAAACTTTTGTAACAGATGAACTTTAAATAGCGACATAAATATTAAATTTTTTACGTTACTCTTTTGCACTATTATTTAGGTTGGTTTAATCACGTTAATAATATTTTCAGTTTGGAAATGCTATTTCATTTTTTAAGTCTTCAACTTTGGAAATATAAATGGGATTGAAGTTCTATTCTTAGGCAGACAAACTGAAAAACGGAGACGAATTGATAAAGTCGGTATATTAAATCGAATTTTCTGCCATTTTTGTGCCTATTGATTTTTGAAAACCAGGACACTTCAAAATTTGAAAATTAAAGAGGAATGTCACACACCAAAAACTGCATTAAAGCAAAGTGAGATCGCCGGTTTTCAAGTATAACCAATAAAATCGGTCTAGTAAACATTATTTATTGGCAATTATTCACGCGTAAAATTGGTGGTCCTTAATTTTCTGACATAAAAGCAACTCAGCAATCACTTTTGCAAATAACGCTACACTAACGAGCTAAAACGCGTCAAACAAATAGATATATACACATGAAATACACGCTCGAAATTATAGATAAAATGATAACAAACAAAAAGAGAAAATTCGTTGGCAAACACATCACGTTCGTGTCACAAAACCTTTTATTTCATTCCCATTTTCCACCAAGGTTAACTTAATGTTCGGAACAAAGGTTTTAAATAAGTGGAGAGCTACGAGGCATACACATGCGAAAACGAATTACCGGGGTCCTTAAAACACCTCCGTAGTTATCAACCCGAGGGTTGGTTTGATAGGTGAGGATAGAGCTCTTGTACTATGACCAACAGCGTGTGAAATTCACACATCGGAATAGGGAGGCCAGTTCCTTTCCCTGTGCTGCCTGCACCTTTCCAGGAAGGCCTGGTACCCAAAAAATCAAAACATTTGGTGAACTTAAGGGTACCCTCTGGCGTCACCCGGAATCGAACCCCGGCCCTCTGACCAGTAGTCAAACACTGACCTTTCACGCTCCCTTAAAACCGAGAATTTTAACAAATCCTGAGTTTAACAAATCAAAAATAATTCTTGATAATCATGCATAGGATCAAAAACAAATTCTGTCGTCAGCTTCAGAGATCTTTTCACTCCCTGTAGATTTGGCTGTTTGGCGAATCAACAGTTTACCTTACCCTTTAGTACATATGTACCCAGATATTCTTGAAAAATCATACTTAACAGCAATATGTGCCTTATTTTATCATTAAAGTTAATTCTAAACCTAAGAGCACTCAAAAGTAAAACATGTACAGGAACTTCCTTCTGCTCCACTTTCCTCACCCCCTTATTCCCCTCTGCCACCCCATCCTCCGCAACCCGCTCACCTTCCCGCATTTCCACTTCGGACATCTCCCTCCACTTCTGTTAGCTTAAACACGCACTTGACAACGAGCACTGACTCTTAACTGATTTGTTCATGAGTCGCGCCCTTTTTATATTTTTATCCCAGTGTTGGCCAACGTTTTATAAATATATTTCAGCAATTCTTTTATTCCGTCACTTACTGACTTCTGAATACCAGAATATATGAATAAGCAAGTATCGTAGGAGTTAAAAAGCTTATTAAATGTAACAATAGAAAAATCTAGTTTAAATCAAGGAAGTGAAATCGTGTGTCATTCCAACACTTCATGTTATGATGATAAGGTATTTAAGTGTATGCACTCCTTATCCTGAAATTAATCTTTTTTTGTGCATAAAATTCTTTAACAGTGTTTTTCTTGTCAGGGAGAATGATCCCTGGGTGGATTTATCTCGAATAACTGGCTATGCCCTTTTGTGTTTTAAGAGATTACTCCTCTTAATCAATTTAATTTGATTTTATTGAATTATTTGTCATGTTTATGCTCCTTTTACGTTGAAGATGTATTTTATCGTTATTGTGTAGCATTACAGCCAACGTTTGACCGACTCATGGAATAAATTTAAAATTTGTTATCTGATCCACACTATCTTAAATTCCATGAATTATACTGAATCCTGTAGCCTGTAGAACCTCAAAATATACAGTTTAAGATTAATGTAACCTATAAACCCCTCGTAGACACCTTAAAAACACAAGGATAATGGATCTGGTGAGATAAAGGAGTCATATAGTCACGTTTATTTTCTAGGCAACAGCAATATGATCATTTTCTCAAATATGAGAGGTTTATGTGGTGCACTAAAAGTGGGATACAATTTTGTTTATGGCGCAGAAGATTTTTCGATCGTCAAAATTGCATCGACGGCTTGCAAAATGACGGCTTGAAATTTTTACGCTCTCAGATGAGTGGGTAGATTGTGAAAGCATCTTCTTGCCCTTTTGGTTCATCCGTTTAATTCACCTCTCTGTTTGCGATCATCATCCTCACTCTCTCAGGTCAACCTCGTCCACCGCTGGGGGAGTACTATGTTTGAATTCTGCCTGTGAGCTGATATGACTTCGTGAGTGTTCGCATTTCCAGCTCCACCACATCGCTAGGTCGAAAAGAGAGAGAGAGGAAAAAAACAAGGAGCGCGGAAGAAAAAAAAATTATATCCACCACCGCGTTTTATTTTTCCTCCATTTTTTGGCGATCATCCAGGCCGGCCTGCGGTTCGCAGCGTAGACGTGGCCCCGTTTGCGATAAGAACGCGCAAAACCATACTATCGCCCGTTTTTGAGTGATTATTGAGCGACCGAAAAGCAACCGCCACAAAAGCAGATCGATTCGCCGATGTACGGGATAACTACGGTCGGGTATGCAATGATAATAAGCGATGGAGGTGGTGTTGGTGGAGATGTAATGGGGAGAAGGGAGGCCCGCAGTGCGTGATTGAATGGTGCGAGGGATCTTTCAATTCTTCAATGCACGGAGCCGCCCGCCCTCGACCGACCTCGGGAGTTGGCGGCGAACGGTAGGAGTTTTCTTTTTAAGGGAGAGGGACGAGTAGGGCAGGAGAGGAAGGGTGTGAAGGAGTGGTGGGAGCGAGAGGTGGTTGGAAGAGCGGAGTAAATCGTTGTTTCGAGGCAATTGTTTGAAAAAAAATGTTCTCTCTCTCTTTCCTGCCTACTCCGACCCATTCCCTGAGGGTAATAAAACGAGCGCGAGGTACCCCTCCTCACCTCCTCCCCCGCCCTCCACGCGGCCAATCTTGAAGCCGTTACACGATGCGGTATTGCTTCCGTAAACGCACGCACACCGTCGACGCGAAATTTGCTGAAAGACAGGGAAAGAATTCACGCCAGGAGGCGGCGAGAGGGCGAGAAAGGACGTTTTTGCGTCGGTCTGAGACCGGTTGCTCCCTTAATGAAGGCTCACGTTTTAAACTCCACTCTCCCCTCCCCCCCGGGATGATGTGGCGAATAGTAAATGCTGCTTCGTTAGGACTCACTGTTCATTAAAATTTGATCACCGTGCTCTCCAGGTTAGCCTCGTGGAAATTGGCGAAAAATAAAAATTTATTCATCGAATTGAATTAATGGAGGTTTTCGCGTGGAAGAGGTTTTCAAATAACTTCAAACGAATCCATTATTCGGTAGGAAAATAAATGCCCGAATATCGATTGAGGAAGGATTAAAAATGAGGAATGCAGGGTGTCTTTGGACCCCTATAAGTAAATTGAAGAAGCGGACAATATTAGAATTGTGAAAATTCCATTCATTAAGGATAGAGCCTCAATGTGCTTCACTCGTAACCCTAATTTAAACATTTTTCCTAAAAAAAATTCACAGTTTATAAATCCGGGTCATATGGGTTCAATTTTCGACATTTGTCGATTTGAGGCAATGAAATTCAGATAAAGCGTTTCACGTACCGGCACCAGTTGGTTTCGGCGAAGCACGTGATCATTTTTTTTCCTGCACCCGTCGGTTCAGTGGCGGGAAAAGGGGATTGAGTGGGGGAGAAGAATAAAAAAAAAAGCTCCTATAAAAATCCAAAACCCGTTGTTTCTCGTCATACATCGATATGAGTCGGCTCTTAATTAATGTGCCAACATGTTTGTAAACTTCGTAACGATTTGCTTCGTTTCATTAACCATTTGTATCTTTCCCTTTCTACCTCGCGCCCCCAAGAGGAGCCTTCAATTGCGCACTAATTGGGTCGGAAATCCAAGCGGCCGGGAAACCCAGTCGGTGAGAAGAGGAGGTAGGAGGTATGTGTGTGTGTACATGACGAGAGAGGATGAAAGAAAAGAAGCGGGATGTGGGATAAGTTGGAAGAGAGTTGAGAGGGAGAGAGAGAGAGAGAAAGAGAGAGAGAGAGAGAGAAAGAGAGAGAGAGAGAGAGAAAGTGGAGAATATAACGAGAGAATAAGGACAGGGAAGCGTATGCTGTGTGTGTGTGCGCGCGCGCGTAGTGTGCGCAAGGCATTCATAGGAGAGGACATGAAACAAAGGGAGCGAAAGGAAGGCGAGGGAAGTTGAGAGGAAACGAGAAAGATGAAGGCTAGGGAGGTATGGAGAAATGAAGATGATGTGGGGAGAGGGGAGGAATGAGAAACGGCGAGAGGCTCGGGAAAGGATGGGGCAAAGTTTTGTTTCCGGATGGATATAATGAGCATGCAAAATCTCCAACCCCCTGCGTGTGCTGATGAAACTGGAAAAAGATCCGTTGCTGAAGTTCGTTCCCGTTTCAGGGCTCGGTGATACCATAATTCGGCCGTTGGATGGAGCACTCGGCCTCAGCGGCGCGTGAGAATTTCCGACCCCTGATCAGGGACTAGCTGTGGGTCAGGCCGGTGATTTTCATCCTCCTTGTGTACGTGGCATTTAGGATAGCAGCTGACTCGATACTGTCTGGATTCAAGAAGTCTTTCCCATTGTCTGCAAAGTCTTTCACAAGGAAAAATAACATTTTCGTGA
This sequence comes from Hetaerina americana, assembly GCF_022747635.1. Classification (NCBI taxonomy): domain Eukaryota; kingdom Metazoa; phylum Arthropoda; class Insecta; order Odonata; family Calopterygidae; genus Hetaerina; species Hetaerina americana. The sequence goes on from NW_027286069.1 coordinate 31,017,892, forward strand.
TTAAATACCCAGATATGTCTTTGGACATTGCAAAACAAGTGTGTGAGAACAAATTTTGAAGCCAGTTGATCAAAACTCGATTTTAAAAATTAATTATCCTGTCAATATGAGTGTTGTACAGATAATCAAAAAGCCTTCGTATATGACCCACATCCGTGTGACCTCAATCGTTATCAGTATCCGCGAACATACTCGTTATCCATGACTACGGAATTATTAAGCTTCGTGTTATCATTAGTATTTCTATTATGCTTCGTAACAACCAAATAGTGTTAATTTTGACTGAAAATCAAACTCATTTCATAAAATAAATCATACGAATTTTATTATATTTTACTTGGTAGTGCCGTGTTCAAGAAAATTTTTTCAGAATAAGATGACCATTTTACAAATGAAATAAATTATTTCTTTGGTAACCGTATCCGCGTGTATTTCCGCAAAGAAGCCCCTTTGACCAGTTATTATTCATGATATTTATAGTATTGTATCTCCGCATATGCCAACGGTCGATTAAGCAGAGGGAGTCAGTCATTGACTCGCGGATTGGAATGCTGCTTTGCAGTTATCAGCGTAAATCAGAACTTTGGTATTTCAATTAGAGTTGAAGGGCACATGAGTTATATTGGACAATCAGATTTTTTGCGATGCGCCTTTGCAGGACTATGTAGTTTACTTGGAAAAGGGCCTGAACACCTTGATAATTGAACTGAAATATGTTTTATGAACTGAAATAATTGTTCCTTTCTCTTTCCTTTTCATGCCAGGCTCCGTAGTATATCCTTGAGAGAAAAGAATATAACCCAGATCTTTCAAGTTTAGAAAGGGCAACCAAAATGTGTTCCTGCAATTTTGTTGGGAAAATTTATGAATAAAAAATGTACCCTCTTGAGGTTATATAAAGAATTTCAAGGACGGCAGAGAGCGTTTCCCGTCGATTGTGTGTGCATTCAAAAATACCGTGGCGATGAACCAAAAATGAATCAGTGGTGATCGACCAGCACTTGGCGATCGACTGACTCTCGTATTTTTTTGGCCTTTCTCCCCGCCGCGCAGTAACCTATCGCAAATGAAGGAGAGTTCGGGAAAGAATAGGACGAGGGAGGGGGAGACTGTGGATTGGCTCGGGTTTGGGGTTGGGGTTTAAGTCAGTAACAGTATTGATGCAGGTAAAGGGAGACATTGGAGTGAATAGGATAAGGAATTGGAGTCAAAAGGGAGGCAGAGAGAAGAGAGTTTTGACGAGGAGAGGTGAGAGAAAGAAACGGGAGTTCGATACGCCGTCGAGAGGGTTAAAGCACTAAATTTCGTCATAAACAAGTGGCTTAAGTTTGGGCGAAATTGAGGTCATCGGGTCCTCATTTACAGCGCAGGGAGGAGTGGGAGGAGGAGGTTGTGGTAATAGTAAGCAGCGCCAGACCAATTCCATACCCTTAAAGGTTGAGGATAGCTGTTGGAGGGGGGTTTGTGAGATATGGTGAGGGGAGGAAGGAGTGGGAGGAAATGGTGGGTTTTGGTTGGCGCTCGCTTTCAGCAGTGCGAGAATTCATTCCGCTTGGGGGAGGGATAAAAAAAGCAGTTGCTTCCGTGACTCCCTCCCTATCTCTCTCCCTCTTTCTCCCTCGTCCCCCAGCCTATATTTCCTCCATATCCAACCTCCACCAACCGTCTCTCTCTCACTCTATGGCCAACCCTCCCTCTTTTTACCCCTCCTTCGTCCACCAACCGTCCAATTCCGTTTCCTTCTCCACCCCTTTCCCTTTTGCCTCCTCGCCCCCACGGCTCGGCCGTCAGCGGCGCTCGTTGTCGAGATCACCCGTTTACGGCGTACATCGTATTTGATCGATAGGCGGCGATGGATACATTCAATTCGACACACTCTCGCGGCAACGGCAGCGAGCAAGCACCGCAGAGCGCGCCGGGGTGTGTGAGCTTATGAGCGTGTGTATGTGTGTGTATTTGTGTGTGCTCGCGCGTGAGAAAGAGAGTCATGTCCGTTTGCGGGTTGAGGTGAGGAGAAGGGAGAGGGGGGAGTTCGGTGGCATGGTTTGTTTTGCGGGCGGATATATTTGTTTGCTTCCTTGTTTGCATGCCCCAGCACCACATTTCTTAGAGAGAACGAGCGAGTGAGCCAGTCGATCGCGGTAATTGGACTCATTCGAGTGCCTCACACCCTTCTTCGTTTCCTGACTCACTATCCACTGCAAACCCTCCTCCCTGAATCATCTCCTCCCTATTTCTCTCCCTCTCGCCTCCACACCTTCAGCCCAAACTCGCGCATAACCGACGGAGATTCGCTAAAGAACGAACGGGGGAGTGGTGAGGGGGAGGAAGAGTGGTGAGGTGGACAAAAACATAAATCCCTTGGCGAATGTCTTGCGTGTCGACGCGCGGAGAGGCCGAGATTGGATTTCCTTGCGGTGTAATCACGAGGGCGTGGCTATTTGGAAAATTTTCGATCATTTCTCCTCCTTCCATCAAGGCCCGCGGGTGAGCTCGCTCCGTGATCTGGTGGAGAGAGGGTGATCGGCTATTGGAAGACTCTAGCGCAGAATCATTATCTCTGCATTTTTTCTAAAGCTTCTCTTTATTTTCCCAAAGGGAAGTCTTGATTTCTGTTGCTACTTCTTAATTGAGTGTTTTTTTGTTTTGGATGTTTCCTCAAGTTAAAAAATTTTAATTTGGCATCTCTTTAGTTCCTTACTTAGTTGTTTTACTTATTGCCTTACATTGATGTAAAATATCCAAGACTACCATATTTATTTTACTTAAATGTGCTTTAAATCTTCCAATTAGTGCTGGGATAATTATAATTTTTCAATATGTTTAAGTTTGGATGAAACGTTTCATTCTTGATATTTTCTCGGATATCAGACTACTTGATGTTTTTACGCTGCATCCGCTGCCAGAAGACAATTCTTCTCTAGGACTGCAATATAAAAAGCTGAAATTACTATCGAAATCATTTTAATTTGATCATATAGCCAGTATTGAGAGGTTCAGGAACGTCTCTGAAAACTGTGCAGTTTATTGTGAACTCCTCTCAAACCTTCTGCATAAAATACGAGTAAATACGTAATATCGTAGAAAGAAATGATTTTTATTTAAAATACCTAGGTCTAAGTAAGCACAAGCTAGAGGAGGGAAAAAAGGACAAGAACTTGAGAACAGAATTAGAAAAGACATGTTGCAAAAGGTAGCGAAAGGAATTAAGGCGAAGAGGGAGAAAAGACAGAATGAAGATCCTGAGGGTAGAAGCGCCGCATAACCACGTTCAGGTAAAAGTTACAGCAGCTTTCAGAACCAAGAGACGCCACTTCAATGAAGGCAGGGTAAATAAAAACAATGGCTAATGGATAAAATAGGGAACTTGTCGTGAGTGTAAGTTTAATGCTACTAAATTGAGTATTTGGGGAATAATGACAAATAAAAGAAATGGGCACTAGAATGCTGGAAGACGTGAAAACCGTCGGCAGAGATTATAAAGGAAAGGTCTGTAGTTGACATTGCAGCAAAGGACTTAATGAAAACTGAGTAATTGAGGTTGGCGATATACACTAGGGACTAATAAAATAGTCAGGAAATATTTCTGCCTTGGATATGGAACCATACATATGATTTGTAAAGAGAGGATAAATAACAATGAAGTGTAAGCAGAATGCAATCATCCAGATGCCAAAAAGAAATAGCCAGAAAAATGTGAAAAATCCATAACAATTAATACCAAACCTATTAATTGAAGATTATGGCAAGAATAATTTACAGAGGAATGGAGAGGAAAGCGGAAGTGTTTAAGGCAGGACACATTTCGATTTACAAGCAGCAGAGGATGAAAAAAACTATGCATAGAAATATCAACTGACTTTAATTACATAAGTTGATATGAATGAAGCTTTTGACAACATGGAGTGCGGCATGATCCTGCATACAAGAATAACGAGAGATACAAATTCAAGTATTTACATGAAGAGATGTCTCTAGCAGCTCTTCACCTCCCGTAGCATCAATCTTGAGCTTTGGAAACATTTAACGGGGATCTTTGAATGGAGCGTACTCCTTTATGGCAGTGTGAGCTGGACACTTGGAGAGAGAAAAAAAGAGAAGAGTGGAGGCTTTTAAAATATGGTGTTATTGCAAATTGCTTAAAATACTATGAAGGGATAGAATCACAAGCGAAGAGGTCCTTCGGAGGAACGGAGGAAGGCGAAATCCTTTGGGCATATTAAAGAAGAAAAGAAGCAAATGAAAACCATATTAAATGGCGCAAAGGGTTGCTAGGATCATGTTGGAGGGCACAGTGGAAGGAAGAAAACACGGCGACAGGCCTATACTGGACTATGTAGGAAATTCGGCGAAAAAGCTAGGAAGTTTAATCAACGAAGGAATGAAGAGGCAGGTCCCGGGCGGAATAATATATAAGACTGCCTCAAACAATCTTTAGGGTTTTAGCTAAAGGAGAAGTTAAAAGAAGTTGGAATGAACTAAAAACACCAGCAGATTGATTCACGCTCTTTCTATAGAGAGGCGGCGGTTTACATTTGGCAAAAGGAGAACGAATCAAGAAAGGAAAATGGTACGGTTTCTCATGCTAGCCCTTCATATTTACATGTAATCTTTTCTTTGAGAAGGAAATTAACGAGATCCAGGAAAAGATAAGAGGCGACGTACGAGTGCACAAAACAAGTATATGTGCGTTGCTGTGATTTGCGAAAACACATCCACCCTGGCAGAGAAAAGATAAATCCCTACAACGGTACTAAAAATATGGAGAAGGAAATTAAAGGTAAGATACAAGATAAACAGGATTTTAACTTAGGTATATCTGCATTTCAAGCAGGGAAGAAAATCTCCAAGTAAGACTAGGAAAAGGCACACTGGAACAAAATGATGAATCTGGCTATTTACGCAGCAGGATCCTTAGCGATGGAAGAAGTAAGTGTGATAGAGTAAGCGGGTTAGGAATAGCGAGGAAATCTTCCTATTAAATGATACAAATGCTACGGGCAAATTTTACAGGCATATACGTAAGGAAACGATTCATTAAATCTTATGTATGCAGTTTACTTTTCTTGGGATGGGAGACTTGTGCGTTAGGAAGGAAGATAATAGAAAATTAGAATAAATGGAATGTGGCGCTGCAGAAGATTTATACAATTTAAATGAATTGAAATTAACGCATACTTCCAACGGTGGGTGAAGAGAGGAGACATTGAAGGACATTAATAAGAAGAAGATGATAACTAATTGGACACATTCCTAAGCAAATATCTTCTTGAAATCCGAAATCGAAGAGAAAATGAAGGAGAAGAATTACAGGGGAAGGCCCTATTTAATTTACCGGATGAACTGCGAGTAGCAGGTAATGGAAAATGCCAACCTTAGTAGATGTGAGGGAATGAAGAGGTAGGCAGAGAAAAGAATAGTTTGGGGAACTTCCACTAGCTAAACGTCATCGATGATATAAAAGGGCAAAAAATATTGGCGTTTACAATGAAATGAGTTTGATACAAAATTTTAAATGATAAAGTTGCATATCAATACGAAATTTTGCATTTTATGTTTGTTACCTTATAGTCCCAAATAACCAACTAGTTAAAAAAACTCAAGGAATACATTGAATGAAAAATAAATAAACATTTTTTTCTCTCGTTAACTTCATTGTAAAACTTAAATTCGTCAGGACAGCAGTGATCGTGACCATATCATTTCAATCTCTCAGGAAACTTCAATTCAATACTTGCACCCTTCTGAATTGTTCGAATTGCTTGCCTGTATAAGAAAAATCACTGGATTTATTACTTTAAATGCATATATTATTGACAGGTACAGGATCATTTTTTTCCGGACTACGAAAAAAAATTCATGCCGTGAGTAATTTTTTGCTTTGCAACGATATTTATACTCACGTTTATCATATATTTTTATTTCTTCAAGGACTCGTCTGCTCATCCGCATGCCCACGGAGTCCCGATAAGCCACTCCTGGCTTGTCATCGGGCGTCCCAAGGGACAACCCACCAGGGTCTACAGAGTACCCATGTTCAGGGCGGGATTAGGACCCCGACCTTGGGTTAGCGGTCGGGCAGTTAACCCACCTGAACTCATCCTGTACTTGAATTATTTGTTTCTATATTGAATATAATCAGTAATTTAAATTACGTTTCGCGTTTCGTTTTTTCGGGCCCAGTTTTGTTTCCTTTCATAATCGTGTTCTTTCAAGATAGAAACTTGAGAAAAAAAGTCTCTCATTTTAAGGTTACAATTTTGTTTCGTGGAGATTTCTTAACTCGTGTTCACTATCAGTTCCTTTTGAATTTATAAGCGAATGTATACGATAAAAAGTGAAAATTGTTCTATTTGAATAACTTTTTTTCGGGGCGACGAATTTTTTAACCGGCCATAACTATCGATTTTCTCTCGCTCTCTCTGGAAGATATCTCGTAAGGAGAGTGCGGGGAACAAGGACAACGTTGACACCATAGCCGGCGTCGCGTACCGGCTCTCCTGTGACTTGGATGGGGTGGACCGAGAGGCGAAGGGAACACGGGGGAGGGGACTGATGAATTGCACGTTGTTACGCGCGGCTTAACCAAACGACGATCGTATTCACTCCGATTGCCTACCTCGCCTCAGGGGGTTCTGGGGGATGCGGGTAGAAAGATAGAGCGGGAGAGGGAGGGATGAGGATCCTTGGAGCACGGGAGGGGCAGGTTGGCATCCTCGACGGGCCACGAGTGTGAATCGAGACGCCGGTAGAGGCGATCGACGAGTAGCGTCAAGGGAATGAGAAAGAGAGAGAGAGGGAGTGAGATGGAGAGGGAGGTAGAGGAGAGGCATTAGGGAAGGGTTGGCTGAGGGTGAAGTAGAGAGGGAGGGACTGGAATGGAATGGACAGGAAGAGGCAAGTGTAGATTCAAAAGGGGAGGGAGGAAAAAGGAAGAGGGTGAGGTGATGAGAGAGAGAGGGGGTGAAGGCGTGGAGAAGAGGTTGGGAAGGGTGAGGGATGTGAAAAGGTTGGATGGGGAGGTGAAAGGAAAAAGGGAGGAAGGCGGGGAGAAAGAGAGAGAAGAGGGATCTCTTAATAAGGCCGAGAGTGACAAACCTAAACATTGGAACCCCGGGAACGCGCTTAAACACGCGTTAAATATGACGACTGAATCCGGCGCAGTGTGTGACATTTGGTTTCGGAAGCGCCGCGAGTTAAAGGGTCATTGGGGCTGAAGAGGTCGATACGTAAAGGCGGAAAGGGCAGGTGTGCGTGAGTCGGGTGGCGTTCCGGGAGAGGGCATAGGGGGAGGAATTGGGAGTGAGAGCGGTAGGGCGTTAAACCCCGAATGCCCTTCTACAAAGGTGTGACAGCTCAGGAGACTGGACGGAGGTGACGCTAAAAGCGCTCGCTTGATACCTTGAGCTTGGGGAAGGACAGTCAGTCATTCTTGGGTACTATTTTCTGTCTTCTTTGGTCTAGTAAATAGTACTTTCAGTGTACTGATGTCAAACGAAAACATTTCCAGACGCCAAAAAGATTGAAAATAATTTTTTAAAATCTTATTTAAACTTGCTTCAAAACAACAAATTCCATTTCGCCATATCTATGCGAAGAAAATTTACAATGATGTGGTAACTATGTTATTTTCAGGTTTGATTTTAAGCAGTTCATTACTCAAAGTGGTATCCAGTAACTTTAAAGTAGAATTTGACTCAAAAGAAGTAAGTGTTAAAATTTTATTTCGTTTATTTTGAAGGACTCTATCATCCATGAGCATTACCTTTCTAGTTCTAAATAATTTTTTCTGTATATTGAGCACAAATACATTTGAGTCATCAAATTGGGACGTATATATGGTTGAAGAATAGAACTATTATCATACAAGCGCATGTCCCTCCTAATTAATGGTTACTTGACTAAAGACCAGCCTGCGCGTATACTATATATACGTCCGTAATTGGGTAGATCAAGCATCTTCTATCCCGTGGCTTCATTTAAATTAAGGGGAATAGCCAAATTAATTATTCAGTTTTCACGCTAAAATGATTTTTTAAATATTCAACTTTAAGCTTCAAATAACCTTTTTACAATAAAGTAGAATAGCAAGAGAGAGCCGTGAACAGAGCAGAAATGAATAAGCCGTTTAGTCTCTCTCGTGAAACTTATCACTATCCTTGGACATAAAGAATATGACAAGGAAGAAAATGTTAGCAAAGTTACCATGTTTTTGAAGAGCTTTCATCATTTGGTGTAAATTTGATGATAATACTCATTGAAATAATATCTCAATCCAGGACACAGTTCTATAGCATTATCTGTGCCCATGGAAAAGTTTTTAATAATATTTAAAATTGAATGGAATGTGCTAAAATATCGTGATCATCATATGTGCTACCAGATGAAGCTCTCGGCTTCGCAGTTGTAATATGGACATGAAAATTTTCATTTCGGGTTACATTAAATACGCGTTAAATGATCATAGAATGTTCTAATAGCTGACAGCACCACTGCGATAAGCCATCTCAGGGCATTGTGCAGAGTACCCTGTAGGTGTAAGTATTCAAATCAAGCATAGAATTTTCGCAAAGTAGTCACGTAAATGATTGTTGTAAAGGGGAAACTTCGAGACTACGCTTTGCCTGTTGTGTACGGGGCGATGTTTTTGCTCACTGAATAGTTATTTCTTGGAATCGTTACGTCCTATTATACTCCGTTTCTTTTTTTGGTTCCATGTGGGGACACTGCCACTTTAGACACTTAAAATGAGCTTTTTCCAGTACTCCTATGACAGTTTTAATATTTCGCCAAATATTTCGTGTCAAAGAGATGATACCTAGAGATTGAGGAGGAATGTCCCAATGTCACGCCATACATAACGCCCTAAGGCAATAACTGATGTGCTTAAGCTAAGGCTTTCTAAGCATCACTTTTCAAGATGAATTGGACGGTTTAGGGTTCTAATTGGAACAAATAAACAAACAACAGCTTCAACGCAAATATATGTACAAATTTTTATTAAAAATTAAACTAAACACTGAAACACATAGAAAGGACACTAACGAAGATGTTTGACGTTTCGACAGTCAGGCCGCCATCTTATATTTTTATCAACAGATTCTTGTCGGAAATATTGCTTGGGGCCAATACGTGTCAGGGGTGCACAAACGGATAGGACTAGTGTTTAAAGAGGTTTGCTTAAAGATGCACGTGCCGTTCCCTTAGTCCCTAGAGTTTGGAATTCTTCAGATTTTTATCAGCAGATCGAAGCATCAAACATCCAAGATAATCATCTCGCAGGCTGGTTTGATGGCCAGGAGCAGAGCTCGCCTCGTACTAAGCCTCACGACGAGAAATTCAAACATCAGGGTAAGGAGTCGGTCCCTTTCCCTGTGGCGATTGCTTAGGGTTTCCGACGAGGTTCTCTGGTGTCCAGAAAATCATGTAGCTCTAGTTTAGTTGAGAGTCCCCGAAGGCATAGCCAGCAAAAGATGGGAGCGATGAGAATATTAGTTATTGTAAGAATCTGCTAAATTAATAAGAAGTTTTCTATTTTTCCTTTTTCTTGTTTGTAATTTAGTTATCGTCCTACTTGAAAAACGCAAACGCTTTGCCATATGTACAATGCCAACCTTTTTGTGTGAATAGGTTTAGAGATATTTCCGGCAATAACTGATGTGGAGTTAATCTTTCCGTCCGGAGCATGAAAGATCAAAGAGTAAAAGATGCAATTATTAATGTTGCTGTCCCGTATAGTGTAGTCGAAAAAAATAACAAGAATACACGGGCGCGGGCATTCAATGTAAACAATATTTGGGAGAGTTGTTCTTGTCATTTCATCAAGTGAACTTCGGATATCCTCCGCATCATATGAAAAAAATTATCTCCTTGACGTATGACAAAACATCATCAAGTTCGCATTACGTATTTTTGCGTGATAAAAAATCAACTCTTTCCGACAGGCAGTTGTAATATTGAACGTGTTTGTTGTTGCTTCAGTTCCATAAAATTCCTCGGAAAATACTGTTAACCTCAATTCGTATTACAAATAGTTGTATTTCAGCCATGAGCGATACAGTAGAGGCGATTTCGGCCTTGTTGCGTCTTTTGCCGTTAATGAGAATTCGTTCAGTTCTTTTAGCAAACGAAACGATGTAATGGACGAACGGGATATTAAGCGCGTGCCGGCATGATTTTATCTTTTTTTAAATCAACGGTAATACACAGCAATAATGGATGTGGAATTAACAATTTGGAGAACATTTTAATCATTTAACTTTATGGATTCCGCGGCAAAAGTTTGGCATTGACATTCGGAGATTTTACAATGTTGAAAATAACCCACTTAATGGCTGCGTAAAAATTCAAGCTATCTCATCATCCTTTTATTTCTCTGGCTGGTGAAAGATTGTTAAGTTTAGCGTTTGAATGAACAGGTGACTATAAGCTTTCCGGTTTAGTCTAGATGAAATATCCTGGACTTATTTCCACGTAGCTATTGTATTCCAAGACACCTGACAGGAAAAATAACAAGCATTAAAGAAAATGTGTTTTAAAGCAAGCCTTTTCGCTGCGTATTAAATATCCGTCGGCTTTGTTAGTTTTGGAGAAAGAATGATATTTACTTTTTAGAGTACTAATCAGATCCATCCGATATCAACCCATCCATATAAATGAATCATAAGCTTGGTTTTAGTAGTTGGCATTAGAGCTCACCCCGAAATGAACCTAATTCTTGCCAAATTCACACTCACAGGATGCGATTGCGGGGGAGGGGCGAGTTATTCCTTCCCCTATACCACCCTTTTATTTTCTACGAAGTTCCAGAAATCAGAAAAATGCACCGTTTAAGTATTTGAACTAGACTTGTTTAAAAGTATCACCACATATTTGAATCCAGGTTTCTGGAACACCCTAACGGCCTTAACCTTGACCCCTCCCGCTAGATGCGATGTGGTTACTTTTCTTTGTATTTTGCGAAACAAGAGCACAGGGAATAAACTATTAATTCTAATCTAGCTAAAATACTTTTCCCAATTTCTTAATTTAAAATATTATTATCCATTGATAAATAAAATTCTGCAATTTTGTTTCGCCACGAATGAATTGGTTTAGTTCTATGGGCAGTTTTTTGATTACAAAGGCATGGGAATTCAGTTTGGAGCATATTATCGTAGAAGTTTAGTATTATGACTTTAGTATTATGAGGACCCAAAGGAATAAATAATTAAAATTCTGATTGATTTTTGAAAATTTTAATTAGTCAGTTAAATTATCCCCTCAAATATTATTTTAGTTTGACTATTAGAATTCAAATAGTTTTTAACACTCGGGGATGCTCCGCAAGCAAAATTTAAGTTGACTACGCGTAGAGTCTAACTTGAGTACATTTAATGTAGGGCGTAAACATTATTACCACTAAATTAAATTATATAAGTAGAATATCTTAAGTATAATAAAGTATTATATCAGGAAAATGATTACAATGAAAAATGAAACCCACGTATAAATACATATTAATTTATTGTGACCAAGAAAGTGGTGGTTACTAAAGTTATATCACTTTAGTTAGTGTCAACTGCTCATTACGTCCTTCAAGTTCCCCCACTACGAATCTTGGCCCCTTCCTTCTCCATTTTTGTAGGTTTTGAAGTTAATCATAAAACTCCACTTGCTAACGATGCAGCGATTTGCCTTGCTACAGAACATATGCTTTTGACTGTAGCAGTTATCACCGGTCGTTGCATGAATCTATGAACAACTCTCAATTCCCCTCATTCTCGTGCAAAGGCAATTAAAAATTCAAGACCGCAGACACTCGCTATTTCTATGCATAGGTGTGTTCATTTTTCGGGATCTCTCTCGTCTATGAATGTTCGGCCAACAAACATGGTCTCTTTACTCTCTCAATGCGCTTCCTCGGTGAGCAATCAATATTGAAACCAAAACCGCAGATTGTGAAAGTGGGTGGGTCGCACCGTTCACCGAGAGCTTTGTGGGCGACGTGTAGGGGAACAGAGTGAAGTGGGTGTGGTCAAAGATGAGGTCGAGATCGACGGATTGAGGAAGGGGATTTGAAGAAGGAAATTCGCAAAGGGTAGGGACGTGACTGGTTGTAGGTGTGGGGAGTGGATGGACTTTTTTAGGATCTTGTCGAAATGAAGCGCAATTTTCAGAGGGAGGTGGGGGTGGTAGAGAGGTTGCTCACAATCGGGTCGTCGTGGCGTTGACCAACTACGAAATGTTTGGACTTGAGGAATGGTACGACCACGGTCCGGTTCCTACCGATGGGTACCAGAGCAGGGACGATGAGAGGGAGATGGATAATGGATGGATATTACTTAAAATATGCGTTTGCAAGAGAGAAAGTGGTTGAAAGGAAAGGAATTGAAATTGGGACAGGGATTCAGTTTTTCCTAATGTCCTCGCTCCAATTCGGGACAGAAATTGATTACAGGAATTGATTTTTATTAAATTATCCTAGCTGAAACTTTTAAATCCGCGTTGTGGGCACATTTTTATGCATGCGAACGGTAAAGCCAGTTATGCGCGTGTAATGCCTCATATATTCTTTGGCATACATTTTCCAGTGGCTTAATATAATTCAATGATAACGTAGAAAAAACTCTCCAAACGATGCGACCCACACCATATAAACCATAATTTTTCAATGATAGGTATTTTAGAGTTTCATGTCAATGAATTTGGGTATCGAATTTTACTAGACATCTTACCAATGTTTTTAAATTTTTATTTGAACCTTTTCAACAGCCTCAAGGCTACTTTGATAACATGTTAATGAGCACCGTCTGTCCACAAATAAATGCAAAAAAAACTTGAATTAGAAAAGGGTGAAAAGGACCGTGTGTTTTTTTACGCAGCAACTTTGGTTTATCGTCTGCTAGCCTTGAAATCCGATAATCTGATTACACATGTGCGCTTTTCCAGTGAGTGGTCGCTCTTTAGGAAAATCGGTTCACGATTTTCATGCACGAATTCAAAAATAATGTGGTATAAGCAAAACTAAAATTTTTTTTGAGCACTGCCTGGACCTCCTAATGGAACTGAATTGAAAAACGTCGATCTTGACTATCTCCAGCTGTGCCATGGTGGAAATAAAAGTTGGGTGGCGTTGAGTATGTAAGCTCAGAGCCCGTTATTAAAATAAAGTGGACTGCATTATGTTACGCACTACGTCCTTCCCGGTCGGTTTTTAAGTTGAAGCTGAGTCCATTACTAATTGTTTCCGCAATGTAGTGGCTGCACATCAAGCCAACTAAATTCCCGGAAGTCAAGAGAGTTACGGAAAACGGTGAACTGAAACTAGAGACAAAGCCTATAACTAGGGAACTTTGAAAATTGTCTCGAAAAAGTTGTAAGCCGATGAAATGTAAACAATCGAAGATATTTTGCAGAAAAACGGGGCCAATGGTAACTCCGACGAAAAGTAAAACAGTACAATTCCGTCGCCGGTGAAGAAAGCTGAAGCCATAGAATGGAAAATCTTCGACGCGTCACGTTTGAAAAAGGCGAATATAAAAGATTTGGCGTCCTACTGTTTTTCTGCTGGGGGCATATGAAGTCATAGATCCGGGGTATATGACATTGCATCAAACCTTGACGGAAACATTCTTCCGCAGAAGGTACATTCGGCGTAGAATAGGAATTTGTTCATGTCTTAAACTTGTGAAATATTTTAGGCACACAGAGTAGTAAGGTGTACTGGGTACTTTATCAAAGAATTCTTTTCTGCTAGTTTTTCAACATCCATTTCCTAAAACCTTATATTAAAAATCTTGGCACATTTGATCCAATTGCGATTTAGCTAAATGAAAAGTTCTATTTCGTGTAATGATATTTTACGACGTTTATTTTAAATTTCAAGAGATGCAGTACGGAACTGGATTAAAAATTTCAATGTTAACTTGCTAGTTCAATAAATGAAGTGTGGTTTCATCGGGCCAAAATTCCAACACGCTTTTAGTGTGGTTATTAGCCAGTCCTATCAAGAGTGTTTTAAACGTTTCGCTCTACGTGCTGTCACCTACACAAGTCTGAGAAATCTTCACTTTAAGGCTGAGAATATCCAAAATATACATTTGATTACCCGTTCCTTAAAAAAAAGTTGCGTAGTTTATAAAATGTTTTTTATTTTTCTCTTTTTTCCGTAGAGATCCTTAGATTTTTCTCCTAGTAATTAATATATATTAATAACTTGAATTCATGAACAGTATTGTATGTATAGTATTGAGGCGAGATTAAATCTAAAAGTACAAGTATGTATGTTTCGAAATTTTGAACGTACGATTATGCATATAGATATTTTACGATGAACGAGGAAAATTTTGTTACCCTCGCTGAAGAAGTTAATTGAGATTTAAAGTATTCTATTTAAAAAGATAAATTAATTACATTGTATGGTGGAACAAAATTTTACGTGTATAAATGAAAAAAAATAATTTGACCTATCTAATTATTCACTGTCGATCTTTTTTGTTTTGATAAACATTTTATCTTATGATAAGTTGACAGAGGCATAGTGTTTTTTTCACTTTAATATCCAAAGTTTTAATTATGTTGAAGAACGTAATCACATTAATCGTGCGAACAAGTACATCTGATTATTTCTCTTAAGCAGAATTGAGTTTTGATTCATATATCTTTTAATTTGTCCTCAGTCAGTATCATTCAGTTATTTCGGAGCAATAATTCATGTTTATATACTTTGCACTTCATCGTTCCTCAATTTTAATTTATTTGCAACATCAATGTTCCATATTGTTGACTTGAAATAATATTTTTACATATTTTTTTACTATCCTGGCATATAAGTAGATTTGGTTTTACTTGGTTTTATACATAATCATCGCCTTTTAATTACTATTTGACTAGCATATAAGAGCTACGCTGTGGCGTAGAGTCCCATATTTCGTTGGAAATCGTATGTTGCTCGCTTGTTAGATTGCATAGAGAATGTTCTTACCCTGAAATAGTTCAGCTATTATAAATTAAACCGGATTGGCAGATTATAAGACAAAAGTCAGTGCTTCAGAAGTGCAGTGTACTCAGAAGTTTTCCAATTGTAGTTGTAATGCGTTTACAAAAACATTTAAATCCAATAATATAGGACTTCGTGAAGATATATCATATAAGTTGAACATTCGGAGCTTCGCTACAATTCTTGCTACTAATTCACTGTACTGGAATACACCCGAGTGCCTCATTTATGGGAACTCTCCTCGCAAATCAGGGGCCCCTTAATTTGTGGGTTGTGTCCCTGGCTCTCCACCTGCGAAGCCCGCTTCGCGGTTTTAAGAACGTGGGAGGTCTAATGCTCACTAATGTCGGTCTTACGCTGAGTGGAGTGGAGAAGCGAGAGAGATAAGAGATGAATCCAATTAAGAAGATTAGGATTAGGCAGGATTCCTTCGAGATTTGGTTTTGAAGAGGAGAATGCTGAAAAGTGCAGCCAAGGGGACTTCCTCAGGAATAAGAACAAGGCGAAAGAATTGGGACGAGATTGAAAGAGGGTCCAAACTGAGGTTATGAACGTGATTCAAATTGTCCGACCACCGTGAGCGAGTCCTGATTTACCGAAATTGTTCAAAATTCGTACTGTACAGACAAAATCATGTTGAAAGAGCGGGAAATTCCTGCCCTTTTTGTGTTTTAAGTTATATTATGTTGAACGAACATCGAAATTTCACTCCGGTAAAATCATTAGTTCGCCCCGAAATTTAGTGGACTTTCTTCATACATTACAAATTACTATACCAGTGAGAAATGAAAACTCTTGTCGACCGATGTATGAAGGGAGACTGACTCTTACGTTGGGCTTATTTCTTAGAGCTACATATTTATTTAAAAGGTCTCGGGAAATATTCTTAAATATGATATGTGACTTTCAGATTTTCGTAATTGTACATACATCTTCGTAATGTAGGCAAGTGACAAGTTCAGCGCCATTTATCAACATCAGCTGACTGTGTGGAGGTTTTAAGGACCGCTAGCCATTATTGTAGCTTTGAGCCCCTGGTAATTGGATTGTATATTTGAAACTAGCCTGAGAAAATGAATGGAGCCATTTATCGAAATGGATAAAGCTAAAAATGGCTATGCGAAGCCATTTTTATCAATTATTACTTTTCGGTTGGAAGAATTTACGAAGCAAAATAATGTGCGTAGAATTATTTATTTTTATTTTCGGTAAAATAATTCCTATATCTAGAGGTGGATGATATTCACTTAGCTTATAGCTATGTTTCAAATTGAATATATGTACATTTTTTATAATTTCAACTCCACCAATTATGCATTATTGTTTATAATTTGGAAAATGTAAATCATTATAGGTCGGATTCGTTTAATTAGTTAATATAGGTATTATCATAATAAAGCTATTATTGTTGGATCTGGTTTATAAAAACGTATAGAAAGAGACCGATAATTCCAGTCAATACCTTAATTTGTAATTAATTGCCATTAGATGTCAAGTTCAGCGCTTTGATTAACCACAAATAGCATTTTCTTAGGGAACCTAAGCATACAATTTTATGGTTTCTTGGAACATCAAGCTCATACAAGAAGCTATCACGCCATATTTCGCCCTTTAGAGTTGTTTTCTATGGTTAACTAATGTAAAATTCAATGTAGTAAAACGTAATGTCAGACTAAAAACGTTATTTTGCATTAGTTATAGCATTATTGACTCTTAATTCGCTAGTGATGAAATGCTATGTAAAAATTATATTATTTCGAAATTCAATTGTGTTTATAAAATGTGAAATCATAAAATTCATTGACAGGTTGACCATACTTCTTTAGAGTTTTACAATTTTACCGTAACAAATCAAACAGTGCATACAATTGGAAAATCCTCATTTAGTCATTTAGTCAACAGTCCGATTCGCTTTTTTTGATTTTCTCATACAAGGAATGGTGTGAAGACACGCTGGGGGCGGGTAGGAGGATGTATATGCATGGATATCCATTTTAATGAAGACATATTGTTATTCGTTAATGGAAGGAATGGAATATTTTTCATGTTCTTCCTAGAACGATGCACAAGATGAGAAGAATGTTGTTTTATGGCGTAAGTGCTAATAATAGATATTCATAAGTGTTAATCAAAAATCATATTTTTCAAATTCTTTAACTAATTAAGTCATTTTGAAAGGAATAGAAATATTTAGAGTTTAAGCATCAAATCATGTTTAAGTTCTCAGCCTAAGCAGGATGTCAATTTGTCGCCTAAGGGCTAACAAGCGGTTGAGTATAGATTGACAACAGCACGAATGAGATTGCATCTTGAAGTTTAATTCGTACTGGTTATTTATTAATCTGCAGCATACTTGAATTCTTCAAACAAAAATGGCTTCTTTGAAAAACTAACTACATATTTAACTTGCTCCTTAACATCTACTGTCACGCCCTGAAGAGATGTTTATTTAATGATATTTTCCTTGCGTTGACACATCAACATCAATGACTTCGACTTTCATTCCTCGCGTTCCGTATTGGCCGTGGCCTCATTTGATTGAGCTTATGGGGAGTCCGCTGCATGTCTTTGATGAGGTATGCGACTGGGCGAGGGAGATGGCCGCTGTTGCGGAATTAATATTTCGCGCTCCCTTGTCCAACTTGTCGTCAACCCATCGTCAGCCGTATCTCACTCGCCGGCGGCCTCCCTCTTCAACCTGGACTGCCTTCTTGTCCCGGAGGGGCCGTGAGGGAGGGGAGGGGGCTGTGGCCGTTTTACTCCCGAAGGGTCGGACCCGCCCCCGTGCAGATAGTTTGCGGGCAGCCGACCGCTTTTTGAAGTGGAGTCGAGGTGGGGGAGATGATTGGGCCGCGGAAAGGGGTGTAGTAGAGAGGATGGAATAGAGGGAGGGTAGTCGGGGGTTGAACAGTCCTACCAGTAGCAGTCGGAAGGGGTGTGGGAGACGCGGTAAGCGGTGATGAGAGAGGAGTAGTAGGGGAAGGGGATAAATGTCCCCCGCTCGGAAGGATTTGTAGGCCGGGGTCGGAAGGGATTTGGATTGGGTGGGTGTGTACGTATGTGTGGCTTGGGATGGGGGAGACAGACGTTTGGAAGGGTTCAGGCGGCGACGGAGGAGGTGGAAGTGTGGGAAGCGTAGGAGGTTGCCATCTCCTCCTTCCGAGGGGAACATAGTGTATCCAGGGTCGTTAAGGCGTTCGAGACGTAAAAGGGTCCCCGCGGCAGGGGTGGTCAGGGCGGAGGTGGGTTCTAATGTGCGGTGGGGTGACGCTAAGGATAGGGGGGTGGAGGCGGGACGGGAGGGAGCGAGGGGGAGGGGCGTTATGGGCCGGCGGGACGTCATGAATATTCAAACGATGGCCCATCGATCCCCCATCTCCTCCTACCGACCCAATCCCCTCCCGATCTTTCTGTCCCCCTAGTCCTCCCCTCCCCCTATTCCTCTTTGTCCCGTCTCCTTTTTCGCACCTACCTCGTCCGTTTCCTTTTATAGGGCTCTTATTTTAGGGGAGGGTCATCCTTTCTTTCTTTTTCTCCTCCTTCCCCTCATATATCCCCTTCCCACGGGTCTCTGGCCACGCCCCGATGAACCGAAACCCCCTTGTTCTCTGGCCTCTCTCTTTCCATACCTCCGCCTTTCCTTCTCTCTCTCCCCCTATTTCTCACTTTCCCTCTCTCCTTTCCGTCCACCATAACAGAAAGCTCGCATAAGCTTGTGCCAATTTGTTGTGTAACCATTCCTCCGCTTTCCTGGCATCCTCTTGCCTCACTTCCCCCGCCCCCTACGGCCACCTCGGTTGTTGTGTTTTCTTTTTCCCACCATTTAATTTTTCACCCTGGCCGTCACGTCGATCCTATCCGTCGGATGTGTCTTCCGGGTCGGATGCTCTCCGCCCAGCGTTTGATGTGGTCGTTTTGTTTTCATATTTTTTTTTGGTTATATTTGCAAGGAGC
This sequence comes from Hetaerina americana, assembly GCF_022747635.1. Classification (NCBI taxonomy): domain Eukaryota; kingdom Metazoa; phylum Arthropoda; class Insecta; order Odonata; family Calopterygidae; genus Hetaerina; species Hetaerina americana. The sequence goes on from NW_027286069.1 coordinate 31,036,826, forward strand.
ATCCGACCATTTTCATCGATTTTTCTCTCCTTCCGTTGAACTTTTTCGCTCGTATATTTCGTTGAGAATAACGCTCATCATTCCGGTGGTCTAATCAAATGACGGCCAGTTGCGCTGTTTTTACGTCGTAAATTGCCGTTGCCAATTTCATCGCTTGTTGATCAACATTCCCATAAGCGTCATGAGCCAGCGTATCGAGGTTCGTAAGTAAATTTTGTAAATATGATTTTCTTAAGCCCACATAAGATGTTTGAATTCTTCAGTACTGTTTCTCGATTCATCTCTTTGCTACTAGATACATGAAATAAGACATTTATGTATAATATCAACCCGAAATATGAATACTTCCGTTCCTGCTCTCCGGAAGGTGATACGGTAAACAACTCTGTAAACAGGCAATAAAGGCTGCAGTAAATATTTCACAACATAAGCACATTGAACAGTCGACAGCAGACAATTAAGTCATGCACGAGAAAACGGTCGTGCAGGCAATTATATTTTGGAGTAGAAAGCATCGCGGCTGATTTTGGAAATTAACAGAAAAAAACACGAGGTGGTGTCTGATACAGTTGTATATCAAGTATAAAGTTGAGTTATCTAGACCATTGAGTGAAAAATGTATATCATCCGCCACGCGTAGCTTTTTGCTAAATGAATTATGACATGTGACTTGACGTGCGAGTTATTTTTTCTGTGAAATTCGTTTGCTAAATACGCCAGCGCAGAGGCGGGTTTTTCTCCATGTTAAAGAGAAACTATTATGTATATTTTGTTGGTATCCATTTCATGCTCAGTGATTAACAGCTAAAAAATTCAAATACCGACGTGAAGGGCCTGTTATTGCTTTTATATTTATGCAATACCATGAAAATAAATCATGGGCAGGTATATTTTAAAGGTTTAGGGTTGGGTGCCCATAAGAAAATTCAACAATTGTACTGACGAGAATTTTTAGAATCTCAAAGTCAGTAGGTCTTTATTTGCCGGTCAAAGATCGAATTCGATATGAGTAAATTCTGGGTAATTATAAGACTTAAAAATAATCATTTTTACCATCTCAGTCGGCAGGAGATGATGAGGTGAGTTACTTCTTTATTCTGTTCTTTTTAAACTCATTCTATCTTTTTTGACCCACCGTCAACTGCATTAGACAAATTGGTGTTGCAGGAAAGAATATTGCATCAGAGAGAGTCAGTGCGTTTAATTCTTTTGCAGATTTGTAAATTTTTAAACACAAAAGCTTAACGACCATTTCCTATAAATATTGATGACTGGCGTGAATATCAATGTCCAAATGTATCAGTCTCGTGGTCTCTATCAAGTCAATACAAATTGTTTTTCGCTTTTTGCTGTTATTATTCCCTGTTTCATTGAACATGTAGGAGAGCTTAGATCTTGCATTCATTGAAAACTTACCCAGACTGGTCGAAAGTTTAACATAGAAAATCCTTTGAAATCCTAGAAGATTCATGTATTCTATGATTATGATATGCGTTATTTAGTGAAAACGATTGGTTGGTTATTACGCGTACGTAAATATTTCGGAAACATAGGATCGTGAAAATCGGCGATATGAAGTCGCATTATGTGCGTCTGATTTTTCATAATAGCATTATATCACTCAGATGAACTAACTATCAAAGTAGGTTTCGAAAGCTTCCAATGAGAAAGAGTAAATAGAGCAGAGATGGGAGGAAGTGTGGCTTGAAATGAGAATAAAGGCTACCATTGTTCCAAGGTTCACATCGAGAAACTCTTCGCACTTTGAAAATTGATGTTAAGGAATATGGGGCACACCACGAAGGACCGATGTTCCACCGAAGTCGATATTCTAATCATAATTACCCAGATTTCTGGTATGTTTTTACTCATTTCAGTATTTCCTTAGGAGAGTTTTAGAAAAGTCCTAACTTAAGAAATATTGCCTGCCTGTGATTCGCTAATCGTAGACATTCGAGGCGTAATTCGTTGACGCACAGATTTGTAGTTTGGCTGCGTGACAGTAAGCAGTGAAACTGGAAAGTCTCGACTTGTTTTATGTTGGCTTTATTATTATCAATGATAAAATAACTCAACTCTCAATAACTCAACAAGTATGTCCTAGATTTTTAATACGCTATATTGAATGCTAAAATTTATTTAATTTAAATTCAAGGTCCGATGCTTACAAATTACTGTTTAGTTAATCGAGAAGTATTGCTGTACTTACCCTAGTAAAAGGCTAATTTTACTTTGTAAGTAAAATTAACATTAGTCTATGACTCAGATTAGCATTTGAAGCCCTGATGATAATTTATCGACTTAACAAAGAGGTCAGTTTCAAATCTTGCTTCAGGAATGGAAGTAGGATTTAAACGTTTTCCAGATGTGGTTTCTAAATTTACACGTACTAAGCGCAGTGACCAATTTCGGCGGAAGATACATGAGATAATTACTGTTGCTGATGATAAACGTGTTTTTCATGTCTTTGAACCCTTCGATAAAGGAAATGTCATTACAAGAAGATCGAGATTGGGACTGGAGTGTAATTAACAGTTCATTTACGCCGTTTCATTTTTCATTTAAGGAGGGCTTCATCATAGATTTTTTTCTTAAATGATGATCCCCGCGCCGATTTTAATTAAAGAAAACAAGACATTTAGGTTCAAAATTGTAGAAATATTTTTGGAGACCGTATGGATATTTCCTCGCTATTTTCAAGGAATAATTGATTCATGGAAGTAATTTTTGGTCGGCAGTCGAGTACCATAACGATTTGATTTGCCTATTGTGTTGAATATCCCTTTCCTTTCATCTGATGGTGTTATATCATCTATATAAGATTGATTAAATTCATTTTACTTTACATTTCACATGTAGAATGGAGGTTTATCAGCTCCGAGATGAATCATCTGCTTCGACTATTCCGCTGCATTCTCCGCTATTTTTACCCATATTTTAATAGGGGTATATGGGAAAAAGGGAGGCTAAAGTGGTATAAAGAAGATTGGACTACTGACTGTGGAGCCCGGGTTCGATTCTCGGGGATGCCTCTTGACACCCTCATTATTACAATGAGATTTTTTCGGATACCAGATCTTCCGGAGGAACTATAGGTGGCTCAGTGAAAGAAACTGCCCCCCCCCCAACCCTGATGTGTTAATTTCATACGTCGTTGGACTTGTCACTAGGTATGCTCTGCCTTCACCTACCAAACCTACCTTCGGGTTGATAACTGTAGAGTTATGGAAAAAGCATTTTGAATAAAATCTGCGAGTGTATCTTGTGTAGGTTCAGTTAAAAGCATTCTGTTGCGTTTCCGTATGCCCAACCCTTTTAACTCCCGTCTGACAGAAGCAAATGTGTTTCGCGGTGTATCGGTCCGCGGCACATTAAGTAGTAAAACGCCACAGGAAGTGCTCTCAGGTGTCGTCACTGCGTAAACCCCACGTAACATTGGAAACAATGAATATTTTTTCCAGCTCTGTGAATCGATCTTTAGCTCGGGAGTGCGCCTTTCACCAATTTACTAAATTAGTAAAATTGGAATTCCGAACTCTAGAAGAATAAAGCTGAGTTTTCCGTTAACTTACCTAATTTCCTGATTTACATAGTGCATTCGATATCATAACGGTGTTCATGAGTGTGCTTTTGTTAACCTAAATTCATTCAACGATGATTTACGAGGATGCGGTGTATCACCCAATCACCCAAGACGATTTGTCAATAAATACATTTTTTTGAAATAAAAATTTCAATGCACGATATATATATATATATTATATATATATATATATATATTATATATATATATATTATATATATATATATATATATTTTTTTTCCCCACTGGTAACATAGCAGGATTGAGAGAAATTAAAGCGGAAAGGAATTTCATGGAAGAGATGGAGCAAAGGAAAATGAAATTTTTTGGACATGTTCTGCGGCAGAACAACTTTCCGGAGAATAATATAATGGAGGGAAAAGTACCGGGAAAAAATGGACGAAGAAGGGCAAGAAGGAAGTCTCCGTAACACATCAAAAGTATTATGAGAGTCAAAACATAGTGTTAGGATTTTTGAATGAACAGCCATAGAGTGAGGCATATGGGTTTCACCCCAAGGCTCCGTCTTTAAAATATGATAGCGATATGACACATCTAGCTATGATTCAGATCAGGCAGTAATTCTGAAGTACCGTTTCTTGAATAATAGTTTGAGCGAATCTTGGTGTAAAGCGGATGTTACTGTTAAAAAGTTGTGAGATAATTTTTAATGAGGGTCTTATTCATTGTCTGAAGCGTATTAGAATATGTGCATTATTTCCTCTAAGCTTTCTCGTGAAATGCAAATTGCGGATTAGCCTGTTCCGTGGTTTCTTTGGTGATTCTTGTTGTTGAATCGCTAGATCTTATTTTCCGGATATAATATTGGACCTACGCTAAGGTATTTAAGTATAATTTTTATTAAATTAGAAAAAAACATTTCTCAATATTTATGTTCGGTCTGAATGACCAAATACTAAGTTTTGTGTTGCTTATTAATAGCTCTTTATGCTCTCATTTCAATTCAGTAAATATGTTACAGATGCGTGACAAGTAAAATATTCTTGCATGTGCGAGGCCCTTAAGGAAGTCATCTCAGAAAATTTATTGCTTGAAAAATTTTCACTGATGTAAATATTTTTTCATGCAAAGGTAATGATCATGGTGCCGTATCATTTACTTAATATCAGGTTTGTCATTATTATTGTGGCGGAAATCTCTATTGCATTATTTCTATTAATGCCTATTGAGGTTTTGTGAGGAAAGTACTTTCTAAGTGGTTGTAACAAATGGGAATGAGTTTTCCGGCCATACATTTTCAATGAGCCAGGTAAGTTAAGATTTGGAGGGTTAAAGAAAAACAGTCAAATTTAACATCATTAATCACAATTGGATCACGTTTACCGAAGCTAAGATTTATTGCACATGTACTTGCTCTCTGCTTATATGGCCTTCTAAGAGGAGTTAAACTGTTCCTACACTTAAAAAATGTCCGTTACTCATATTAGGTGAAGACTGACGTTTGGTTTTAAACTTTTTTGGGAAATTTTGTAGTCGACGCATAACTTTGATAACTCAATGGCTGCAATCTTATATCAGTGAATAACTAAAAGGTAAAAAAAACAAAACATATACCTCTTTTTTTTAAAATCAAGAGCAACTTATTTTAGGCAAGGATAGAAGTTCGTTAACAGTCAGGAGAAAATTCCATTAGTTTAAATCATTATCTCGGAAATAATGATACGATACTTACATAATGACGTGGAATACTCCAGTATTTAATATCATAGCATTGTTTCACGTTATGCACAGTATTTGACGCGGAAAAGTGAAGTGACGACGCACAAATTGGTCCTTAAGATTAAAAATTGGGTACATGATCAATATTGCTGCTGGTATGCTTATGTGGTGTAGTTAATAGTGTTTTTATTTTTTCTCAAACAACATTACAGCGACTTTGGTGACTTTTGTACAGACAGAAGTGCGTTTTTTATTAAATCGATAACTGTATGCAGTTTCAAGGTTTTACGCTTGCCAAGAATGAGTGGCTTGGGTAATTATTTTTACTAGTTGAATTATAGTACATTTATATAGGCAGGCACAATATTATTTTATTAACTTAATGGCATTTAGAACAAGAATCACTGCCCGATTGTTAGAAATCATTTATGCATATTTTTCTTGAATCTTTTGGAGAACCTATTCATCTGTTATGGGTGTAGTGTTAGACCGTTTTAAGGAGCATTGAGAGTATTTTAAGTGTATATGATATTGTCCTGTTCTGTGAATACCGATGCTAATTTTCTTTTTATTTTTAAGCGATTATTGGAAAAGAGGCGGCATTTTAGCTTAGTTGTTAGAGGGTCAAATCATTAACCATAAGGTCCTCGGTTGAAACCTGGTTATAGCTCTTGACACTCGCAAGATACTTGATTTCTTGATTTCCAGGAATACACGGCGGAACAGCAGGTAGCACAGTCAAAAGGATCCAACCCGTCCCCCCATACCATGAATGCGTGACTTTTACACGCCGTGTGGCTTAGCACCAGGTGAGGCCTAATCATCCGCATCCATCCAACTGGCTACTAAGCTGTGAAGAATGTTTCATTTGATCTGCCAAGTAAACACTTCAATATTTGCATTTCGTCACTCGGTATACATTTTGCTGAAGATAGATAAAGAAACCACAGCTTGAAGCACGGCGTGGTTAATTGCATGAAGTACTGTAACCTCATCGTTCTCCTTAGATCAATTCTCAATATTCTTTTAATACTTTCCTGTTTTCAAGAAATAAATTTCCCATGTGTTCAGGAAGTGTATACTATAGATACGTTGGGGTGGTAGTAGCTCATTTTATCAAAACATGCATGGGCCTGTTTATTTTTACTTTCATTGATTAATGAATTTTTCTTGTTAAGAAATAAAATGGACTAAGTTTTATTTTATCGACACAAATTACTGTAGTGATGCATATTTTAATTATTCGGTGGCTGTTGAATGTGCAATCGCATTTTATCTCGTTTCAGAACAAGCACAGCTCAAAAATGGGTTTTTAATTATATTTTGTTGTTTCTATACATTTTTTCTTAAATTATATTTTTCAAATAAATTGTAGTTGAACAGAGATTAGTGGCTAAGGCTAACTGTCAAATTTCCGTCGGTGCAAACTACTACTACGACATTAGCATTTCTGTTTGCTAGTTTATTGAGATCACCTGCTAACCCGAGGTTAAAAACTCATTTAGGATTTCTTTATCGTTTGGCATTACTTTTTTTGTAGACATTTTGAATTTTGCCTAGTGCTTTAAATTATCCCTGCAATTTGGAATGCCTAAAATACTTTTAGTGAAAACATTTCAAGCCAATAATGAATAGAACATGGGTATTTCCTTCGTACCCGTCAACTGCATCCGGCGAGATTCTCTTTTGTCCACGCAGTATTTCTTTTATTTTGGAATATTACGGCTAAATTCAACAACCATCCAGTTCTATAGGTTCTGGTCCGAGGAAAATGTTAAGAATTTATCAAATCGACTCTGCCAATTTCCATCGAATGAAGCCAGCCTCCCTAGTTGATCTTTCCAACCCCTTCTTTGTGCTTCCCCTCTATCCGTAAAATTGTCCCGTCGGTCCCCTCCCATCTCTTGTTTTACTGCGCACTCCTCGCCGTCCACCACCCACCTCTCTCTTTCCCTTCGTCCCGTCAATCCGCTGGGGACCCTTTAGGCCGACAAGGGGCAAGGGACCGTCGAAGGTGGGCAAATATTTGCTCCGCCGCCCTAGTGCGGCTTGAGGAATGCGACTCCTTGACATCGACCCCCCATTAAAAGTGAACCATCGCGCCTCGGCGCCTCTTTCTCTCTCTCTACTCATTGCAGTGGCCACTTTGGAAAGGGGCTATCGAGGCCCTGAATTTTAGATTTTCCTTCGCCCCGGCGGTTCGGGACTCCAGTGAGTCAACCTGACGAGCTGGGGCTTGGAGTGGTGGAGAGGGTTGGGAGGAAGTCTTCATTGCTGCGAAATTGGCCAAGTAATCGATATATCGGATGTGGGAAAGCACTCTTCCATCTCCCCCTCTCCGTCTCTCTTATGTGCTTCCTGTCTCATCCCTGCCTTCCTTTCACCTTCCGCTTCCCCCGTTCCACCTGCACGCGCGAGGTTCTTTGATTGGTTTCGTAAACACGACCTACCTTTGCGTCAGTCCATGCCTGGAGTGCTACACAAGGAAAGGGACAAGGGGATTGGCGGTCGTATTTTGTATACTGCGGTGGTGGGTTGTGGAAAGTCATTTAATAAAAATCTATTTTGAATTAAAAAATATCCCTATATTTTAATGGAAATACCACTCATTCCCATATATATTATTCCATCCCCACGAAGAAGTTTATAATGTTTTTTGTTTTAGAATGTTCGGTGGTCCAAGTCGCTATCAGCGTGAGAGAGATTGGTAAATCAATCAGTTGAGCAACCTAAACATGTTAAATGTTAAATGATCTGTAGATTTGTTGATTCTTCACTGATCTATTGATTCATTAATAGACTAACGATATTTTTACATTATAACGAGGTTCATATTTTTTCAAATAACTTCCCAAGAGTTATCTTTTCCATTCTGATTTTTGGTTGATTTAAAGTGAAAGAATGCGTGAGAAGATTTCCTGTCACGCATCAAAATTCATTCCTATCGGGATATTTGTGGATATTTATTTCTGTGGAACCGACTTAATTGCGGTCATAGGATCAATTACGCATGGAAGCAGAATGCGGTGATGCTCCTGATAAAAATCATTGATGACCACACTATTTGCAACGCATTCACATTCTCAAAATAGATGCCCTCTGAAAGTCTAAGCTGGCGTTCTGGTTCCAAATGAAAGCCTAAATACTGCCCATGGGGACCAAGTTTGTGGATATAATGTTGGCCGAGTAGGAAATTGGTGTCGTCTACTTTTGTACTTTTTCAGTGTGGGGCAGTTGAATGTTTAGTCATCGTCATGGAGCTAATGGGAATAAATCCTCCCCCTTTGACTGAATGAATTGCGAAACTTTGCCATTCCTAATTTGAAAGTTCGCAATCGAAAACTGGAGTTTATTTGTAAAGTACTCAGAACTTCCGCAATACTTGAAGCTTGGAAATCGCTTGCATGAGCTCAAATCGAATTGAAATGCTAATCCTAAACATTTTTGGGCATTACGTTTGCAAATGATGACTACGACGTATTTAATGATATTTTTGAAACAATTAAGGGGTGGCTAGTGAACCCTGATACGCTGGTGGAAGTTATTGGAACGAGTTAAATCTTCTTACTAGCGGCAGTTGATTAATTTTTCGCTGAGCATAATCAAAATTGCTAGTGCTTACGGTATTTGAGAAAGACGGTAGAGCGATTATACGGATAACGAAGTAGTGGTAAATTTGGATGTAAGACGGCTTTATAATTTGGAAAAGTAATGGTGAGACTAAATGAGGGGGTGCCTGTTAATATACCGAGCGGGAGAAAATGAGTGCCATTAATAAAAGTCTCCTAAACACGTACGAAAATGGATAATAATGGGATCCATATCATAAAGACAATGGCAATTAAGTAAACACATAGTTACAAATTAAAGAAATCAACCACCCCGTTCTCTTTGATGGATAGCGTATTGCTGACGAACACAATTCGAAATGCGTTCTCTGGTAAGGATGTAAGATTATAAGGAGGTAAGTATAAGAATTATATAAAGTAAGCGGAAACATGATGATAGAGAAATTATTTTAATCCCAACATTCATGTTTTATCAATATTATTAGATAAATTTTTTGTATGGCGACAATAGGCCCATCGAAATGAAAAAGAGGGAATATTATGTAAATTGTAAATAGAAAAGTAAAGTGGTGATTGGTAACACGATGGAAAATATTGAGATGTTTAAGGGGAAACCAAACCAATCATGGTTAATTATCAACTCAAACAGGTGGGCGGCGCAATATTCAAGCAAAAACAACACATGGAAAGCTTAAGGTTTTCCGGAAGTAACTTGGACTCAATTTCATCAATTGGAATATCTCCGCTAAAGATGCTCTATTGAGTTTCGTGACTGCCGGCTACGGTTTTTGGTTCAAATTCCACATCCACCGTCGTGGCGAGTGTAGGGATAATCTGCTAAGACGGCCGTCTCTGGTTAGGTATTACCTCAGATGTCGGAGGGCTAGTTAAAAAAATCGGTGAAAATTCTTTTCTCTATTCTGTCTCGAGTTATATAGTACCCTATTGTGTGTCACCATTCATTTCCCCACCGCTCCCCCTCCCGCTTCTGCATGAGTTCAGCGCATTCAATGCTATTAACGCCCGCGTTTACCTTCGCTATTAAATATGACCAGCACAAGGACACGGCCTTGTGTAGGCGTGAGTGTGTGTGTGTGTGTGTGTGTATGTGTGCGGTGGGCATTCATCGCAGCGGCTCGGGAATATCTTCCTGAAACCACTTCGAATGGTTTAGCCTTCATCGAAACGGATTTCGGAATGGATATTTCGGCGTAATTTCACGCCTTGGAAAAGGACTCGCGCACTCTCCTCTCTCTCTGTCGCACTCTCTCTCTAGGGGCCTTTATCCCAATGGCGAGCTCGCCCGCCCTTGCGATGAATAACCTAATACCGAGCCGGAGTTTGTGGTTCTCGCTGGTCAAGAGGGCAAACGGAAGCGGACCGAAAACCGCCCGCCGGTGGCCATCAGAATGGAACGCCCGCCCCCCTTTGGCCGCGGCGCCACGGGACGAAGGCGCCACGACCGCAACGGCGGCCGACTGGGACAAAGGGTCCAAGGAGAAGAAACAATGGAAAGGCGAAATAGGGATAGCGGCGTGAGGTGAGGGGGAGGGGGTTATGTTGGGGAGAGTGCAGGTGGGGGGGGGGGAAGTCAGTACACACGCACTCTTCCCGCTTTTCCACTTCATCCTCCCCCTTCCCGTTTAGTCCACCCGACCTGCTTCCCCGCCTCGATCAAAGGAAGCGGTTATGAATGCATATGCAAAGAGTGGGTCGTTTGGCCGTGGCGGGAAGCCATTGCTTATTTGAATGGAAGCATGATTCCAATTGTTGGGGAGGAAGAGTTGGTGGTTAAAGGCATACGAAAAATATCCAGCTGATGCCAATGGTTTTGTGCTGTTCGTTGAAAGGGGATCGGTTGGTATAGGGAGTGATATATTGGCATTTCCTTTTATTGCCTGCTTTGCACTTTGGATTCGATGAACTAATATTGCAGTTCCATTTCCACAGACAAAACATCTGCCGTTCGAAATTTATGGAAAGATGTAGATGCATCGAGCTACCATTACTATACCGAGCAACCATAAAGTTTGTTTTCCCACTAATTAATGGAGTACATTTTTAGTTAGCAAGGGTAGTTATGAGCACTTCTAAATTTTTCTAAAATATACTCCATACCTGGCGGTTATAATGTTATGGCATTCAGCGACTTCATTTTTTCGCATTCTCAAGAGGTTCTTTTGCCATGCTCTTGATAAATAAATGTCCTTTTATTTTCTTCTAAGTGCTCTGACAGACCTACCTTAGTCTGGAATCTCTAATTTCATCCGTTGTTGGTAAAGTACCTTTGCAGGTCGTGACTTACGGGACGCATGCACGTCGTTTTCGTCTCCGAATTTCATTATCTTATCAAGTCCAAATTTTCCACCCTGGCAGGATTGTCATTTTTGACTTCCCGTTTTTATGACTCCTAAGTTAGTGGTTTCTTAATGAAATTTTGAACTCTGTGAAATTAGCGGAGGTGTGCGGTCCTAGTCGTTTGTAGCCACCAGTGAGCGAGAAGACTGTTGATCGAAATTAATTCAGGAAATTTGAAACTAATATTAAGTTGAAAAATTATGAATTCCTTGTCTTCACGTGTACCACGCGCCAAGATTTTTATTTGCTTCACACTTGGTTTGTGAATTTATAAAAATAAAGAGGCATGTACATTACGAATGGACACTGTAAATTAATGATTTGAATAATTAAATTATGCAATAAAAAATGAAGAGGATAATTTTATGTAACATTCCGTTTCATCGATTCTCAAGTACGGTGAATATTAAGATGGCGGGCGATATATTTATTACGTACGCGGAAGTATTCATAATATTTTATCAACAAAATATTATCCAGTAGTCAAAAAAATGTGTGGTGTAAAAACTAACAAAAATTAAAACAAAGTTACCCCGTCGTCGTCACTGGAAATCCTCCAAAGTTCGGTTTGCAATGCTTGGTTCGCAAGGCGCATGTGGCTTCCGTTTGGTCATTGAATGTGGCTTTCCAGATAAAATGAAATTTGAACGTGACTCATGCTCAGTAAAGGGCTAGTACCTTTGCTTAAAGGCATTTTCCAGCGTACCGTAGGTAGGGCATCGTAGTATGTATGGGACTTAATTTTGACTTCTTTCCTCTCCTCTTCGAAAATTAAAATTTATTTTGGAAGCCACGTGTAGGCGATCCTCAAAGGATCAAAGGTCGGACGTGGTCTGTTAGTAAAGAAATTTTGCTCCAAGGGATATTTACAAATAATGAAGTCAGTGTGTATCGCAAGCTCATGTTTAGTTTTTCTTCTTAACTTCTCATTTTATCTTGAAATATCCCGGCTGCGGCTTTCCAGGGATATTACAGAGACTGATGTTCTTCAGGGAAACATATGGTTTATAAAACCTTTTTTACAGCATTGTACAAGGTACAAGTACATATATTAATTTTTACTTGTTACATGTAGCCAAATCCGTGAATGGGATGTAGTTTAAAAAGTCCCATTATGATGCACTCATGTGAGTAAATGGAAAACTTAAAGGTGATAGGAGGGAAGAAAAGGGAAGTGGAGATACATGGAAGAGAAAAATCATGAGTATGACATTTCAAAATGTTTTAAAACAAACCTGGAATAATCAGTGATAGATTGATCAGTTAAGCTCATTCGGGCATTAAGCAACGCAAGGTTCTACATAATTATATTGTTATCACTCTCAATTCTTTCAACAAAAGCCGAAGGAGTACTCTTGAACAAAGGTTTCCCTGGGAGGTTTTTATTTTTCACGATCTGAAATTTGATCTTGGGAATAGGGAATACTGTGGAGCAGAGGGAACGGAAGAAGTGCAGCGCAACTGTATTTGTAATCCGCATTAGCGCGGCATTCACGACGCTGGTGTTACAGTCCTACTTTGCCCGGCTCAGCATCATGCGACTTGAATGAATTTTTTATGGTTCACCTAATCGGTAAATGGCTTTCTTTTCGAAGGATCTGGTTGGCCTGTTTTGTGGCCATTCACGTGAGTGCTTGCTTAAATCAGTGAAAGTGCGACAGAAGATAAAACGTCGGCGGTCGATTCAAAATTGAAAATTCATGTATTCGAAATGCTGAGCGGGTAAATTTAGCCTAGCTTAACAAAAAGGAAAATTCTGTTGTATCACTTAATTCATTAATAATTTGGAAGTAATTTATTAATTTTCATTTTTGGGAGAATAAATGTAATACCTTACTATTAAGTTAGTCCTCTAGTACATATATACGTACTTATATATATATATATATATATATATATATATATATATATATATATATATATATATATATTCGAAATGGAACGCTCTTCGGCGACGCACAAATATATAAAAACACATATGTAGATTTTTAGACCATATGGTATAAAAATCTACATCTGTGTATATATATATATACAGCATATATATATATACCATATATATATATATATATATATATATATATATATATATATATATATAGTACAATACACAGTAACACACAATATAGAAACACAAAAAAAAGAAGAACACACACGTATTTTCTTGATATTTCGACGGAAACAATCCGTCTTCATCTGAAGATATAGAAGTAATGACTGGGCAGTCATTACTTCTATATCTTCAGATGAAGACGGATTGTTTCCGTCGAAATATCAAGAAATAACGTTTGAGTGTTCTTCTATTTTTTGTATTCTATATTGTGTGTTACTGTGTATTGTACTATTCGGCACTTCCGTGTTACGTCTACGAAAGCATATATATATAACATATATACACACACACACATATATATATATATATATATATATATATATATATATATATATATATATATATTAATATTATATATATTTATATATAACGAGTGTACGGAAAAACTCACACGGGCGGCACAATAATGGGCTGACACAATATAACACAAATAGAAAAGAATAGACACATTTAAAAGAACACTCACACGGTAAATTGTTCGAGCTTTTGGCCCTCTCAGAGGCCTTCTTCAAGAGAGACTGAAAATATGCTATTGCTGAGGAGAGGGGAAAGAGCTATGGGCGTGGAGGGGAGGTGTGGAGGGAATGCTGGGAGGGAAATTAAATATGGCGGTTTAGGGTGGGAATTCTAAAGGAACGGAAGGAAAGTATGTAGGCGGATTCACGAGTTCTCACCTTTATGTTGGCGGCTGAATCAGGTAGGGATTCTAGGATGCTTAGAGCAAAACACTGGTCGAATGAAAGGTTGTGGGAATTGGGGTGTGAAGGGATAGGAAGAGAAGAGAGTGAGGCAGAATTGCAGGAGTACCGGTGATTATTCATTCGGATGGATAAGGGGGTAATGCATTCACCTATGTAAAAGGAGTTATCCGCCTTAAATTCATCTTTCACTGTTAAATTCACCTCTCCCATTTCAGACTCCACCATCACCTTTCTTGACACAGACATCTCACTTCAAAACAACATACATATCGATTATACGGAAACACTCGCATGAGCAGTATAATATTTGGACGGCACAATAGAACACAAATAAAATAAAAACACTTAAAAGGACACTCACATTGTACACTCACTCCGAGGCCTTCGTCAAGTAAGGGTCTTCCTTGAAGAAGGCCTTGGAGAAGGCTGAAAGCTTAAACAATTTACAATGTGAGTGTCCTTTTAAGTGTTACTATTTTCTTTGTGTTCTATTGTGCCGTCCAAATATTATACTGCTCATGTGAGTGTTTCCGTATAATCGATCTGTATATAGGCGGAGTTAAGAAGAATCCAAGTGCAAAAATATTTCCCGGACCGGGGCTTGAAGTCCGGATCTTTCCACTAGCCGGGCGGATGCTCTAACCGGGACTTGAACTCCGGAAATATCCGGATTAATTTTTGCACTTTCAATCCGCTTAATTCCGCCTTCCCCACGTTACCGTGTTCGTCCTTTATATAGTATGTTTTACCTATCCCTTTTCCTTTTATCTATTTCCATCTGAATGAGTATTTGTTCGCCGTGATTTCATGCTTGACTGTGTGTGTGTATATATTATATAAATAAATAAATAAATAAATAAATAAATAAATAAATAAATAAATATATATATATATATATATATATATATATATATATATATATATATATATATATATATATATATATATACACACACACACACACACACATGCACGCATAACGCTTAAAAGTTTTTTTGGCTATGTTCGAATCGGAAAAAAATTATAATTATAAATTCATCATAACATTAAAAGACCTTGACTTATTCAATATAACTTGTCGATTTATTTGCAAGCAAGATAATATCGTCGTTCAGTCGAATATCTTCGAAGGTGCAAAGAAAAATTGCTGGATCGTTTTCTTTTTCTGTTTACTATGTCAAATTAGCAACCTAAATCATGTTTTTGGCTCCAGGTGTGAAACTGTATTCGATAACCAAATTTAATTCCTATAGAATTCATTTAAGTGTATGTTAGCATAAGCATATTTTAAAAGGATGTGCGTTATAGCGCACGGCAGAATCTTCGAGAAGTAATTTTCTGAATGGCGGTTACCTCCTTCATCGTCCTTTCGTATGCTCTTACAGCAGAAATTGTTCTTCTGTCATTTTGATTTTCCGCATGCGAGGACATTTTTCCTAAACTAGCTTCACATCACCCTGAGACCTTCCGACGCGTTCAGAAAAATAATTTACTTCTCTTTTTCAATTCAGCGTCGTCGAGTAAGTGTGAAATAAATGCCGAATTATTAAAATAGTTTCAGCGAGCGAATCAAGAGTAATGACGTCAGTTTGGACGCGTGACGCCAACTGAAAACGATGTTTCGTCGCAGCTGGAGCGAAGGCACCAGGACTGATCGTTTGAATTTGCATATTTTCGTCAACTCTCCGTCGTTTGTCTGATTTATTTATGAAGACAATTTTTTTCCTATCCCGTTAATTCTTGATCAAAACTGTTGAATTTATGCGTGGAAATGAAAGATTTGCGAAATAACCTCGTGGTTTTTATTTATTTTCGCGTTTTTGGCGCTTTCAGATTTCTCGCTCCATCTCTGGTTTGACTAAATTGGCTGGAATTTGTCTAGCGGGAAGGTACATCCGGGGTGCACATCAGTCGTTACTTAGATTAGGCAGAGAGCTGTGGAACATTAGTTTCCCAAAATCTTACTCAACGTCATCAAGACCCTGATGCACGATACATCTTTCGTGAGCTAAATGGTAATTTTATAAGTTCTTTTCTTAGTACATTCAGCGATGGATTTAATTTTTATGTCGTATTATATACTTGAATTCGAAAATGATCCTACCACGTCACCCGCAGTGATGCCTATTATTATTTATTGAAAATGTATGAAATTTGGCACCCTTCCCGCATGGCCCAAAAAATGTCTCAACTAATTTTAAAATTCAAAGCCGATGGGTATTGAGCAGCTTCAGTATCGCAAATATGCGCGACCGAATTCCAAGTTGGTGCCAAAATTCCGTATTTATTTCTCATGAGGATAAGTTAGCAATTAGCAGGAAGCAGAAGCAACTGGCCTGTGGCCAGTTACGCAAATTTATTTTCCCAAGGGTTTTCTTCGATGAGTAACGCTCTCTCCAAAGAAGCAGAACATTTCAAAACCCGTTTCTAACATCAATGGTAAAATAGTGATATGTTCAGGATCGGCCTGAAGAAAAAAATTAACTTTGTGGTCGACGTACAACCAATGAGTTTTAAAATATTCATATTAACCATATGTGCTTCAGAGGTTCTGGAATGTCCGGATATCCAAAGCTGGGGCGTTCGTTCCAAATTATATCTCCACCTTACTCTATTTTAGGTTCATAGATATATCCTCCCATCATAGGGTCGTAGAGGGTAGGCTTGTTGATACTTATTTTTTACTTGTTTAAAAAAAGTAGGTATGCCTACTCTGTCACTGAGGGACAATAAATAAAACATGTCTTAAGCCCCCTCTTAGGCACTTTGTTGGATAGTTTATTTCCGATCCAAACAAAATGTTCTATCAAATTTAACTTTACCAACCTCAGCTTTGAAGTTATAGATAGTTTAGTCTGGCCAGTCGTTTATTTAGTGTTTGAAATTCATATATAACCTTTTCCAAGAGGAAGGGCATCATCCTCTTTCCTCTTGAATAAAATCTGCTCATCTTTTTCGCTTATCGTCAGAAAGATTGTCTATTGAAATCAAGATCTCTCGAGTTTAATCGAGAGAGCTCTACCATTGTGCATTATTACTAGCGGAAAAAAATTCGGGTCTACTTCATTTTGCTCCCGATAAATGTTTTGGTGCCTGAGTGTCGCCATATTGTGTCACATGGATAAAACGAAGTCGTGAGACGCTAGGATCTCTGTGAAAATGTGATTCGTAATGGAAAGATCTCAAGCGCGTCGACTTATAACCAATACAAAACTTGCCCTAAACTAATGCAAGAATAAGTGGTTTTTACAAACATTGTTGTGATCAAAGAAAAAGACAAATATATTTACATTTCCCTAAACATTCATTTCTAAAGTAATAAGTGCCATGTCATATAAAATTAATTAGGCTCACTTGAGAATGGTATTTTTATAAGTAAGCTAAGGTAGAATACCATTTGTGGAAATGCTAAAAAATAAGTAGAATAAACATTCTGTTTCCTCTAAACGGGCATGTGAAGAGCTGAAAGAAGTCAAAAGTGATCTGAAATTCCCCCAATTTCGGTGGAAATTACTTTGACTATGGGCGAGGTTATAGGTGATCATAACAACCACTATTCATGCTTATCGCGCCGTTCGAGTGACAGATGTTTCCAACGCCAGTATCACGGAGCGGATTCGCTAGCTGTTGTTCGGTGATGAAGTGCCCGTCATAGAACATCACAGTCACAGCATACCAGCATTTTTATTGCTCCATCACTTGCTTCACTCTAGTTACTGCGAAAGATCGTCTCATACTCCCGAGTCGAAATTGATCTAGAGAAAATATGACAGGGTGTGCCAAAATTTTCCCCAATTGTGAAATAGTTGATATACGCTACTTGCGCGACTTTAGGGAATGGACTCAACCGTGCTTAGTTGAATCAATCTTGCCAAATAGTAGCATCTGCTGGAAAGTGGACGATGTCGAGTTCCATCGCGATTGCGGTAATTACGCTAGTAATAAACTCAAAGTGGAAAAAACAAGGAGAGAGAAGAGGGGTGAGAGGATACCCCAACACAACTTAATTTTTAATAGTAATCGTCATGACACTCACCACCTAAGAAACTACGTTCATACATTGGGTTCCTCGCGCAAGTACCAATTGGAAGTCGGGATGTTTGAAATTTATTTCGATTTTATTATCAAAGTGGGATACATTTTCAGGAATATTCCGACTTTGTTTAAGTTTTTCTCGGGTGTTTTCGCTTCAAGGCCAGCATAATGTTTTAAATCTAAAATCCAACTCCCACCAGATACGTGGTTGGGATTTGAAATATTTAACCTCCTCTTCCATAACATTAAAAATCACGTCTTACAAGTTACTGTATTTTAATTGTAAAAAATGAATATTGCTGGTGATTTCTTAAATTAAAATTTAAAAACTTATATCACTCTGGTTCAATTCACATACTATATACTTCCTTCTTGATTCACGGTTTTCCTCTTCGAGACTCCTTTTATTGCTTAATGAGGCGTGTTTTCTGCAATCTTTTCTCAATCTTTCCTTTGTATTTTTCCCTTATGAACGCTTAAGGAATCTATCGGCTAAAGTCAAATTAGGAGGCAGTATCTTTTATCTAATATCTTAGGGATTGTAGCTATTGGGGATTTTACTTCCTTAAGTACTCCGCTAAAAATGTTTCAGTTTATGAGTTACCTTTGTTTTGCCTTATGTAGTTACGGACGTCTACACATTCACGGTGATTTTGGTTTTCCACGTATTTTTAAAACGCCCTTGTAAATTTGCATATGTATTGGAAATTTGTCTTTTAATATCTTCTTCAGTGTATGCTATGAATAGTATGTAATTGAAGTGATATTGCATAAATAGTGATTGTACTTTCTCTTTGAAGGTGTTTGTACATATATATAATAATAATATATGTATAATAATAATATATAATAATACATGTATGTAATAATATGTATAATAATAATAATATAATAATAATACATATATGTATAATAATAATAATTCGGCTTTATTCGGGCGAGACTGTGGCAGTCCCTTCTTCCATCTAAACCATCGTCAAATACTTTCAATGAAAATGTTATTGTACTTGAGAGCTACACATTATAAAAAATAACTAGGTAATAACAATTGTTTTACAATGAATATGCATGAGTACAAAGAGTGTAGAAAGATATGCAAAATTATGGGAAAATCGTAAGGAATAAGGCTTTTATCCTTGGCGTAAAACCCAGTGCAGGAACATACCCACACAAGAAGGGGAGTGTGAAAAACCTGCAAAAACCTTCAGATAGATAATGCTAATGTTATAATTTGCTAAATAAAAATTAAATTAATACATGAAAAATAAGAGAAGAAACAAAAGGTGAACTGATTAAAACATATAAATGTGCAGAAAAATTAATGAAAATAAAATTATTGATTAATAATACATAAATAAGAAATATTACAGAACAAAAATTGAAAGAAAAAAATTGTTAAAATAGGATTAAATGATAATTTGAAATAATTAACTACAAGCCATCACCGGAAGTGAGATTTTAGCAGTAAGATTAATATGCCAAGTGGACATTTCTGACTGATACGAGGGTCATCCGGAAAGTAGTACCCGTTCGTGAAATAAAGACACAAAAGTAAATATTAACAAACATAAAAAATTTTATTTGAAAGAGGATACTTTAAACTACTTCTCAACATAATCTCCAAGCAAATTAAGGCATTTGTCATAACGTGTGACAAGTTTCTGTATTCCTGCTGCATAGTCCTTCGCCGCCAGCTCATTGAGATACGCGAGGGACCCATCTTGCACAAATTTTTGCATAATGCAGATGGTGTTTAACAATTTCATGAACAATTGTTCGAGAAACATTGGGAAAATGCTCACAGATGTCATCAATTGTGACGCGCCGATCGTTCCTCACGAATTCGTCAACTGAGCTCACCAGTTGGTCTGTAATGACAGACGGTCTCCCCGAACGCTCATCGTCGTGTGTGTTCCCCTCCCCATGTTGAAGTTGCGACACCACCGCCGAACAGACGACTCGTCCATTACATTGTCTCCATACACCTCCTTTAATTGGCGATGAATATCACATGGGCGAACGTTTCTTGCATTGAGGAATTTAATCACTGCCCTCACTTCCCTACTGGCGGCGTTCTCAATTTTTTTAAACATTGTAAACAATCACAGAAACAACACAGGCAATGCTAGCGTCACGCAACTTGGCTCAGAGAAGGCAGACAAGCCACTGAAGCTATCTGACCTCGTCCAGCGGCTACTCGCGTCGTCAGCACTTCATGCGGCACGAACGGGTACTACTTTCCGGATGACCCTCGTAGTTTTGTGAATATAATAAGACCTTGCGCTCTTGAAGTGTTTTACTTGCAATTCTGCTGTGATTTTAGGAGAGTCTTATTTAAGGTTCTTTTAAATGATACAATTGAAGGATCTTCCCTCATGGCAGGAATGATTTTGCTCCACCCGCGGCAAACAGTAAAAGTAAATTATTTATTGTAGATGACCGTTCGATGCTGCGGTATAACCAGGTTTTTATTCCCTCGTGTAATTATTTTATGAACCTGCTATTGTGTTTTAAAATATTCTAACAAGTAGTGAGGAGTATTTGTGTTCAGAATTTGATGAAGTAGGGAGAGTGTATGAAGTTGACGTCTATCACTAAGCTTTAACCAAGAATGTAGTTTGTGATGTGATCAGATATTTGTAGATTAAATATGAATCTAATGCATGATTTGAGCAAACGCTGAAGTTTTAACGATAATTCATCTGATAAATCTTGGTAAACTACATCGGATTCGTCGAAAAGCGGTGTGATTAGCGTGGATACGGAGTGTTTCTTTAAGAGATGACGTATTTGAATTCGAGCAGAGGAAATAGTAATATACGAGTACTGATTTGCTTATCTTGTTTACTTCGTAAGACCACGATTTTTTTCATCTTTCAAAATCCCTATGTTTTTCACAGTCTCGCAGTATGGTATTGGGCTACCATTAATTTTTAAAGGCTGAAGTTCAGTTTTTTGAATTGAAGCAAAACTTCTCGGGTATCCAATCACCATGGCTTGCGATTTACTAGAATTTTCTATTTTAATAGTGGGCTTTATGTATAACATAATCATCATCATCAGTATTTTTTATTCTAAGATTAGTTTACTGCAGCCATCTATTCTTCTCTAGCCACTGTTGATTTCCTCAAAGTTTGATAGCTTCTCTGTTTTACATCCTTATTAATTAGTCCGATATACTCCTGGTCTTCCTCGCGGGATTTTCCCTTCAATTTTCCCTTCTGTTGATTCTAAATTATCCATTATGTATGAGGGTGTGTCTAATCCATCTTGTTCTTGTTTTCTGTGGGGTTCTCGGTATGGTCCTTTCACATATGGGCCATAACATATAATATATACATGGATATATTATCCAAACATGAAATAGCCTGAAATGTTAAGTACTCACCTTCGCTGAAAAAGGTGGTTGTGCTATCGGAAATTGAATCAATTCTCGTGTTTCTTTTTTATACCCTCTATGTTTTTTGTTTTTTTTTTCATCTACTTGTGTGTGTCACGCCTGTGCTATCAAAGCCTTAGAAACTATTTTACACTTCCTTTGATTTTATTTCGTATTTAGATCTTTAAGATCCTTTGAAATATGGGGAAGATATATGTGTAGTACATATTTTCGTTAATCATTTTATGTGTTTCTTTCTTGCTCTATTCTTCAAGATTTTCCTGGCATTGCTTTTATGTCTGTTTTCCTTCTTTTTAATCTGAAACTAAAATGGTGGCGTAATCTGTAACGTCCTTATTTATTCAGTCTTTGTTCCGATTATGGGGCATGGTTCACTCAAGTAAGCTAATAGGTAATCGTATTTTACTTTATTGCGGACCTCATTCCCTCGAGAGCTGCATGACACTAAATGAAGCTCTGCCTCGAGTTTCACGGATATCTCAGCTTTATGTTTTATCTCACGATGTTTTATTCATTTAATTAAGTGCCACAATTCTAGACCATAACCCTTTTATTTTACTTACGAATTCACATAACACCTGGAGAATTTCATGATATAATATTTCTTCCGTTATTGTCCCTTCAATTTTCATATGGATAACACGCTGTAATAATTTACCTATCTCAGGTAATAGCGCGGCAGCCCTGAAAGACTTAGACTGAAGGGTTGGTTGGCTTCTTACAAGGCGTTTTCAGCATGATGCACATTAGTTCTTGTTACTGGCACCTGGGGAAATATCTTTGCTTTAGAAATTCCTCGAGCAATCTTTTCAAGCCCATGACGTAGTTTCCTGAATATTAAAGTCCTTGGGATGGAGCATGGATCAACCGTGTAGCGTAGGCGAAGGGTTTTATGATTCGCCTTGCTTTTTATCCTGATTCCTCCAAACCACTTATAGTCCCTACAACTTGGAACTGCCCACATATTGAGTCAAAATTTCTTTTTGCGTTTTCTCACCCACTTCACCCTACGTATTTAAATTTTTGAACTCCCCAAGGTTACGCCACACCACCCTCAATATTCCCTTTCAAATATTTTCAGAATCTTTAACAACTCATCCTGTATACGAAATTGAGTTAATTTATTTGAATATGTTATGCTATTTGGGCTACATTTGGGGTATTTTCCTATTGGTCACGCACCAGGTAACTACGTTCGCCGTCAATGTCAAATTTTTATTTTCAGATGCCTCCAAAACCCTTTTAAGAATGCCATGACATAAAGGGATAGACAGTTCTTTAAAGGCGAATAAAGAAGATCAGGTGTTCTGTTGGGATTATTGAATCCAAATGTTCTTTTGCATATTGAAATGGGATTAGGGCCCCCAGCTTTGTGTCCGTGATGTATTTCGCCGTTCTGGTGCGGGTACGACAAAGTAGTCTAAATGAAATATCAACTTGGGAGCAACTCAAAATTTTAAACTTTTCAGAAAGGCTTTGGCTATTTGTAATTGATAATATATATTATTGATCGAGTTTGAAAACTTCAGAGATATTTTTGATTCGCAGAATTACGGTGTTGAGCGCATTAACTAAACACTAAGCCGGATTGCAAACGCTGCTTTCAGCGTCAGGTTTATGGTGTTCCATACTCATCGTAATTTTGAGAGCAAGTAATCTCCAAAATTAATTAATTGTTTGTGATGGGTATTGTATACGTGCATATATCGCCTTTATTGGAAACGAATGTATCGAGAGTGACATACTTCGTTTAACGATCAATTTATGTTTGATTTGCTTCAATGTAAAAATTATGATAATACGATTTTATGGGCAGGCTTTACAAAATGAGCCCCGACATATTCCGTAATAATTATAAGTTCAGATCGGGAAGCATGAATCGTCAATCAGGGTCAAAGTTAGCGTCAGAGTTATGTTTTCATTAACAATATTAATCGTAGCGGATTTGGAAAAAACTTTCCTCTCGTGACCGTGAGATAACAAATTGAATGACAAACATATTTTCTGATCCTCATTCGCTTTCGAGTTAATTTATTCCGATCAACGTCACAGTTATAGATGAATTAGCTACATTATAAAATGTATCAGAATAAAGCGGAAAAACGTGGATTTCACTCATTCGTGAGATAACAAATAGAGTGAGAAATATATTTTATGGCCTCCATTCCTTTCGTGCTAATTTTTCCCAGCTGTGCAGAATCACAGCTGTGGCTCAATTAAATAAATTACAACATTGATCAAAATACATCCGGCAAAAAACATTGGGATCGTTCAATGGCGAGAGAGTAAATCGAGCGAGAAATATATTTTATGATCTTCATTGCCTTTATTGTAAATTTTCGGATTTGGAATTTGGGCCGAACGAATGTGCGAGCGTGAGAGGTCGTGGCGGAGGAGATACGCGAAATCGTCGAACGAACGGCCGCCAAGGGGCCGCGAGGGAGCGAGCTGGTGCACCGCGGCAGTCGCCCCCCATCGCCGTCGCGCAACTTTCCTCGCGTGGCACATGCGAGCCCTCCCCCATCCCTCCACGACCTCTTTTCAAATCCCACGCGTCCGTTTCCGACGGCAGGGGAAGTCGGTGGCGGCGACATCCGGCTCTCCCGTCCCTCTTTCCCTCCCTGGTCAGACCCTGCTCTCGCCGCTAATCCGAATCTGCGTGTGACCCTGCGAGTCACCGAGATTAGTAACCGGACCTGGTACGGAGGAAGGGGGTGGAGTACCGGAGTCCTCGCTCCCCGTGAATGGGGTGGGGGCGGGAGAGAGGATGGGAAGTAGAAGCGGGGGTGTGGGATGGAAAGGGGATGACGTGTGTCGATCGATTGGACAGCCACCCATGCCCTTTTCCCCATTCTCACGTGCGATTCCCATCCCGCTCGACTCTCTCTGACGCTCGGGATTACGCACGGCAATTGTTTCCGAGATCCAATACCACCGCTGCCACCGCTCCGTCTAGCCCCACCCTTGACCCCTTGTAGTTTCTGCACCTTCTCTACCGTTCGATGCTTATAAGTTATTTACTTCCGCTGAATTCATCGGCCAAGTTAATTCCATGGCAAATTAATTAGGATGCCCAGTATAAGCAGATTGGAGGATTTCGTGGCTGAGCTCTTTTCATCCTTTGCGTTCATTTCGTTACTTTAATTTAATTTTTTTTCATTTTTATTTTCGCTCCCTTCCGACGCTTCGACACGTTGCCCTGTCGGTTGCGGATATTCCTCTGGAGCCCCGGGAAATCCATTCCCTCGGGGAATGGAGTTCATCCCGGACTTCTGGTATCGCTCGCGTTGTCTGCATGTTACCTCGTGTCCACTCCGTACTTGTTTTTGGAAAATATTTCGTGAATCGAATTTCAGTTGTTTGATTCAGTTAACTATGAATTTTCCCTCGGAAATTCGTTATTTTACTTCAGTTGTAATTAGTTATAATTTCTATTTTCTAACTAGGCCGCTGCTTCTTAAATATTTTAATGGAAATAATCAAAGTACTATAGACAGGTATTCTAGTCGTTTTTATCTGTGTATATGTTAAAATATACTTGCAGTGGCTTCTTTGATACCTTACTTTGTTTCTTTCGGCGGTTATTCACCTGCGAAATCTCGAGTCAGTGAGAGACATTCATAAGGATATTCCTCGTCTATACACGTCGGGTTACCCGAGTTCGCCCTAGACCAGCCCATATATCTCGGGAGTGAATCATCTACTGTTAATTAATATTCGTTACATGTGCCAATGAGGGGACTGGTAGTCCATTGAGCAGTGTGCTGGGTTACTGGTCAGAGGAACCTTGTGACGCCTCTGAGCATCCCCAACTTTCCCCTAAGCTGATTTTTTTCGGGTTCCATTCTCGTACCTACCTGGGAAACCACTGGCGGATAAGGAACTGGCTCCCCTGTAATGAAATGTGTATTTTACTATCCAATTTGGGTTAGTATTCGATTATATATATACACATGACTAGCGAACAAACCTTCTGGTTGATTGCTGTTTTAGTTTTCGGTTTATGCCGATACGATTTTCACATTTTTGTCGCGATGTCGTGATATCCTCAAATAAATATTCACATAGTTAAGTAAGTGGAGCATATACCAAAATGAATCATGGCTCGTTGTAAATATTTTCCCCTTCGTTTCATTTTGTCGACATATTCATTTAAATTTTGTTGTTTTCACGGATATTTGATACTCCTTTTGCAAATAATAACAGCTCATAAAAATGATTGTGTATTATTAGGCATAAAATATAACATAATAATACATAGTACATACATTTACACGAAATAATACATTAAAATTTGACTCGGCAATCAATTCCCAACCTCGAATCTCAAAAGAGTAATTACTGAAGCGTAAAAATAAAATTTTTCTCTATCTCTAGGATAGGTAAATTAGATTCCGTCGATGTTTTTCTAGATAAAATATGGATATTGATCTATATATATTTAAAATAATTCCATTTTAGCGTCAAAAATTCTCTAGTGGATATAACATCGAATGCATGCATTAATTAATGAATCTGAAAGCATTAAAGTTACTCATTCCGTGTAATCGTAATAGCTTCCGACGGAGCTGCTTTAAGCTGAACTTTTCTATTTTAGCGGGCGAGGGTTTCCTTGGCTCAATCTCATATTTATACTGATCACGCGCCCTGGATGTGAGCTTACCGGGTCAACTCAGCAACGTTGTGAAACCTATTAATCGATTCAAACAATAATGCTCGCTAGAGAAAAAATAAATTATCTTGCTTTCACACCTTGCGAATATGGGGACCACGCGATAAATTGTTAGTGATTTTACGCCAGGGTAATTAGCTAAATTTTATTAATAAACAAAAAAAGGTCGACACTACCAAAACGTTCTCGGTGAGATATTCTTTTTGCATTTCAATGTTGTACATTCAGTTCTAAAGGATGCTCTTTCGGCTATTTAAGATTTAATTACATTCCATTGAAACCTATTGACTCCTCGTTAGAAATTATATGTATATTTTATACAAATTATGTATAATTGTATTAATAGAAATTATACAACTATAATTAATTAAATTTTCGAGCACTGCTTTTTTTGTAATATTCAAGGAGTTTATTTACGATACAACCGATATCTTAGAACTCTGATTACATTTTTTTGAAGAACACTCCTATGCTCTCCACAAGTCAACTCCATAATATCGTCAAAAACCTACACGCGTACTACATGCTGTTCTAATTCTTTGAGAGTAGTATTAAAAAATTCGTCTTCAAATTTTTATGTCATTTGTGCTTGAAGAATGAGTTAAAAATTAATTATGAAAATCTTATAGCTAATATTTCGTATATTATGAAAGCATCCTTAAATACTTATGATATATACTTATATTATCCGCCGATTTCAGTTTAAGATACACAAAAGTCCTATTTGAGTTTTTCGCGACAGAGTTTTTCTAAAACCTTGGTGTTTGGAACTTTCGAGCATGATGCCTAATAGGTATCTCATCCTACCTTGAACTGGAGTCAATGTAGTTTGTTTTTTTGACGAAAGAAACATAATGAACAAACGTTATTGTTCAAACAGAATTCTTCATAGCATTACCCAAGGAATGGCTTGAACTTTTGATCATTTCAATTCGTTTAGAGACGGGATATTGAATTTGGTATAACACGAAGTTACAGTGAGATGTTATTTGTTGGTTTAATCAATGCTATAATTGTTGAATATATGGGTAATGAGGCTTAGTTGAACATTGTAAAATTAAATAACATAAAAATTCAATATTCATTACGGCGGAATGCCCAAATAGTTTATATTATACATAAATTACCTTAATAATAATCGCTCACGAATGAAATTTGAAAAAGTATCTAAGTATGCTTATGTATCTGGAGAAAGTTTTGGACAGTCTAGTTCGAAACATAACCCTATGATCCCAAAATAGATTGGAACATGCGACGAACACGGATGACTGACTCACACTCAATGCATTTAGAGAGACCAGGCTGTAGTGATTAGATGTGGAGAATGTACAGGAGAAGAAAAAAGAAAGGAGTGAGGCGGGGTTTCTCATTATCACACTACATCCTTGGGCACACTGAAAAGGTAAGATGAGATTAAAGGTACAAATTTACAAAGAAAGGGTCAGGATGCTGGAATCATGAGGAAGCCGAGGATTTTTTCTTATCGAAAAGACATAAGGTCCGACAAAGATAGCCGCCTGTCTCGAGAAGGGGATGAAAAATTAAAACTTTAAGGTTTTACTATTCAAGTAACTAAAATACAAGCTATAGAAGAAAAAGCAAAAAGAGAAAAGCCAAGGTTTTCTATGGAGCCCGCTTTTCTACGGCTACGGAACATGATTGATGTTAGCAGGAAAAACAAGAAGATTGCAAACAGTGGAAATGTGATGTAACAGAAGAAAGATAAATCAAAAGATTCATCGATAAACGAATGAAATCATAACATTTTTGTCTTTAAGTAAAAATATTTCGGTGTTTAGCTACGATTTTGTTACGATTCTTTATGGTACGAGCACTTGAATCTGTCGATCTCTTCTCTCTTCATTCTTCCTTAATGGTCAAATTTACGAATATAAAATATGGCCATAATTCCCTCGGTGTTGCAAGAAAACTCCTACGTTGACTCCTGTGGCGTCCTGTAATTTTATAAAACTATCTTGCTTGCTCTCTTCGGGGAATATATAATCCCTCCAGTATTTCCACCACACTACGTCTTCCATTAGGAATTTTTAAGTTCTAGCATATTTTTTCTGAACCTTTTTAATTGCTTTATTGATGTTTTCTTTTCATGGAACCAAAATAAATTCTACGTATTCCGAATGTGGCCTAAATAATACAGAGTAATGCCTCTCGCCTAGCTTTTAATTATATTTTCCGACAACATATCTGATGAAACATAATTGTTTTAAGTCTGATCCGCATATTATTCTGAAACTTTTGTACCCCATTAAAGGTTTGTCGTCAGAGTAACATCCTTCAGTGTCACATCATCACTTCAAGTCAATGTAATATAGGGCTCTGTTTTGAATATTTGCATAAAAAATTTCTTTTTAAGGTTACGTTTGGCTTTGCTCGTCTTTTTTGTTTTTGGTCGTAATATTATGAATTTCTCATATGAGGTATTTACAATTTCGTCATTTCTTTTTAAACTACATAAAACTCTAGCTGATTTCTGTCTGTCTTCTTAACGCCACTCTAATTTCTTTGTCATGTTATGTTAGTTTATAATTTTCGTGTTTCTAACTGTACAAAATAAAATTAATGTTTAAATAAACCATCATTTTTTGTATTTAAAAACCTTTTCATACCATATAGTTTCAAATATACTATATGTATTTTTTCAATTTTTATTTTTCTCAATGCTCAAATGTGGCTATTAATCAAAATATTAAGACTGACACTCAGGGAGTTGTATGCTGCCAGCCTAATTACAGTCCTTATGTAAAGTTGCTATCGCACATAAAATCTGAATATGCAGTAATGAAACGTGGCCTTAAAACTTAAATAATAGGAAAACATTTTCTCTACAATAATAGTGTAGTTTCACATTAATGATGTGAGACTTTAAATGTAGAATTACTTATAGCCCTGAACCGGTATACACTCACTGAAAATACAGTAAAAATATAGTTAACCGTAAAAAATCTGTTTCTCTGTATCCGTTATGATATTGCATGCGGCCTTTTCTGATCTACGTTTCTACAAGCATTACTTAACGTTAATTTAGGAACTATGGCTCTGAACAAATTAGAATTGAACTCAGAATCATAATGCATGCCAAAAGAAATTAAGTTTTTTCATTAAGTCACAATCATATTATGCCTATAGTATATATGTAAACTATTTACGAAATTTGTATCATAAACATGTCTCCCCACATCCTCGTCGGAACATTTTCAAGTATAACATAGGAATACAGTAATGGGATAAAATAGTCGGTATTTCAAGAATGTAGCGATGCAATCATATAATAATATAATCAATTCATATACAAGTATTTCATCGACACATCATCATCAAAAGTACTCGAGCTTTGTTGGTTTTTCATTATTTCATATTAAACGCAATGCTATTGTAAGTTTGGAAGTGTGTTTGGGATATAAGATAGGTAGGAATTGTGATAAAGACAAATTGGGTCAAGGGCATGTTGACTGTTAATTTGTGGAAACAAATCGAATCTCAAAATGCACTCATTCGCAATAAAACTGTTGAATTTGAATATTTGAAATTTTACTGAAAACATTTGGTGGCTGACTTTCTAAATTTGAGACGTGTACTCCAAAGCTTAATAGGTCACCCGGCAAACTGTACCATACTATTAAAAGAAAAATAACGCGATTACCAGAAATTTTCTATTTGTTAAAATTAACTTTATTTTATATTTTAATTTTATTGATGTGCACTGAAATAGTACTCAAAGTAATTATTAGTTTCTATTACTTATTGTATTTATTCAACTAGAAAATATGTATCTGACATTCAATGAAATATGATATTAATTACCCGTATGATAAATTAGCTGCTGTTATTTCTCTACTACTACTGACTGTGGTTATTGTGGGCAGTAATGGGATTTATCTTCTCAAAGTTAGTCCCCTTAATGGTGCTCTAGTTTAACTCTTCAGGGTTCCCATTTATTTTTTATGTCGTGCTAAATTCTGCGAAATGGACAGAGAAGTATTGCTAGTCTCTCAAGAAATTAAACTGTGTAACACAGCAAATAACAAGTGTCTCCCATAAGCGGCGTTTCTAAAACCATCACCTCGTCTAAATATTAAGCGAACTACCCGACCAATTCCCATTGTTTTAATGAGAATTAAAATTGAAAACATTCCTAAAGTTACTTTGTTTATCAAATTTTGCTCATCTCTCACTTTCTATATTCCGTTGTCATGTTACGTCAGTTTTTATAGCATCATTTTTTGGTTTACAAGAAATTTTTATTTCCAAAAATATTATCCAATGCCAGAAAAAATCATCAATCAACATATAATAGGACTATCCAGTAAAAGTTTCCACCGAAATCTATGATACTACATTTTTTAAAACTTCTCGTGGCAAGTTTTATTTATCTCATCAGGTGTCGACGTCAACAAAGATGCCATAAGCATAATATATTTTTAATTCTGCATTTATTTCACAGATAAAACATAAACCTTAGGAATGTTTTCCAATTACGTTGAACTCAGAAACTTCCAGTCCCTGTCTGTCGAACGAAACGTCTCCATTCATGTTCGATCTGGATTACTGCTGACTCCATTTCCTACCGTTACCGTTGCTTAACGTCGGTGATCCTTTCTCTAAAATAAAGGATGGAATTATTCTCAAGATATAAATGTACGTCTGCCTATGTTTAAGGCACTTGAAAACAGCGCTGAAATTGCTTGAAGTTTTTGAATATTGGTCTATATTTTTAACCAGCCTATCTTCCTCTCAACCGTCTACAAATCTACATCTACATTGAATCAATACCCCGCCAGCCGCCGCAAAGGCATGTGGAGCGGGATGTTAGGGTGCCACCCGTAATTAAGAAAAAAATCGCATGCAGAAGCTACAAATTTATACAATCCACAACACAAAAAATAGTATGCATTCATGGAAAAACCCTTACAACCCACACATATGCAAACACTCAAACAACCAACTAACATACACATGCACCTACAAATATACCTGATGTCTTTGCAACGCTTAATTTTGTTCCGACTCGTAAATTAAATATTTCAAATGTCTAAAATATCTTCGGTTTCTTACTATTATGATTCCTGATTCTTCGGGGAAAGAATGAGTATTTGTATCTATCTGCACTGGAATCTGTCTCCCTTATTTTATCTTTGTGGTCTGATCTACTTAAGTAGTGTGGGGCCATTATAATTCTTTTAGTGTCATCGTTAAACTCGTTCGTTCTGAACCTTTCTTTAAGTCTAAGTCTCGCTTGTTCTCTTCGTATCTCAAGTGGCTCTCAGCCTAAATCCCCCAAGATACCTGTCACACTTGTGTTCTTATCATAACAATTTTTAACTAATCTGGCGGATTTTCCCTGGACTTTATTTAAAGCTTTTTGCCTAATTTTCTCCAAAGGATCTTAAATACTTGCGGCATATTCGAAATTAGGTCTAACTAGAGTACAATAAAACCTCTCTTTAACTTTCCCGTTATATTTCCCCACCATCAGTTTAATGAAGCCGAGTTTCTTTAAAGCGGATCCGCATTATGTCCTAATATGTGCTAATAAGCCTTTGAAACGTTCCAATAATGGAAAATTGTACGATATTATGTTAAATTAATTGGAATCTTTTCAACTTGATCGCCGCTTCATTGCTTTGCTACCACAAAGAAAGCGACAGGTTATTTATCCCGCACAGATCCTATTTATTCTAGATTTCGGCATCAGAAGAACTCAACAAGGTCCGTTGGTAGATCAAGTGGGTTACAAAATCCGGATTAAAGCTTGTTTGAAAATGCCGATAGCAAGAAATAGTCTCCAATAAATGAGGTAACCTCTCATCTCATGGGAGTTGACCCTTTTCTCCCATGAGATGAGATGTTACCTCATTTATATTTATTCAATGGTAGATTTTCTGATCCTTACCTTACCCTTGAGTTTAAAGGTTTTGACTTGTTGGATAACCACCTATAGAGTTTCCGCTGCTTCCGCACAGTGTATATGTATTCAAATGTAGTTCAAATTAATCAATTCTCAAATAATTAATCTATTTAAATTATGTAATAATGGAAAAAATACATAATGTAGATTATTTTAGAACCAGGTTCGAGTGTTTCAGTACCATTATTTAAGGTGATGTTATTCTTAGATTGCGGGGTCATTTACTTTAACATGGATTCGCATCAGTCACATTCTCCTCGATAAAAGTTTCTAGGTTTCTTTCGATACCTAATTGAACCTACTTCCTGACTCCATCAGCGTCTCCATTGTTATTTTGTAACAGATAAATTTCGTCTCTTATTTATTGCTACACTTAGATGCTTCTGTTGACCTACAGTTAAAGTTATATTTCCAGCGGAATTTCAACTCACACAGAACTATGTGGTATTCCAGCATTGGGTTTAAAAGCAAAGTAGGTCATTCAGTTGCAAATATTGTGGGAAGTTATCGGGTGGCAAGTTTAAAAAAAAATTCATCTCGATTAATTACTTATCATTACCCTTTTATTCGTATTTATGGCATATTTTTGGTATTATTTTTGATACTCTTTTAATATCTTAGTATTGTGATATTTAACTCTTAACTTTGACTCATGGTGTTTTTATGCTTTTACCTTGGCCTCTTTTACCCGGATCTTAAAGACGACGAGGGTTATAAATTCTATTTCCAGTCGGATGCTATAAAGATTAATACAAGCCACCTGATATTTTTACCCCAATAAAAGACAAAATATTTATATTGTTGTGAGACTAAAGGGCCTCTGCGAAGGAGTAAAATTTCCGTTGACACCAAGTGCGTGCGTGCATGCGAATCACGAGGGTCACTTGTGGATCGCAAGCTAGAGTTGGAGAGTTTTCGCATATACGCTTTGTGTTTTTCTTTTCTATTAAAGTGCTATTTGTTACTCTAAATGTCGAAAGGTTTCCCTCCTTTGTTTAAAATTCCATCCTCTTTGCCACTTTGTGCCCACATGGAATACATTTTTAGGTTAATATTTATCCTTAATTTTCACTGATGTGAGTAGGAGGTATTTGGTAGGTAATGGATTTATTAATTTGGAAAGCTTGAAATAAAGTAATGGTGACCAGAGAACAAATATGAAGGTGAATTCACAAGCACTTACTCTGGAAGCAAGTGAAACGACGACGTACCTTCGCATGCCTTTATTTAGTACTATGTAAAGAGCTATTAGTATCTTTATATATGTGTGTGTATATATGTGTATATATATTTGTGTATATATATACATACACATACATACATATATATATATATATATATATATATGTGTGTGTGTGTGTGTATATATATATATATATATATATATATATATATATATAGATACAAATATCTTTATTTGTCTTTATCCCATAAATTATCTCTACTGTGAACCTTCAGTTTAATGCATTGTGCGATGCCATTTTTTCAGTTCTGGTTACGTTAGAGAAATAAAATTGATTCTTCTCGGCTTACGCGTGATTAGAGATCTAAGTAGCTATTACAATGGCAGTTCCATCACACTCCAACCCTAATTAAAATATATTTTTGAACCTATATACTAGCTTGTAAAGTTCCTAGTAGTAGTTTTGAGGGGAGGCGACCGACAGCTGAGGTCATTTGCGCCATAGGGGATGGATAGGAAAGGATGAAGGGTGGAGAGAAACCCGGCGTCGGCATTAGCCTACTCTTTACGAAAGGCGCCAAGGGGTCCGCAGTTTAACGTCCCATCCGACGGACGGCGTACTCACTCAAAGTGCCCTCCACAAAGCACCTCAAGGAGGGATCGAGTGTAAAGTTCCTACGAACTCTATTACAGTGACTGCCTTTCAAAAAGAGCTTACGTATAATCATTTCAATGCATTTAATTACTTGAAAGAAATCCTCACTGAGTATCATATGCAATGATTCATTTACAAAGTGAATAAATAACTTCAACCATAATGAATTAAACGCCCATAAAGAGCTATTTCCGATGGAAAATTTGGTTATCAATAGTTTTGGCTACTAGAAAACAAAGCTTTGCAATCTCCTTGGTCACTTTGGTATTCCAAGTGCCTCTAATTACGTCTGCAGGAGGTCGAAACTTATTACAATGGGAAGAAATCTATTGGGAAAACGCCATAATCTAGCGACACAATCCGTTTAATTGGCAGCGCTACTTGGCAGAGAGTTCCAATGACGCTGGAGATGGGCATTTTATTATTATGGGGAGGAAATCATTTGAATAAGCCGTCTACTTCATTATATTTCTGCACTTGTCGTGCCGTCGTCATATTTTCTCAGACCTCCGCAAGAAGTTGAAAGTTTTGAAACTTAATGATAAGACTCCGCCTCCAAAGTAGAAACGCTTAATATTTCGCATTAGCGTCGTTGAAGTGTGTAAGCCGCGACTACTAAAGAGATTCCGCACCGTTTGTTAATTCTTCGTCGAAGCTGCTCCTTCGAATTAAAATGAAGGAATTAGAATGGGACCACTACATCCAAGGATTCCGCGCCCTGATTACACTCTTGACTTTTTCTCTTGAAAAAATATCTCTCTCCCACTCTCCCCTCCCGCTTTAGCCTTCTCCTCATCAATTTTCCACTTAACACACCACTTGTCGCGAAAATTTCAGGAGATACGCCCAGGATAATAATATCGCTTCCTCTTTCCGAGAATAAGTTGTCTTGATTTGCCACAGGATATGAGCTTCTCATATTTACCAATCTCATCTGAAGGAAGATGTTCGCAAAAAAACTCCTAACTTCCATCCCGTATTTCATACCATCATTCATCTCGGAATTTTGTAGATATCGGTAGAATAATAAAAAAGGAAAAAGCGCACCAACATTTTAAGGCCAAGTGACCATGAAATATGTACATATTCTTGCTAGTATTCATACAGGTATATAAAATATATACCTGAATGACTACTAGGAAGATGGCTGGGAAATTCATTTCCAGTATCATTTCACGTGATTGCCCCGGTGAAGCCTTCGAAAAATGTTGAAATCTTCGGAAGTAATATATATCATGTGACAATCAATTCTTTTTGGTTCTCTAAAATTAGTCCTATGAGTAAGACCTGTTGATCTGATTAAACCAAATGATTTGACTACATTTGAAATGCAAAAAAATATCTCCTTAGACATGGCGGGCGGAAGCAGAATATGATTTAGTGAAAGTAGTGTTGCAATTTCCCTTCCACCCTTCTCTCTCTGTGGGGGACTCTCACGTCACCTTCAGTGTTGGGTCATATTCCATACCGTGTTCTTGGGTGAGGAGATCGTTGTATGTTTTATGTCCATGTGATAGTCAAATTTTGCCTCCTTACTTTTCAAATTCTAGCTTGAACCTTATTGGACAATTTTTTTACTGCCTCCTTAGATGAAATTGTTTGTTAGTTGCTAATGTATGCATTTGCATGCAAGTAAGTTGAAAGGGTTTTTGCACAAATGTATATGTCACTGTGGGTATAGTTTTGCATAGATGTGTTGATTTTTCATGTAGTTTTATTCGAGTTAACGGATGGTGACCTAACACTCCCCGCCACACACCCTTGCGGCGGTTTGTGGGGTATTATATAGATATAGATATAATTTTTGCCGAAAAAAATCTAGCGGCCTGCAAGTATTTGCCATGCTTGCAAGCAGCTAGCTCTTCTTCAGCGCTGTTACTGAATCTGTACTTCCTCCATTTTGAGCCCTTTGAAAAGAGTTATTTGAATTAAGTAACTGTAGGATGCGAATTTGAAGTAACAAAAATTCTTAAAATTAATTGCTAGAATCGTAGGTGCTAGGAAAATTGCATGCTAACACCATATTAATTGATTTTCTCTGGTCATTTAGATAACACAGACAGTAACACATATTTCCGTGAAATAATCTTGCATTCAATATGACTTAATCCAAACTATTTTTTTTCATGTGTATAATCACCCTAATTTTTACTTACGAGAGAAGAACAAAAAACCCGCGATATTATTCTAAATAAAATTCAGTTTAATTTCCAGTGCGTTTCTATTAGGAATCGTTGCAAATGACGTAGACGATGAAATAAAATCATGGCTGTTTATCTTCTCATTGCACTGTTCTTTTATGCCTTCTGGCTTTAGAAAACATAATATTCTATTGGAGGCAGAGAAGTTTCAGGTTTAACTTTGTGGAATTCCTTCATTATGAGGGTAAAAAGAAACTTAACATTTCCACGAGAAAGATTTAAAATTTCACGACCATGGTTTCGATGCCACAGCAACATCATTAGGTTCACCTGAAATATTTAATCTTTATGGCGGAAATTTTAAGTTTCTTTCTATAGAAAGGGTTAGATTTTGATATATTATGATTCTAGTTTTTCTCATTAGATAGTCATGTTTGATATAAAATATGGGTAAACGTTGAATGTTCAACCTTTTAATGGCCGTTGTGCAAATAGTCCATTTTGTTTCGTAAGCACGGAAAAGGTTCTGATCAATGAATCAAGTCCTGCTTTAAGCGAAATTCCTAACATTGTCTCTATTTCAATGGCAGGAAAGACTAATTGACGTCCAGTTCAGACTAACTATGGTAACAGTTGGCTCCTAAGAGCGCAACGCCACCGCAGAGGAGCATCGATAACCGTCCTGAGGGGAAATATTTGTTTCATTTGACTCTACCAAGTGGCGTTGCAGGACTTATTGTGC
The DNA here is from genome assembly GCF_022747635.1 of Hetaerina americana. NCBI lineage: Eukaryota > Metazoa > Arthropoda > Insecta > Odonata > Calopterygidae > Hetaerina > Hetaerina americana. Next base: position 31,073,584 of record NW_027286069.1, read on the forward strand.
TCTGAATTAGTGGTGCGAGACAATGGGTTTCTGTTTGGGTGACAGAACTAAAGACAATACCTATGGTACGGGGCGATCTAATCCTTTGATAGAATGCTTTTTATCGTGATGACCGAGGACAAGCGATTCTCAGTTCGAAATATGATGTGCTAAAAAATTCTTTAGGTTATTTATTAGGTCATGCATGAATATGGAGTGTACGTTTTGGTGAATGCCACAGTTTATCACTTTCCCAAAATCCGTTTTATTCTCCCACTCGTAATAATTCTTGGTCTCGTAGTTAGACTTTTCGTGCCCTGGAACGTGAACGAATGGCATTTATTTGAAAGGTCACAACTTATTCTGATCTGCCCACACAGCTATCACGTGAAGCGTGGTCTTATTGCCCAAGATAATCAATTGCCCTCCCCTTCGCGTTCCAGTATCTCCATGGACGGACCCCTTTTCGTTTTTCTATATCGTTGAGCAATAGGCTGACGAACCCCTCCGATAGGTGACGTCCCGGACCTGCCGCCCCGGGGGACATTCCGTATTGAGGGACAAAATGTGACAGCAGTACATATTTTATTCGGACTTTCCCTCAGGAAAGAGCAGCAGAATATGGTAACGGCACGAAAATTATGGGGGACCTCACAGAGCCTTGTTCGGGAAGGGAAATGCCAGGCTGCGGGACGACTCACGCGAACCAACTTTTCCCGTTCGACTCTCATTATCTACCAAGAATCGGATATAGCGTTTGATTCTTTCACGAATGTCGAACTGTATGTATTCGTTTTATCTCTGAGGAAAAGAGACACGAAATCCATACCAACCCCATAGAACTACAGAATGCGAGTAACGACATGGTAACGAAGTTGAAATGTGAAATTTATATTATTTTGCAATCCGAGGGTACACTGGTAAAAGGAATGACATGGTCTTCTAAAATTGCATAGAAAATGTTTAATCGCTTCAAATAATTGTTCAACTCTAATATATAAAATATACAATCTTATAAACAATAAATTTGAATGTAATAAGGAACATTAAAGTAATTTGTATTGCTTAAAGTTGAAATATTTTATGAAGCGATTGAACATTCCCCATACAAGTTGAGCAGAGCGGTTTTATTAATAATGCAGTATTTTAGAAATGACTGAAACTCGAATGTAGGTGGAAATAATTTTTTTGAGTTGGAGTCAGGCGATTGGGCCGAGCCCGCTTAACTTCTAAGCCTCGATTTGAAGGATTCCGGGGAATAACAAGACACCTTGATAGTGTAATATGCTTCCTCTGACAGGTAATCAAACACACAATGTGTCGTCCATCCACGGTTCACCGATGGGAAATACAAAAATACGAATTTCAACTACTTCTATTTTGAGTATGCATATTTATCTGTAAGAACTAAACATTCACCCGCAATAATTACTAAGACATTGAAATCATAGACTTGTTAATCCTATAGCAATTTTCTCAGTTAAGTGGGTAGACTCACAGCATTAATCGAGTTTATTTCTATTTAAATATGTATTTTAGTCATCGGACATATGTAGGTATTTCAGCGTTCATAGTGTGTGATTGATGGCGTCCATTAAAGCATTGATACAAAGATTTCTGTATAACATGATAAGACTATATATTGGGGGATATCGTTCGTCGACGCAATGAAAATTTAAAGCAAATGAACGATCAAAAATCATAAATAATGTTGTCCTTGTAATTATAGTTACAGTTGGAACATCATTGAAAATACAAAGTAGCCTCTATTTCTGAAATATTTTTGATATTTAAACGGAAAGCCTTGTCATTTTCTCCCATAGGTGCCGCCAGCTAGGCTGTCATTTTGTGCACTTTAAAAGCAACCTTCCGCTTTTGACCATTCCTGCTTATTTTTCCGGAAATTAACGTTACCGCATGGTACACGGGTGGCATGAAACATTAAAATAGATTTTTATAGTAGGTAAAAAATCATGAGGTTTACATAAAATCCATAGCTAGCTTTATTATACCCGAGAGGACGTGGCGATAATATTGCTTGAGTGAGACATATACACGTATGGCTAACGTGGAAAAAATTATGGACGAACGAAAAAAATCGTTAAATTATAAGTACTTTACTCCCAGCATTTCTGGGATCAGTATTTTGATCAGAACGCTCTTAGCTTTAACCGACACATATCGTACAATTTTCTCAAATTATCAATTAACATATTATATTATAGATACTCAAGGGGGGAAATTACTCAGTTTTATAAAATATGCTTGGTTTTGAGGTCTATTTCGGTATTTTTATTCTTTGAGGTATTTTCCTGGATGATTTAACGTAAGACCATCGGCGAAGTGTGATCGGGCCGTTACTTTTCTTGATTTTTGTTAACGATTTGAACCGCGAAGTGAAAAGTAACATTAGGATGTTTGCGGATGACACGGTGATCTATCGGGAGATATCTGGGGATGAGGATCGTTTTATTCTAGCGCAGGATTTAGATTGCATTACTAAATGGTGTTCTAACTGGGGATTGACTCTAAATTATAATAAATGTTCAGTGGTAAATTTCTTTAAAAGATCAACATCAACGGGATTTGCTTACAAATTAGCTGGAGGTGACCTAGCAGTAGTTGATACGGTAAAATACCTAGGTGTCACATTCACAAAAGACTTAACTTGGGGGACTCACATACGTAAAGTCTGCGGTCAAGCAAATAAAAAATTGGGATTCATTAGACGCATTGTCGGCAAAAGTGACTCAAAGGTCAAGGAACGTTGTTACCACGCTCTTGTAAGGCCTCATTTAGAATACGCATGCAGCGTGTGGGACCCGAGTGAAAAAGGTCTCATTCGGGAAATTGAGAAGGTTCAACGCCGGGCAGCCCGTTTTGTAAAAAATTCCTACGATAAAACGCAAAGCGTTACCGAAATGCTCATGGATTTGGGGTGGGAATCATTAGAAGAGAGACGATTCAATGCAAGACTGAAATTATTAAATAAATTCAGATCCGCATGTTTCAGCACCGAGGTCTCGCAGATTATTCGTACTCCTACATACATTGGTCGCTTGGATCATGTATATAAAATTCGGGAAATAGATGCCAGGACTAGCCGACTCAAGGACTCCTTCTTCCCACGGACAATACGGGATAGCAACTGTAGGGTTATAGATAGTAAAAATTCCACTTGCCACCCTCAGTGTCTAAAAAATAATTAGTTCTACTTAAATGCATGCTCCTCCACTAACCTTATGTGTTTTGCTATAATAACCCATTCTTTCCGCATGACATCATTCGTGTTCTGTTCATCTGTTTTTAAGTTTCCCTTTCAGTCCCTCTTCCCTCCCGGCGGGGGGAAATTCCTGCTACCTGCAACGTTGGGTCGCATTCCCTTCCTTTTACTGTCTCTTTGGGGTGTAGAGTGTTTTGTGGTGCATTTTCATGTGGTAGTGATGTTTCACATTCTTGCTTGTTGTGTCCTGGCTTGCGTGTTTTAGGATGGCTTTCGTGCTGTATCCTGGGGTGCAGTTTTTTGTTGTTTTGCAGTGTATGTGTTTGCATGAGTATTGGATGGAGGGAGTTTTGCATGTGGTATTTTCGTTTTTACGGTTGGTGACCTAACACCCCCCGCCACACGCCCTTGCGGCGGCTTGCGGGGTATTATGTAGATGTAGATGTAGATGTGAAGTTAGCAACCTCCCCTGTTTTTATCTCTACATATATTTTTTCGTCATATGGAGGGATTTCGTGTTTGAATGTCTATATATATATATATATATATATATATATATATATATATATATATATATATATAGTACAATACACAGTAAAACACAATATAGAAACACAAAAAAAAGAAAAACACTCACACGTTTTTCTTTTTTTGTGTTTCTATATTGTGTGTTACTGTGTATTGTACTATTCGGCACTTCCGTGTTACGTCTACGAAAGCATATATATATAGACATTCAAACGCGAAATCCCACCATATGGCGAACAAATATTCAAATATTCATTAACATGGAAATAGACATAAGGAAAAGGGATAGGAACACATATAAACTACGAACACAGGAGAGGTGGGGAAGGTGGAATCGAGGAGATCACAGCGCAAAAATATTTCCTTATATACCGGGACTAGAACACCGGATATTTCGACTTGCCGAATCGACTTCTTCGTAAGAAACTAAAACGTAAGAAACACATCCATCATCCATAAACCCACACCTTGCACTAGACCCAAAAATCATATCTCATATTTATTCACCACTCCTTTCTTCCGCTCTCAGCTGACCAATTTTCTCCCATCCCACGGTACGGTCTCGCGTACATCTTGGAATATAATTGAACAAATAAACTGCAAACTCTATCCTTCCTCCTATGTTGGGTTAAGTACCACACCCCTCAATATCCGCATAAACAATCACCTTACCTCGTGCAAACCACCTTCCGCATTAGCCAGTTACTAAACATACCTTCCTTAACAGTGTTCCCTTTAATGATGGTAATATTGTTTCAATTATTTCCTCCATTCTCCCGTCAGACACACCGTTAAAACTCAAAACCCTTGAGGTGACATGCATTTGACTGCTGGGAGCTTGCTCGGGCCTGTGTCTGAATCTTTCCCGCTCAAAGGTATACCCTTTTCCTTTCCGTCGACCACCATCCCTGTCGTTCACCCTCAGAAACCTGTCTCACCCCTCCCCTCTCCTGCATCTGCTCTTCCCTGCTGCTCATCACTGGCACCCTCACTCTTCCTCCTTCGGTTGAAACAAAGTGGTTGTGCTACCGAAATATTTAAATAACATATTTGTGAGAGGCTTTTTATGTGTTTCTCGGTTTTATATGCCTTCGCCATAATAGCATAAATCAAATAAACATACTGCCAAAATAAACATAAAATGTAAAATATTATTATTACATGAATCTTGTTGAAGTTAGGAAATTTTACTGGTGGTAAGGTCAAAATAAACATAAAACGTAAAATATTATTATAATATAAATCTCGTGGCAATTAGGCATTTTCCTGGTAGTAACGCTCACTCTTACAATGCACATGCATGCACAAGTACAGATTTGAGATAAAATGCTCTTATATACAATGACACTTAAAGACCTTTACCAACCGCACCTTAACCATCCCACAAGGGCTAGGTTCACACCATATGTAGATGTACATACATACAACGCACCGTCCATCGCCGTGCTCCGTTCATAATTATGCACTCTTTAATTTCAAATACCGTTCACAATAACACACCGTCAACACATCATTCACTTTTGCAATACAACTCCTCACGCCGTCCACATCACGTACAAACAATATTTTAATTGGTACAATAGTATAACAATCACTGATCAATAAAGTTTATCACCCAGTGGCTGCTTTACATTTATTCTTAAAACTAAAATTGGATGGAAAGGGCTCAAACAAACCTCCAGGCAGTTGGTTCTATTCAACAATAATTTTGTGTAAAAAAGATAATTTTTCTTATTTGTTTTTGTGTTCTCATTTTTATTTTGAAACTGCTGTCGTTTTTTCCCGTATAGTTTGGTCTTTCTATCTCTTTCCATAAATCTTCCCACGCTTCGTCATTTTTAACAATTCTATACGCGACTCATTTTTCTTCTATTTTTCAAACTCCCATTTCAGTATATCCAACATTTCCGTAACACTATCTGCTCTTTTGCGCCTTCTGAGTACACACGCGTATCTTGCTGCCTTTCTTCGAACTTTTTATGTCTTTGCAATATGTCCCACCTCATATGGATCCCGTACTATGGACCAGTATTCTTGGATAGGGCAAACCAGTACCTTAAATGCTTTTTCTTTTGTGGCTACGCTACTTTCTTTTAACGTTTTTATTTCCCAATGAAGTGCTTTGAATGCCTTCCGTGTCACATTATCTACTTGGACTCCCCACCCACGATCTCTAGTTAAGTAAACGCCTAAATATTTGCAATGACTGCTACATGGGATTCTTTCTCCAAAGAGGGTGTAAATATCTTTTTGTGCATTCTTTTTATTTGAAAAATTTGTATGTTTACTCTTACTGACATTAATGCCCACATTATTATTTGCACCCAAATCACCAAGACGGTCGATCTCATCTTGATGTATTACGCGGTCATTTACATGCACTGCTCGTCAGTATATAATGCAATCATCAGCAATGAATGTTACTTGGGAATTTAAATTATTTGGTAGATCGTTGACGTAAATTAGGAAGAGTAATAGCTCTAGCGCACTGCCTTGTGGAAATCCGTTAAATCCGTCCTACATGGAATACCGTCCGCCTCATTTGAAAATGTGTCCTTTATTTTTACTTTTTGAATTCTGCCTGTAAGAAATACTTTTATCCATTGCTTTACCCTCAAATCCAATGGTAATGACTCCAAATGTAACAATAATCTAGAGTGAGGCACTCGGTCGAAAGTTGCCGAAAAATCAACGACTACCGTATCAACATCTTTTCCTTAATCTAATGCGTCGCCGATATATTGGCTTAATCCCAAAAGCTGCGTTTCACACGAGTATTAAGTTCTAAACCCATGCTGGTGTTGGTATAGCCATCTATCTCCTGTCCACCATTCCCGAATTTAGTCAGCAATTCTTTTTCCATTATTTTGTAAACAACATATGTTATGTTTACCGGTCTATAATTCTTGGCTATTGTAGTATCCCCTTTCTTGAAAATTGATGTAATTTTTACTTTTTCCAATCACTAGGCAGGGCATCATTATTTGAAGTTACTTTGAATAGAGGACTTAGGTACAAACCTATTGCGGTATCATCCAGTTTTAGAATGTCAATTGATATATTGTCCGGTCCCACTGACTTATTTTTTCTCATCTTCCTTCTTTTTTTCACAAAATACTAAGCCTCCATGATAATACCGTTTGTCAAGGGAAGTGAGCTGTTTTATGCTCTTATCCTAATGAAGTTCTCTGTCGTTTCTGAGCTATTTAGGCAAGCCTTACTTTTAATGAGCACAACTCTGATGACTCACATTTTAAATAAATTGTTAAACAGCTGTTTCCATTAAATATGGAATGAGATATTTTAAACCCGGAAAACAAGGCTTTCAAAATAAAAATGGGGGATTTAGAAAAAACTGACTTAAAAGTTGCGATATCTAAAGTTCGCCTCCACATCGGAAAAAAAATGAAAATCTTTTCCTTAGCTGTGACCAGCAATATTTACTCAGTTATTAAGGGAAAGATAAGAGAGCTCATAAAAGTTCGGTGGAAGCTTTTTTTTCAAATTTAGTAATATCGAGAGGATTTTTCGTGAACCTGAAAATGTAGAAAGAATTGTTTACATTTAAATGCGCCAAATTAAACTCAAAGGCCTTGCATGAGCATATGAGGTTTTACAAATTGAAGTTGAGCTTTCTCTTTCTATTTTTCACCAGCAGGCATTTCATCCCAAAATTAGGATTAAGTGTTTATGCTCTACTTCAATTCTCGGATACATAATTCTGCACTTCCAGGAGTTTTTTAAACGTGAGTATATGCATATCCAAGCAAATTCTGCGTAAGACCATTCAATGCCTGAAACTAGTCCAAACTAATGAGACAAGTGGTATCTCTTGCAAGAGATATAATTTTAGCGTAAATGATAGTAATGGGTGAACAGATACATAAAGTTAAGCATTTTTTATCCTTGCCAAGTGTTTTATTTTCTGGTTGAGCACAGGCTCGCTGGTGATACAGATCTACTGTCAATCGATTGGGACACGTACTACGTAAGATAATCTGCCAAAAACAGAGATTCATGCCAAGAACTCCTTCATGTATTCACAGAACACTCCTTAAAACAAATTGTTAAATCACCAACACCGGGCCACAGTATACTTGATATCCTCGCGACTTCTGAGCCCGAAATCATTACAAACATTGAAAAAATAGACGGAAACAATGACCATAAGGCTATTTTTGTAGAGTTAAAAACTAAGTTCGAAAAAATAAACAAATATTAGCGTAAAATATACTTGTTCAATAAGGCCAATTTTAACGTTTACGAAAATATTTCAAAAGAGAATTACCAGAACACAAGACAAAAACACTGACAACCGATACAAAAAACACTTGGAAATATTTCTTAAATATTTTGAAAATATTGAAGAAAGTGAAAAAATATTTTTTAGAGAAACTATGAAATATAGGGTTCAGTACTGCCTACGGCCAATCAAGTTAAATGTTTGGGGGTAGTTCCAACAATATGCTTTTCATGGGGAGCACATATCAGGCAAAGAGAACAAGCGAGACTTTTAGAAAGGCTCAGAGCAAACGAGTGAAACTATAACACTGAAGGATTCATCATAGCCCCACACTACTTAGGTAGATGAGACCACAAAGTTAAAATAAGGGAGATATGGTTGCACACTTATTCCTTCCCCGAACAACCAGGAATCATAACATTAAGAAACTGTTGTCACTTTAGATAAACTAAAACATTTAATTTACAGTTCGGAACTAAATTAAACATTGCAAAGACATCACGTATATTTGCACGTGCATGTGTATGTAAGTTGGTAGTTTGAGTGTTTGCATGTGTCTGGGTTGTAAGGGTTTTAGCATGAATGTGTTGTCTGTGGATTGTACGAGTATTTTTGTTTTTGCATGGGGTTACTTCTCAATTGCGGGTGGTGCTTTAACACCCCCCCGCCACGCACCCTTGCTGCCTCATGCGTGGTATTAAGTAGTTGTAAATGTAGAACAGAATTACAAATACACAAAAATGAACTCAAATAAAAGTAGCAGTGATTAAATATTGCCTTTATGGCCATATTTTTACAAGTGATGAGGCAGAGACCATGATATTCACTTTATAAAATCAAGGATAAAACGGTCTCATTAATAATTTTATCCGCAATCATTCGCTTTTCGTTTTAAACTTATAAAATTTAATTAATCTGCAGCTATATACATCAAAACAACGTTTCCGAATATTGTATTCTGAGGGATTTGGATTATTTATGAACGTAAATACTCTTTTTTACAATCTCTGTCGTTTCATCGATCTTGGGTTTAAACTTGAAAGTAACAAATATAATGAATAACTCACTCTTAGCCGCCCAATGAGTTTGATATTAATTTTTTACCTTTGGGTATCAAGTTGAAGAGATCAGAACTGAGTGTCTCTTGGAAGAGTTAGTAAAATTAATGTCAACCTGCCCGATAAAATAAATGATTGGAATATAATAGCTCTAAATTAATATATAATACAAAATAAATATTCTCATAGCTACCAGAAAATCAATTGCAAAAACAGATGAGATATTATATACTACTCTTAAGCCTTTAACCGATGCTTTTTTAAAAAGGTTTTTTGAATCTGATTTCACAAATCTGTTGATAAGAAGCAGTCTCGGCTGACTTCAGACATTTACAACGAAAATACTGGAAAAAATACTCAAAGATATTTTCAGTATTGATAGCATTTTAAAGAAATAAAATTAGTGAAAGTAACCCACTTGTGGTTTTTCTCCCTGGTGGCACTGCAGATGAATATCACTCATGGGTAACGTAAAACGAGCGTTCAGCTCTTCAATAAAAAAATGAACGGCATAAAAACAAGGACATTCGTATGAGTTTTATGGGTGGTTGATAGGAGAATAAAACGTGGATATCCACCAAACAAGCCGTAATATTTCCAGCCATGGTGAAAAGCGATGGACATTTAATATTTTTCTCTCATAGACATAGTTAGAAACATACCTGCAATGGACAATGGTTAATTGAAATCCGTTGGGAAAATTTCACTATTCACCGATGAAAGAGGCATCAATCACAGGACTACAAAAACAAGCGAGTTTTCGCGTTATCTTTCAATAATTTTGATGTATGCTGCGAAGTCGAGAAAAACAATAAATTTGCATACGTAAAAGTTTTATATAAAAATATGCAATCAGTTCGACTGCTGAATAACCTGAGGCGTTTTCACTCTCCACAGCTCTTTTCTTCCATCCGCTCTCTCTGCGTCCGATTTCTCTCCACTGGCTCCACTCATCATCATCCATGACAGGCATTCCGTTCATATTTCTATCTCTGGAGCTAATTTTGTCCATAACTATCTGCACTCTCGTATATAAATCATCGTTTAATAATGCTGTTTCCGAAAATAATAAATTTATGTAACACACAAAACTTCATAATAAAGTCTTCCTAAAGGTTTTTTCATATTTATATTTTCGGACATTAGTTTTCGATACTTTCGTAAATTAGTCTTTTGAATTTACAATTCATCCGCTAAATTCCTTACTTTATCACATATTTTTGTCAAAATACTGCTCAGATGTGCATATTCTTTTACCCATCCTTTGAACCCATTCTGCATTGATGTAATATGTAACATTTCTATTTTTTCGCGACTCTCATGGTTTACCTTCACTGGATGAAGTCACGAACTTACTTTCTCATCTGATTCGGATTTGCCATTCCTTCGTTAATATTACTTATTTTGTCAATATGCGGTTTCCTTATCCCAAATAAGCCTAAAATATTTCATAGATACCGTGCAGTCTTTAATACTACCAAAGAAAATTATATTAATTTGCTTGAGATCAATAACGCTGTAAAAATGTATTTTATGGTGAAAAGACCTTGACTAGTAGAGAAATCATGGGAGAACGCTTTCAATCGCCTAACTGCATCATAGAGTGGGCATAAAATAAAAAATATTTCAATTGTGTGGTTGCAGTTTAAAAAACAATTCTCTAAATGCGGATCCAATACGTTTCTCAAACAAATAATCAAATATTTTTTTATATGCTGCGTAACATTAATTTCCTTTCAAAATGTCGGTTCAACTCGAAAAAAAATTGCATAGTTTTTGTAATGCGCGTTGCAATAAGTGGATTAATATGTACAATATTGGTTCTTTTATTTTATTGGAGAAAAATGAACAGTTTAAGGCGGGATGACTTAAAATTAATGGCAGTACATATAAATGTGCCCACTTATTTGTAATATTATATATTATGCATACGTGCATTGTCATTAATTCATTTGGAAATGAACTAAAAATATTGTTACAGAGAAATGATTCTGACGTTTCACGCCCACGACAGGGACAATGAGAGATCACAGTGTAGCTCTCGCAAATTTCCAGCGCGTGACAAACTCAGCCACTCAAATGATTGCCTCGCGGATCGTATTATTGGAGTTGCGGGGGAGGAGGGGCATGCGTCGCTTTATTCCCCGTAGTATTCTTACTGTGCGGAGTCACCTCTCGTCAACTCGTTTTTCAGCCGCCCCGATTCAAGCATTCACGCGATGCAGGTCGTTCGGCGCGTGACCGAGTCGACTCTGGCGAATGGATGTGGCGCGCCGGCGGCGGGGGTTGCTGCTGCTTGTAATGGGAGACGTCGCGGTTGAGCGTGTCCGGATCAATCGGTGTCCGAGAAATATTAAATGGGTCGGGTCTAAGGGGAAACGGATAGATTATTGACCGTGCACGTTAGCATGCTTCCGGCTCAGTCGAAATCGAAAGCCGCACTCGCTTGGAGGGGGGAAGGAGGACGGGGGGCGGGGGGTTACCTTATAATTGAAATTGATTGGGATGCATGAGCGGTGCTGGGTGCTGATGGTGCCACATCAAATCTTAAAGGTGTCTTTTCGGGATCGTAGAAATAAATACGGGATCGTTATTTAACTGATTCATTGCGGCGTGACATTTCTGCTGCCGACCGAAGCGGTTTCCGGAGGTTAGGTAGAAGTGAACGATAATAACTCGGAGGAGATTGCCAATCAATAGCCGTTTTACCGTAAGCCACTCGCGAGAAGTTTGCTTCGATGTCTCACGATCCAGGAAATGGCTGTAAATTTCGTTTTTATAAACACATAATTTTTAGGTATTAATGAATCAAGAAGAAAATGAAAACAATATTACTAATGAGATTCTCAAACCAGGGAAAGAATGAAAAATTTTAAGAAAATATTTATATTTAATTATATGCTTATAAATTCTATGGTCTCGGGCTCAACTTTGTGGAGGTTCATGTTCGTTTAAATGAATATACTTTGTAACTTCCACACAATTTTTATTCGTACTACCGGTTTCAACGCAACGGCGTCATCATCAGGTACCTCCATTAGGTACCTGATGATGACGCCGTTGCGTTGAAACCGGTAGTACGAATAAAAATTGTGTGGAAGTTACAAAGTATATTCATTTAAACGTATATGCTTATACTTTTATTTATGCATAATGATGATATTAAAAAAATAATTTTCAACAGTGATAATTATGTTTAGTTTTCTCTGTTTCGTTTGTGTCTCAGTCAGGTATCGTCCACGAAGACCTTGAACTTCAGTTCATAGTTTTGACTTTCATTCAAACGCTTCGAAATTAAAAGCACATTTTGAGCATTCGTTTCAAATAAAAATCAAAATAATAAGTATGACTATGGATATTCTTTTCTTGTCTTCATCTCACTCTTAAAATTTTTGGTCATAGTCGCTACCTCCTTCCAAAATTTCTTTTATAATGGTCTAAGTTCGTGATAATATATTGTTTTAATTTCCCATTCAGCCATCTATGGTCGGCGATTATCTGCATTTTTTGTCTTAGGCTTCTTCTGCACAAGATCCTTGGCTTCTGCAATTTTCATTCTGAACACCCTTCTGTTTCCTTTACCCATTACCCTATTAATTCTATTAATGTAAATTTCTACTTTCACTATCATGCTACTCTTTAGGAAGTGATAAATATCAATTCTCAAATTATGAAATTTTCTCATTATGATGCGCTCTTCACTATAGGATATGTATCGGGGTAAGATAGTGCGCTGCTTCCATGTCCTTCATCAGATAGATGTCGCGGAAGTCTAAGGATTAATTTCAAACGCCTCTACGGGGAGGATGTATACAGGAAGACGAGGAGATTCGGGAGCCTAAGGAAGAAGAATGGCAAATTTTTCTCTGCTACATATCATCTACATCTACATAATTGCAAGCTAGCCGCCGTGGAAGGAGGAAACTAGAGGCAAAATGCTTATTTTATTTCGCGTATCCCTTTAGCTTGAGAGAGAAGCCGCTTTCCATTAATTCCGCATTATGCCCAATCTCACTACAATCAGTAGTAAAGGTCCGTCGTCGTCCTTTCAGAGTACACGGAAGGAAGGTTAACAAACAAAAGGGTAATTCAGACAGGCGAGAGTTCTACGTTTTTCAATTCTTTCAGGGCTATAATTATATCTCTAGTTGAGGCATTTCTCACCCCACGAAATATTCTCCTCCTGATTTTAAAAAACTGCACTCAAAATTTTGTTTTTGCCTAGCTTCCCTTCTGAAATTAATACTTCGTATTGCTAGTCAGTTATTTCAGTTTGCGGTTTCAATTGATTGATTGATTGAATTTATTTAGTTAGTTCAGCCTTGCATTGAATGTTCTTCCTTCTAATGATTCCCAACCCAACTCCACTATCATTTCAGTGACGCTTTTCGTTTGATCGTTAGAGTTTTTAACAAACTGGCTGCCCGGCGTTGAACCTTCTCAACTTCCCGAAAGATGCCTTTTTCACTCGGATCCCATACACTGCATGCATATTCTAAATGAGGCCTTACAAAGGCCCTGTAAGAGGCCATAAAGGTGGTAACAACGTTCCTTGACCTTGGAGTCACTTCTGCTGATAATGCGTCCAATAAATTCCAATATTTTGTATGCTTTCCCACAGGCTTAACTTATGTGGGTTCCTCAAGTTAAATGTTTTATGATTATAACACCTACACCTACTAAATACCTCGTAAGCCGCTGCAAGGGCGTGTGGCGGGGGTCGTTAGGGCAACATCCGTAATTAAGAAAAAAACCGCATGCAAAAGCGACAAATTCATACAATCCACAACACAAAAAATGGTATGCATTCATGCAAAAACCCTCACAACCCACATACATGCAAACATTCCAACTACCAGCTCACATACACATGCCCCTACAAATATACTTGATGCCTTTGTAATGTTTAATTTAGTTCCGACTTGCAAATTGAATGTTTTCAGTGTATCTAAAGTGACTTCGGTTTCTAAATGTTTTGATTTCTGATTGTTCGGGGAAAGAATGATTATGTATCTATGTGTATTGAAATTTATCTCCATTATTTTACCTTTGTGCCTTGATCTAATTAAGTAGTGTGGGGCTATAATTATTCCTTTAGTGTTATAGTTTCACTCGTTGCCTTTCTAAAAGTCTAAGTCTCACTTGTTCTCTCCGTATCTCAAGTGGCTCCCAGCCTAAATTCCCTAAGAGACCTGTCACACTTGTGCTTTTATTATAACAATTTTTAACGAATCCGGTGGATTTTCCCTGGACTTTATTTAAAGCTTTGCCTAATTTTTTCCCAAGGATCCCAAATACTTGCGGCATATTCCAAATGAGGTATAACTAGAGCAAAATAACACCTCTCTTTAACTTTCTCATTACATTTCCCCACTACCCGTTTAATGAAGCCGAGTTTCTTTAAAGCGGATCTGCATATTGTCCTAATATGTGCTCCCCATGAAAGGCATGGTGTTAGAACTATCCCCAAATATTTAACTTGATTATCCGTAGCCAGTACTGAACCCTCTATTTCGTAGTTTATGTCCTGTTCACCTCTTTCTTTCTTCCAAAATTTCAAAACTGCGCTTTTGTCTACAGGTATATTAGGCATTAAACCCCATTCCTTGCACCAATCCGAGATTGTGTCTAAGTCTCTAGATAGTAGCTCATGATTTAGTTGGCTCCTTAATTCCCTGTTTACCACCGTGTTGGCAGCAAATAATCTGATATTGCTGCTAACGTGTGAGCTTAAGTCATTAATGTACATTAAGAATAGAAGCGGCCCTATTACACTTCTCTGGGGGACGCCCGAATTTATATCTATATCTGTTGAGCACAACCCATCAATAACTACTATTTGTTTGCAATTTGACTCTCAAAGTCTCGAATCCAATTTATTGTTTTTTCATTGGCAACAAAGCATTTTAGTTTATGTAACAAATGATGGTGTTTTTCTTTATCGAATGATTTCCTGAAATCTAGGAATACTGCATCGATTGTGTATTGTTTTCTCCCGATCTAAGTGTATCTCGAATGAAAAGACCTAATTGTGTTTCAATATCTGCTCTCCCTAAAGTCGTACTGGTTGTGGCTTAGTATTTACCTACTATCAATAAATCTCATAATGTTACTGAAAATAATGTGTTCTAATAATTTATAAAAGATCGATGCTAAAGGAATGGGTCGGTAATTGGTTGGTGTATCCCTTCGCCGCCTTTATAGATGGGAGTAGCTTCCAGTTGCGAAGTACTGAGCCATCTTCTATCGATTTTAGAAAAAAAATTTCTATAAACCAGGCAATGTCTTCAGCTAATCCCTTTAATATTCTAGCAGATATTTCTTCCGGACCAGGTGCTTCGTTTGCTTTGATACTGCGGAGCAATTTTCTATTCCCTTCTTGGTCAGTGTTGTATCGCTCATGTGTTCCCCGAGGTGTGTAAAGAATCGTTTGGTGCGTTTGTGTCTTTATTGTAGACGCTTTGGGAAAACTTGGTTAAAACAATTGCCTTGTCTGCCTTTTCTCAATTGCGCTGTCTTTAATAATTTCTCCGTTTTCCGTCTTCAAAGAATGTACAGTTGGACGTTTACCCTGTATTTCCCTAACGTAGGACCAGAATGACTTTGGATTTTCCTCAAGATATTTGCTTAGCATTTTAGATTTTAAAGAGTGTAGTGCTGTGCGCATGATAGTTTTTGTTTTACTACGAAATTATTTTAGTCTCTGTTTGGATGTACGAGATGTGTTCAAAAGTTAAGGCGGCTGTATATTTTTATGAAAAAGTATTTATTTATTATTCAATATTGAAGTTGTTCCCTTAAAAGTAATCCCCCTAGGTATAATACACTTGTGCCAACGCCTTTTCCAATCCTCGAAGCAATTCTGATAAGTACTTTTTCGTATAGCCTTGAGCTCTTCCTGCGATGCAGTCTTTACCTCCTCAAGCGTTGCAAGTCTTCATCTTTTCATAGGTGTCAGTTTTAATTATTATTATTAGATAATCTACCGGTTAAGGTAGGTTTTTGGATGGACCAAATTACTAATTCAACAATTTGTGACCCCCAGCAAAACAAAACATCCCCCTCTACATCAGGTCCCTCTTCAGCTCTGAGTACTTTCTTCCTCCCTTCATTCAGTTTTAATTTCATTTCATAATTCCATTTTTTACACCAAATTTGATGCAAATTCATAGATCAATTTTTTTAGACTTCTGTCGTTGTAGTCCTTTATGTTCTACCAAACGCTTTACAGCAATGAATACACCCCCACTCAATCTATTATGCCTCTACCCTCTTTAAATTGTGAAACCACTAGGAAAAACTTCATTGTTTTTAATAACACTCGTGAGCCAACACTCCGTTCCAACTACTATGTCTGCCTCTGTATTAACAAAAATATTTTTAATGCCCGATATTTTGTTTCTAATGCTAAGGCAATTATAATTATAATTTTCATTTGGTCAATCACTTTTTGCTTTACGATGCCATGCATGCTCACGAACTGTTTCGTGAGGATTCATGGTCATGAGGCACAAGTATTACATTCTCTCTCATTACTACCTTTTGTCTCTTGTCTCTTTCAAGGCAGCAATTTTCTTAATTCTACGTGGATTATATGTTGTTTTATCGCAAGTGTTCATTTGTTGTATTATTTTTGGGATCTGAGAGGCGTAAGCTGAGCTGAGGTGACCAGAAGCGCTGGATTCTACTTTATTTATTCCAATATATGAACTGCGCTCTTGCCTACCTACTATCCTAAACCCTACGGGCAATATATGTGTGTGTGTATATATATATATATATATATATATATATATATATATATATATATATACGCACACACACATATACACACACACGCGAGGGTTACTACACTCCAAGATAATGGATATTAATCCATGGCCATGTTTCGTCGATGTTTGTGCGTGGTCGCTTACTCCCATCGGGTGACCATGTAGCGGATGAGAGAGCATTTTCTCTTGAGAGTACGTCTTTACCACCGCCCGTGGCGAGAAGGTGAAGTCATCTAGTGGGTATGAGTGATCCCAGCTCGGAATTTCGTAATGGAATTCTCCTCGGGCAGTTGCCTAGTCTTTTTCCAGCGGGAAGCCCAGTAATAGACTGAGATTATGACATCGAAATAAAAATAATAACTCAAAAAGTAGGTGCCATCAAATGTCATGAAGTAATCATTTAGTTGAGAAACCAGCAAAGTTTAAGCTTTTCATATTCTACGAGATGAAAAGAATATATATATATATATATATATATATATATATATATACACATATTTATTTATATATACTTACTTATAAAACTTTCACTAACCTTGTGTGCTCTTTCCGCATGACCGCATTAGAACGCCATTAAATAATGAAGTGATCTCTACATTATTGCTTGCTCTGCCTTGTCTTTTTCGAAGTTTCCTGACCTTCCCGCTACCATTAGCCATGGGTCACATTACCTACCTGTGTCCTTGATGAGGAGACCGTTGTATCTTGCATGTCCATGTTATAGTGGAATTCCACCTTCTTCCTCTTAAAATTCTTACTTGCACGTTATTGGATAAATTTTTACTACATCCTAAGGTACAATTGTTTGTTAAATGATAGTAAATGTATTTGCATGCATGTAAATAAAAGTATTTTGCATGAATGTATACGCCGCTGTGGGTATAGTTTTGCATGTATGTGTTGATTTTGCTTGTGGTTTAGTTCCTTTTTACTGGTGGTCACCTAATACCCCCCCCCACACGTCCTTGCGGCGGCTAGCGGGGTATTGTTTTGATGTGCAGATGTATATTGGACTTTAAGAAATTCAGACTTAGTACATAAATAGTTGGATGTTGAGCCTTGGGAAAGTTTTTCCTCGACGACTGGACATCTTAAATATCTTTGCCACAATTGTGGACGGTCGTATTCCAATGACCATGGCCTTATGCGTTCAAGTTTATCAGTTCATACTTCAAGCAAACGGCGAGCAAGGGTAACTTCATTCCATAGAACAGTTTGTTCCTTCTGTCCCTTGGTATGCAACCAATTTTCATTTCCGTAATTTCCTTTGGGACCTATCCTCAAAGACGCCTATTACTCACTTCAGTGTCACGTCACACGAAAGGCCTCTCATGTCTCACTCTTTAGTTCCTCAAGACATCTCCCGCTCTTTTCCCTCAACCACTATAATTTCAGCGTTGACAAAGAAGGAATAGCCTTAGCTCTGCATTAAATTGTCAGCCGAACTCTCGATGAGAAGGTAAGAGAAAGTGACGGCTGAGAAGTGAGATTTAAGACACCTTTTCTCCTCACACAGTTGGTGACCGGGACAATTTCAATGAACACGTACGACGGTTTGCATTACATGGAAATAAAATTATACCTAATTACATTAATTACCAATTGCATGGCTGGTGACACTCGTTTGCATGCAAAGTACGATCTAGATATTCGCTAATTTATCTTGTTTTTACCGCTGAGTTTATGGGGTTGTGTATATCCGTGTACATTGATTGAATGAATTTGTAGAATAACCCACCATTGGCGGTCTTATATTTTGTGAACTAATTAAAGCTTTCACTGTCCATTGGTAAATAAAGAGACATGGGATTTAGGGATACTCCGCGTTAGCGTTGATAATTTACGTTTATTTTCCTTTGATGGGGACTTGTAAGGCTTGGTTGGTACAGTGAACCCCGGAAAAGCCTCCGGAGAGTAGAAAGATGCATTGAAAATGAATAACATTAGCGCGCAGCACCGATATTGCCCCACTCCTGGCAAATGAATCTAGTTAGATTCCACAGTGTAGATAAGGTAGAATGTAACGGTCTAACTTTTATTTGAATACGAAACGTGTTGGAAGCACAGTATAGGAAATTAACTCAATTTTATTTCATCGCACACGACTGGAAGAGACCGAATTCGGTTATTTCTTAACAAAAAATTGCAACAATTGCAAAATGAAAAATGAGGCTTCATTGAAATTTTATAAATTAATTAAATGGATTTCAGCATGTATGATCACTAGGAAAATATTACCATGAGTGAGGTTTATCCTTGACGGCTAACACACAAGCTGACCTCAGTAAAATATCTTTCACAAAGGAAATTTGAAGATCTGTAAAGGAAATCACTTCACTGGCAGTGAACCCTGGATAGGGAAGATGGTTATTGTAAGTGAAAATGGATTTTGTTGGCAACTATTTCATTGCGGTGAGAAAGAAACTTCCTAATTTAGAAATCACTTTCAAATCAACTACGTGGGCATGAAACTGATTTATAATTCTTGTGGTCAGGGACTCCGGTTGAAGGAATTCAGGACAACAAAAGCCACCGTTTAATGATGAGTTATTTTATTTATTTACCCTTCTAGCGTTACTTCCCTAACTTTTGGGATATCATGAATGACAGCTCTTTCATTTTATTTGATCTGTTTGTAAAAACATTTTCCGCCACGAAAAACTATTTACAAAGAGACCATTTCCTCCAATAAATGTTGAAAAGCGCTGATGATAATGGACACCCCTGTTTCACTCTTCTTTCTAAAACATTCCTGCCTCGTCTTTCAAATAGTTAATTCAGTCATCGTTGTTCTTCCAAATTCCACATTCTTCGAATCATCACA
The DNA here is from genome assembly GCF_022747635.1 of Hetaerina americana. Taxonomy (NCBI): domain Eukaryota; kingdom Metazoa; phylum Arthropoda; class Insecta; order Odonata; family Calopterygidae; genus Hetaerina; species Hetaerina americana. The sequence continues at coordinate 31,093,211 of NW_027286069.1, forward strand.
ACCCTATTAATACTCCCTTCGGAAACACTCGTAATTATTGCTCTTTCTACCTGCCGTGCTGCCAGAAGAAAAAGGTTCCGTAGGAGTAGAGAAAGGCTATACTACTATTATCTTGACCTCGATCCTCTCCCTAACACTGCCCATCTCGATTTCTCTACTGCCACTCGCACCTGAGTTGTCTTAGACATGTAAATGTCACGGGAAAGTGGCCCATCCCACTAATCTACCAATATTTTGTACACTACACTCCGTAATTCTAACCAAATTGCATTTAAATTTTTCTGTTAAACGTTTTATGAAATCTACGAAGCATAAATGTCAAATCTTGCTGGCCTAATATCTTAACAATAAAGTTCCTTCATATATTACTTCCGTCTTTCTTGAATTTTCCCAGGGATTATTAATAATTTTCATCAATTGTCTTAATTAATGTCACCAATTTTACCTTCTTTCTTCCTGAAAATACTTAAATATTTCTGTACTGTACACCAATTTTACCATACCTTTGTAAACTTTCCATATTATCGCACTGCGTCTTCCACCACGTGTATTTCGCTCTGCTTGTATCCGTCTCAGTTCAACTTTTTCACTTTTCACTTTTATTCAACTTTTAATACTTCCTTCAACCTTACTCTGTGTTCGCATTCTTCCATTTCCTTCTCTCGTGTATTATTCTAATCACCTTGTCCGTAACCCATGGACTCCTTGTCCATTTCGTATTTACTGTTTCCATTGCTTCATTTGTGACCGTCGATATCACCCTTTTGATATGTTCCCATTTTTCCTCTGTAGGAAATTGTGCGAATTCATCTCACTATTCCCCAATCTCTGTTCCAACTTTAATATACTAGACTAATATTTCTGAATCCTCGGGCATTGCGCATATGTACTGACACCTTTTAGGTGTCCAAGCCAAGTGATAGTCATGATTAAACTCTGTTTACTGCGGAGCTCTATTGCTTTCTCTCCACAGTCATTCCTTGCTCCTAAACTGTAGTACCTTTCCTCACCACCATTTCTTCCTTCTCATATCGCTGCGTTCTGGCCCCACATCACTCTTTGTGTGAAATGTTTCCCTCCAGGTACACCCACGATTTTATTCTCTAATTGATTGCATACCCGTCCTATATCTTTCCCCTTATGATTGCTTGTTGGCTTACGCATATTGGCCGAGTTCTTTGGTTAAAATTTTATTTTTATGGATTATACTCTTCCACTCCTCTATGTTTATTACTTTTATCTCCAATTTAGTCCAAACTACTGCCACCACTTGTAGGCTGCTTTCCCGCCTACCGTATTTCGCTCTACAACTATCGCTCTAGTAATCCCTGCTATCTTCTTACAGATCTAAATTATCTATATTTTCCCTCTTTACTCTTCACTTTTTTTCTAACTTTCCCGTTCTCAAAATCTTCCTAATATTCCAAGTTTCTATATTAACTACTTCGGTTTTATTCTGTCTCTTCCTTGTTATCGATTTGACTTTGCAAGGATTTCATTAGAAGTCCGCGGAAGCCTCTTACCTCTCCCGTAACCGGGCACGACACAGGGCCGATTCGGCTGAGTCCCGTAGTTGCTGAGACTCATTTTCTCTATGTTGTCGACACTCAATGTTTGGATGGTTCATTTGTCTCGGGAGCCTAGAAATGTATTCATGTTTCGACCACAGTTATGCATCGACGCAGAAAATAATCAGGATTGCGACGGAAAGGTGCCAAAACGATTTCCGAATCGATCAAATGGGAGCGTTAATCCTCCAAACGTGGCATTCATCTTGCCGTGATTTTTTCAAAATTCTTCGTACAAAATTGAAAACACTATACCTTATGATATGCCTGAGTCCTCAACTTGGATTCATCTATTACTCAAAAACCATATCGTGGATTTTGTCCATCATTTTGGAGAGGTCACTTTCGCATCTCGAACGACCCTCTTCACTTATGGACGCACGGTAACGTTTAAACTAATTTACTTGATTGTATACATTCGCAAACACAGAAGCAGATGAGTCTTTTAAATAAAAGTATTAAACCTCCTCACGAAGTAAATTTTCTTCATTTTCCTAAAAAACAAAAGTTTGCTGCTTCAATGGGCTTTGAAAACGAAGCCAAGTGAATAATATAAAAACTTTATTTATCGTTGCTCGTGGTAACTATTTCTGATGTCAATGGAGATGATCCCTTTGTCTCTGAGGTGCCTTTAAATTGCTTCTTTCTTTTTTGAAATAGTTTGGCGTACTAATGCTTGCCGGATATACGAGATTAGTGTGACAGGTTCTCGAAATTTTTTCCGAATGCCAGTGCTAGCTCAAAGAGTATCCTGCGTATTAATAGGTAATTCTTTATGCGTAAATACTAAACGTGTTAGAGGATTGGAAAGAGATCTGTGGTGCGGTTGCCTCTCTGTTATTGTTCCCGGTTAGTGATTTGCGAAGATGGAAAAAATTGAAATTAGAACTGAGGTTAAATACTTCACAATGAAAGGAATAAAAGCAGAAGAAATTCATGCCGACTTTCAGAACACTCTGGGGGGACTCTTTCCTTATGTTCAAATGTTGCCCAGTGGGCAAACGAGTTTAAGTTTGCCAGGACAGCTTAAATGATGATCCGCGTAGTGGTCGGCCAAAATGTACCACTGCCCTAGAAATTATTGCAAAAGTGCATTAAATACTCATAAAGGGTCGCCGACTAAAGGTGCTAGAGATCGCTGAAGCTGTAGGGATGTCATATAAACAGGTATATCACATTTTAGTCGTAAAATTTGATATGAGCATATTAGCTGCTACATGGGTGCCGTGACTCTTGAAGCTTGTGAACTCTTGAAATGCAAAAAGCATCAGAATGGAAATTTCCGAGCTATTTTTGACCCGTTTTCAGAGAAACCAACATGCTATTCTGCACTGGTGTGTGACCACAGATGAAAATTGGTTTCACTACTATACCCCAGAAACAAAAGAGCAGTCAAAGCTGTGGAAACACGTTGATTCATCACCACCAAAGAAAGCAAAGACAATATGGTCGATCGGAAAGGTGATGGCTTCAGTTTTCTTGGATGCGAAAGGGATTCTGCCAATGGGTTATCTTCCCACTGACCAAATATTACTGGAAAATACTATGATTATCTTCTGGACCAACTGCAGTAAAAGATATACGAAAAAAGGCCCGGTTTGGCAGGGAAGAATATCATCTTTCTTCAATATGAGGACAGGAAAAGAAACTTTGCACTTCCACATAAAGATCTTTATGTTGTTGTGCTAAGTTTCCTGTTCTGCCCTCATGAAGGAATTCCACAATGTTAAGCCTGAAACATTTATGTTTATCTTTCACCAAGACAATGCACGCGCTCACACCAGTGTCGTTGTCACGGCAAAAATATGTGAACTAAGAAACGTATTGTTACCACACCCGCCTTATTTGCCTGGTTTGACTCCATCAGATTTTTATCTCTTCCCCAAGCCCAACATTTTCTTCGGTCGACGGAGATTCTCTTCAGACAAAAAACTATTAGCCGAAGTGGACGGGTATTTTGCAGGCCTGAAGGAATCTTATTTTCGAGATGGGATCAAGGCATTGGAATATCATTGTGGACCAAGCGCATTTGTGTACAGGGAGACTACGTTAAAAAAATTAAAAAGATTCACTGAGGTAGGTCGTTCATGTCTATTCCATTCCGAGAACGTTTCAGACTACCTTTGGAGTTGAGCAACGAGAAACGAGACCGAGTTAACCATTTTGAAGGAAAGGACCAGGCGGGGCGAGGAGAAGACGCATTTTAGATACTTTCCAGCGCTTCTACGATCCCCGCCAAGAAGTGTGGCGATGATCTCTTCTCCAAAATGAAAAAGGCCTCCGCGAGCGATCTCGCGAGTGGCGTCCAAGTGGACGCAGTAGTGCGCGGATGAACGGACGGTGGATTCTCTAGGAAAGAGACGAGGTTCTGACCGACTTCTTCTTTCCTCTTTGAAGTAACCGAATTTTACGGCAGAAAAATAACTTCTTTTCCCATTTCATATTTCCTGGCAAAAATAGTGGAACACATCACGACGATTGGAATTTTCTAAAAACAAAATTAACAGAATGTCAGTGATCACTAATAATACTTATAGGTGATCACCTATAAGTATTATTAGTGATCACCTATATCCCCTCTGCCACACACCCGCTGCTTTCAATGCAAGGCGTAGATATGGCTGTATGATCTTCGCTCAAGAAATACCTGGGATATAATTATTTTCTGCGGACTGGGAAACCTCAATTTTTGTATCCATCACCACCGTTTTGGACAGTGTATTATTCATGTCTTCCTTTTTTTATTATTATTGTAGCCAATTCTTATCAGTTTTATTTTTTAAAGGAATTACTAAATATCAATATTCTCCTTGAAGTATTACCATGAAATACTTTACGTAGCATAACTCGGGAAATTACAATTTAGTGAAATATGTTTCGGATGATTAATATTTTCAATATTGCTATGGAAATCCCTGTACATCAGACATTACCAATTTTATGGAATCGGCGATAGTTTATCTTACTTTTGTTTTGGCCATGAAAGCAATGTAATTAAAATATTTATGATATTATCAATATTTTTGAACTCGAGCGCTCTTTGTTTGGAGGGATCGAACGGCTTAATCGACGAACACGTCACGCACCCATCGTACCCAATTGCAATCATACATGCATGATTGCATTTGATATTACTCAAGTTTCAATGAATTTCGATTGTCATGGTTAATTTTATGAATTTGTGCCACATGATGTGGAGAAGTTGAGTATGTAACGAAATGTGTCTCAGGGCAATAAATATTTGATTTTGTATACTCGTAGCCTCATTTATTATTCAAAAATTGTCACTCGGACTATATGTGATTGTCTTCAATGTAATTTTTAGGGGTTAGGTGGAAGGTATCTGAAGTCTCACTCTCGCTCTAATTAAGTATAAATATAGGTCAGGTTACCCTGGTGAGTAATTAATACGCCTACTAACCAGAAATCTGTGTTAAATTCTGATGTTGGGTATGCTTTTTTGTGATTTAATATGTATGAGAATAGTTTAAATTAAGATTCTTACCTGCCGTATGGTTATTATTAAGGTTAACCTACCGGTAGTGTTTCGATAGATTCATGGAGTGCATCTATAAGAAAGCTTTCAAAACTCTTCATTGGGTAATGAGAAACCTCAAAGGGAGCGTTAGAGCAACCAAGGAGAAGGCTTATCAGACCCTAGTAAGGCCAATTTTAGAGTACGCTTCTCTTGTATGGGACCCTCACGAAGAAGGTCATATTAAAAAACTGGAAAAGGTGCAAAGAAAGGCTGCCCGATATGTACTGGGGAAGCATGGGAGGATGGAGAGTGTGTCTGACATGCTAGAAACGCTGGGCTGGGAACCTCTAGAATCTAGAAGAAAAGTAAGCAGACTTTGTGGAATGTTCCGAATTTTGAAGGGGGAGAAAGCTTGGGCAGATCTCAGGAAAGAGGCGGGGAACCCAAATTTTATAGGCAGAAATGATCACAAATTTAAGATAAAATGCCGGGCACAGAGAACAAATAAAAAAAAATTTTCTTTTCTAAATAGAACAATTGTTGAGTGGAACACTTTACCTGCAAAAATATTCGAGCCCTTTCCTAACAGAGTGTATACTTTTAAGAATAGATGTAAGGCATATATGTAATAATTTGATTGATGTGTGGTGTATGGTATTATATGTAATAGCTTAATTTTTTTTTAATGTATCTTTTTTTTTTCTTGCTGATAAATGGTTGTAAATGGGATGTGGATTCACTTGTTTTGTTAAAGATATTTGTGTTTTGAAGTCTAGTTTTATGTATTATCTTTTGCAATTATTTGGGACTTGTGTGCCACCTGACAATGTCTATCAGCACATGTGTATTTTTAATAAATAATAAAAAATAATACCCAAGCGCTGTTACATTTCTTAGGTTCGCGTAACACGACACTAAGTTATACTCTAAAATAAACTATTCCTGTACTCCGCATTCTTCCTGCCTCCTTTCATTCGTTACAACATGCATATCAATTTTCTGCATCTACTTCAGTCACCAAAATTTTTCCCCTCTATCACATCCACACTCCATTATCACTTGATGCCCTGCATCAATGTTTCCTGTCTTCTTTGAATACATCCCACCAACTTTCTTTACTCCTCCAACTTGGACTATAACATTCTCGTTTATTTTTCCTTACTCCCAATTAACTCTTCACCATTGCCACCTCCCAAAAGTCTTACGCTGTGCCTATCCTGTTACAAGAATGACAAGGTTGACGAGCGGAGCAGTGCTGCGCTCAATATCAAACTTTTCACGACTTTTATGTGAATATTTACCTCGGAATTTACTTCTTTCATCTTTGTGAAATCTTTTTCTAATGCTATAGTTATTTCAATGTTCTTACTGCTTTGCCCACCTTTTTCTAAAAGATTCCTCAGACATGTGAACTCCGCTAGCAACTCTAATTTATACCCCCATTTAAATTTTTCAAATACTTATATATTTGCCTAAAACCAGAAGTCAATCGGCCTTTTCATATCATTATTTTTTTCATTGATTTTCATCCCATGCCTATTTCATCGATTTCTATAATGCGCTCATAAATACTAGCAACATAGTAATTGGCTAACTGGGTAACGGCAGTACGCTCGACCGCGTTCAAGCCCTTAGAAAGCAAAAAATGATGATAATAATATCGAAACTCACTTTTCTGAAAGAAAAAGAAATCAATAGCCCAATTTGGGAGAAAATTCGGGATTCCTAATGTTTCCTCTGCAGCACACAAAAGCGCTACACTTGTACTCGCGAAAAAGGAAGAACATCCTTGTCGTCCCTACTCTATGCGCGTTCACTGAATAGAATCGGAAGAAAAGACGAACACTGGGAATAGTGGTATTCGGGGTATACATGGCACCTTTAGCCGATGCGGGGCCGATAAGTAAAGCTCGCTGAGAACTCGGTTCAAGGTGGCGTCGCGGGAGTGAATAAATGGCGATGTGGGGAGAGGGTTGGGCGGGAGAGGAGTGAAGTGTGGAGGCTGGGGACGACGGTGGAAGAAGGAGTGTGTTGTGCGGGGGTGAGTGGGAGGTGTGGGGTCAGAAAAGCTGAGGGCAACCAGGCTAGGATTGGTAGAGGGAGAAAGGAGTCACTCGGGATGCATGGAAAATATCGGTTATTTGAGATATCCCAGGGACTTAATTGGATACGGCAATCTCGAACCAGCGTCACACATCTACCTGCCGCCTCGAGACCACATGCCCGCGATTGACCTCGTCCGGTTAGGGGGAGGGGAACTGGGACAGGACAGCGGCGGAGTGTGGGGGCCCTAAGGTTTACAGAGTGGGGAGGGGTTGAGGAGGAGCGGAGTGGGTGGGAGAGGAGGGAGGAAGGTGGTGTGTCCGGTGGTGGGAAGCGAGGAGGAGAGAGGGGAACGGAAGTGGGAGGAGGTAGGAAATAGGGCGGAAATAGGAAGCACGCGGGAGGTAGGAAGGAGTGGGCATAAAAGGATCGAAGGGGTGAAGTTACGACGGGGACATAAACAGGAATGCGATAGATGGGACGGAGACGGACGTAGGGGAAGGCTGAAGAAGAGTGATGTTGCCATTAGGGCGAAAAAGAAGCCCGATGGGAAAAATAAAAAAAGTCGACTCGATGCTGACAAAACCTAGGATAAGAATAAACCAAGACCTAGTTTAGTAACGCAAACTATTAAGCGGCTGGAAAAGGGAGCGGAGGAAGCAATGAAACACTCTTCGTCGCACTGTAAAAAATAACATTTTTTCTGAAGTCGTTTTATGTGTCCTCTCAATCAAAATTCTGAAAATAGCAAGTCCTCAAGTAAATTATGTTACGATAGTGACATTCCTTTTATCTAAAAAGGAGAAAAAAATATTTAATATGCTCATGAAACTGGCTAGAATTTCGACTAGTCGTCCTTCAGAATTTGAGTTCATTATCATGATTTCCGAAAGGAAATAGATAATTGATCTAGTTCACATAAAATCTGGTGCATTAGTGGCACTGCTATACACTTTTACAGGACAATGACGCTCTACCTCAGCCATGAAATCCTCGTCTGACAAAGGAAAAGCCAATACGCTCAATTTACTAAATATTTCTAGTTTAAAGCTAAATATTACTCTTTTCACTCCCCTTCCTACCTATTCTCTTTCCCCATTCATTCCTCAGTTAACCTTCTTTTCTGTTTTCTAGTAAGTCTTTCCGACATAATGGATAATATTTGGCGTTCGTCATTTTGAAAAGGGACTACGAAAGGAATTTTTTTAACGTAACAATTTGATATTCATCTGCCTGACAACCAGTTGACTGTTTCTTTTAATTCACCGTGACTGCGGCGCAGTGAGTGGAATATTCACTACTCTTAATTACTTTCGAAAATAAACTACATATCCAATTCTGTAAGAGTTTGGTTGAATTAGGCATGACTTCCATTCTACGGCATCATTTTTTGTTTTAATGGGTACCTGTAAGGGAAGATATAAATGCCTTTACACAATCTGAATTATTTGAATTATTATATGCACTTAAATTTTCCTTTTCCTAGCGTTGAATCATTTTCTGTCACGTCTATTAATCATTCATAACTGAATAATATATTGGGTAGGGGAAAAAACGGTGTAAAAAATCTCTCCAGCATATTTTGGCAATTAATATGGGTTTTTTAAAAGTAAATTAAATTGAGGAGAAGATGGCACAATGAAAGATATGGGAAGAGGGCAAGTAGTAGATCGACATGATTTTAAAAGAAAGAAGGCGAAAGGCCTTTTTTCGCAGCCTGCAGATCGATTTCAGGGAGCAAATGGCATTTCTCCCCCGTGGAAGCAATTTCAGAAGTACGTAGAAACGCCTAGAGGGCATAAATCTTCCATAGCCTCGAAATTTTGTTGCATTTTGGGGGACGAATGATTATTATTCTCGATACACTGGTACATCGACCCCAGAATTACTCGCGGAAGTTCCCATCGCTCGCCGCCCCCGTTTTTTTATTTATCCGTCCATGCGACCCTCAGCCTCTGACTCGGGGCCAACGCTCATATATCCTGAAACTCTGAACGGCCCGAAAACCCCAGCGATTTTGACACCCGTGCAATATACTGGTGGGGAGCAAGAGAGTTGGGAGGAGCAGAGGGGGCGAGTTGCTAGGGAAGGCACTAGTGTGGAGGAGGTGGCTAAGAAAGGGATCGAATGGGGTTGTGGAGGGCGGAGTCGGGCGTGGAATTGAATAAGGGAGGGAAGGCCGCTGGGGTCAGACGGGCGCGATAGATACAGCTAGCGGAAGGGCTATTCTATGGATAACTTCAGATATACATTAATGTCCTGCACAGTTCAGGCAAAATTACTGGAAAATCGTAATCTACGTCCCTGATCACGGATAGTAATTAATGGCTATTTTTTTCTACAAAGATCTCGATGTATTGCTTATAGTCGTTATTTGTCTACCAATGACTCGTAAAATCTTTACATATAACGAGGAAATTTCTTATTTATACCTTATTTATTATTTTTGGGAGGATTAATACAATTTATAATGTTAGGGGATATTTTAATCTTGGTTCTTAATTTTTATAAAAAATTATATCCGAATTATATTTTTAGAAATACTCAATGCGATTGAAGTTAATCAATTTTTAAAGAACTAATCCACCATTATGATTGTAGAATGGGATGGCATTGTGCCATATTATCGGTATGGCTACCAACTCATTGAGTCAGTTTACGTGACCTTAAGAGTATAACGAGAGGCAGGTGAGCGCGTCACCCTCCATCCCATTGGATCAACCGTTGGTTCCGTATCACAGTTTTTATGAGTAAATATTTCGTTGTCCAATTCCAAAACTCTGTTACATAGTATAACACACACGTCTATCAGTGGTATTGAAAATGTAGCTCCAAACTTCAGCTAGCTCGCATACGGATTTTTTTCATTTGCTATATTTCCCGCACGAGAAAACGAAGCAACTTAAAAAAATCCAGTTAACCAACCGTTCCTAGCTCATGCCAATCGAAGCCACATAATTTGGTTTTGCCAAATTTTCACCTTCATATGAACAATATCGGTTGATAAAATGCATTGATACGTTACCTTTAACATGCTAAACCACTTTATGTGATGTATTATGGTTGAGGATAGATTTTGTAGTGTGGTGTTGAGAGGAACATTATTCAGAGAGCCTATGAATTTGAATAGTCTGAAAATGTGAATGAAACTATGGCCCATACATTTTGTTTGGAAAAATTCAAACCCTTAACGTCGTTCTCGTTTCTCTCTGAGTGGACACTGCCACGGAAATCCTAGTTAAAGTGAAATGGGAAGGAAATTTGTATGATTTTACTAATTTCCGTCATCCTGCTATATCATTACATGCTTCTTTCGCAACTGTCACCTTCGCATATTTCGTTAAGCATGCTATTTTTTCCGGAAACTGCAAGAATTTCATGAATTGAGGGACTCATCGATTTCACATTCACCAATGACTTTCTCTTCCTTTAATCCATTCACTCTAGTATTATGTATCTGTGTGGTGATTCAACTCTCACCCACGCACTCGACATGACATACCAGGGTGAACACGTCTTTCATGTCTTATCAGACCATCATTCCATGACACATCTATCCTTCTCTCTTGACCATTTTTAACGTAAATACTTCTCAAGCACTCTTCATCGCCGTATTTAGTCGACATTAAATTGAATATTAAATATTACCCAAGTTTTTCTTTCACACAAAAGGACAGAGTATATCGCACCCATCAGCTTTTTAAATGGGCAGCATATCTTTTTCAAAAATAGACTTAACATTTCTGTCTCCAATGTAAGGTGGAGGTGAAATATTGCATTAAAGTTATTTATAATTTTTTTCATTGGGCAATATTTTAAATATTGCCTAATTTTAACTTATTTCTAAGCAACCAAAAATATACTTGAACATTACCGTATTCGTATTTGGTAACTGTAACTTACTGATGTAGACCATTATAGATGAGTAACACATATTACTTAAAAAGCTAGGTCAGTTTAATTTATATTTAACTTACCTGACGATTGATTACTTCATGAAATACCGCATTCAGCCATTAAAGGCTCTCTTTATGTTTTATTTGTTTCTACAGTTAATGGTAGTACTTAGGAAATTTTACATATGGATTTAACCTCAGTAATGTAAACACAAATGTTGTGAAAGCTAAATGGAATCGAATGCTCGTATTCATCTCCTTGTCCTCCATCTTCCGCGCATACCTCTCCCATTCGCCGTCTGCTGCGTTTTCTGCTCCCAGCGCTGACGGGAGAAGCCATATAGTATGTGTCCGGAGGGGTCAGAGTGAAATGTTTATCCAAATACGCAGAGGGGAATTATGGTTGAGAAAGGGACGTATCTGAGAGCAGTCGAAGAGATCGAATAGGTTTACGGCGTAGAATAGGGTATAGGTGGACGTCCTGCTGGTGGATAAGGAATAATATCGTAAAGCGGGCCACCATATTTTAATGTTTTATTCAAGAAAGTTTTTTTTTAAGTGGAGAAATTTCAATCATAAATATTGTTGAGAAAGTGAGCTATTATAACGTATAATAAAATGTGTACAAAGTAAAATATTTGTGGCTTAGATGATGGCTTGTGGGTTCCACTTGGCTTGGGAAAAGGGTGATGTGTTTTCTCGTGTATGTTTATTTCACGTGCAAATCCCAAGTGGCGTATAAAAACTACAATCCAAAAACGAGTGTGTAATTATCGTCTCAGATAGTCTGTCATCGGTAATGGTATATTTCAGAGGCGTTGTTGAATGAAGTTTTCATTCGTGTCTGGAGCCAGTAGCCGGGAATGGGCGTTGCATTAAATTAGATTCTTAATTAATACCCGCTCAACGAATACATATATTTCTTAGCGCTTGATATCACAAATCCCTTAACCGTGTTATCTTCAAATTATGTTTCGTAAGGATATCACAATGTGGAGAAATTTATAGTCACAGCGATAAACTTTCACAATTCCCCATCCATTCCCTCACTTAGGCAATCCATGGTTCCCAGAGTGTCGGACGTGTTGGCTTAGAGGGGCGTGGCGGAGTGGAGGCAAGCGGCTGGTTGAAGGGGAGGTAGTGGGAGTGAGACTCCGGAGTCGGGCGGCGGTCTGGCTCGGGGAATTTAACGCGCGAGTGCACTGGCGAGGCGTGGGCGGAGGGACGGGGAGGAAGGGGGTTGGCGCTATACATGTGGTGGCACGGACCTGGGAAGGGTATGCTGGGGGGGGAAGGTGGGAAGGGCGTGTGGCGACTGGATTCCTTATTCACCGGCCAATGCAAGAGACGAACACGGACGCCGAAATTTACTCAAGTGAAACGTTTCCAGGGGCGCGCTTCCCAACACGCGAGCGAATGGAGTTCGGAGGGCGGTACTCGCGTAATGGCACTCGAGAGTTTGCCAAATCGTTCCAAAATTTGTTGGATCTAATCACGCGTTCGACGCGATTATCCACCAGCACACGAAATTGAATGCCGCGAGCCACGTCGGCGCGAGGTGGTATTTATTTTAGGGATTCCTGGACTTCTGGACGATGAAGTGGCGAGCGGCCTTTGGGAGGAATTCCAGCGGGGTGCTGTTTTTTTTTTGTATTCGAAATTTGTTTGCCAGGAAATCTGGGAAAATCACAGGCAAGGGTAATTTTTCTGTGTGCAGACGATGTGTTTTGTTTCTGAAATGAATAGCTCCGAAATGCGTAAGTTTTCTCATGCTCAGAAATATGTATTTTAATAACAGGTTTCGTTTATCATTCTTTTTTAAAGTAAACTCGCGCAAGATTTTCTGGTGTAGTTCATAATGCATTTATATCGTTTCCTTTATTCATCTGAATTAAAATTGAGCTTTGAGTTGAGGGTCAGCGTGATCTCTCTCACACTACTGCCTTTCTGCCAATGATTATTGAATTTGAATCGGGAGAGGCAAACACAGGTTTATGTGGACACACCAGCAGGGAGATCCAAGTTCCAACTTCCAATCAATCACTTTTTTCCCGTGGTTTCATGGGTGAGTTTGTTGACGGAGGAGACGAGTTCCTAGATTTTCAACCTTTGAAACCAGATTGCTTTAATATCGAATAAGAAGGGGGAGAGAGATCTTGAAAACGTCTGCAGAACTAGGGGCTCATGATTCTTTTTAACTAGCGCAGAAGATGATCTTAAAAGGCCCTCTAACAAAATGGAGGGAGAGATGAAGAAACGAGATATTCATCGTGTGCCGTACCCTTTGCGCAATAATGAACCAAGTAAGAGCAAATAAATGACGGATGAACGTGATACGTACGGCAAGCTTTGGAAACAATTGAAAATGAGCGAAGGGAGATGGATCTGTAGTTGGCAGCCGTTGCCGCCGGGGTGAAGGATATGATTAGGAGAGAGAGAGAGGGGTCAGGGAGGTGCGGTATCGCGAGTGGTGAGGGAATAAATGGGGGATGGGTTAATGGCGGAAGGAGGTTTGGGGAGGTATCGAGAGGATCGGGGGAAGGTGGCGGGGCGAGGTCGGGGCCATTTCCTGTGGAAATTACTCCGCTCCACCCTTTTCGTCACTCGCGCAAAAGCTTTCCCCTCCCCGTCTCCGCGAACATGACCCTGTCCACTCAAGCCCCGGGGCCGCCCAATTAGTCGTAAAGAGGAGAAGAGAGGACGGGCTGGCTCGCTGCTGCACTACCCTCACTGAAAAAGGCATCGAATCATCTTTCCTTCCCTCCCAGGACGATTCTCCGCCCAGCCACCAGTCCCACCCGTGCTTTCGTTTTCCATCTCTTGCTCCTCTCTGCTCCCTTTCTCCTCCCCCATCCTCCCCCATCCTCCCCCATCCTCCCCATTCTCCAGCCTCCACATTTTCGCTCAGCCCTGGTCCCCTTACCATTCCGCCTCCATCCTACACTCGACATTTTTGGTCTCTCCCGTGTTTCTCCTCGCCCGGAAGTCTGATTGATCGATAGAGTGATTAGCATCTTTATCATTTTCTGCGTCAATCCGAGAATCGTCTCATTCATTGACTGTCACCATCCATCTCCTTCATTATCTCACCTCCCCGTCTCACTCATCCCATTTGTGGGGCAATGTTATATAAAACACGCCACCGTTTTTGGGTTAACACGGATTTCGTTAACACCTCAACCCTCAGAGGTTTTTCACACACCAACTTACACGCAATCGATAGTTTATGTTCTATTCTGCCAGCGTCCGAGTCTCAACTGTCCTCACCAGGCGCTGCTGAATGGAATAATGCAGAAATTCTCTCCGCATCCTTTCCATCTCATGGTGCTATTGGGAATTGAATCCTAACAACTCAATCCTGGGACCAATTTCTTGTAACCTAAAATCCACTCCTAACTTTCCGGCAGCTATTTATCACTGTGGAAGTCTAACAAGGTTCGTTTCAATTTTTTTAAAGAATAAGGTTCAAATATTTGCATGGCCAAAGATATTTTGACCATGTTATTATTAAGTTCAAAAGTATCTAATATAAGAAAATGAGGGGATTAAAAAAGCCTTAAAACATTTCAATGAAATGCATAGAAAGGGGAAACGATTTCGCTGCAGTAAGCTCTGCAATATCCGATATGTAGATAATCTGAACGTCTTGAAAACAAAAATGACGTCTTTAAAATGACAAACAGCGGACGATGGAATAAAAAGTAAATAATTAAATCTTTTAGATTCATAGTATTTAAAAAAATACTTGTAGCCTCATTGATGTAATTTTTACATTCCAATTGATCGTACTATTTTCCATACGTTTCAACGGCGTAGTCTGAAACGGACAACTCTAATTACTTCCTTAAGCTCTACTTTCGCCAAAGACATAATTTATTTTAAAGTTAAATAGTATTTTTAAATATCGTTAATATTACTAATGTTAGAAACTTAAATACTGTTTATGGAGGTAATAAAAAATGTATGAATTATTTCCGCTTCAGTTTCTAACTGAGTTCACATCACAACTCGCTACTATACATTTCATTATTCATGATGTAAAAATTCTATTTCGATATTGGCGATTCTTAACCGCTACTGGAACATGAAAGCTCGTAAATATGTTCTCTTTGGTGTAGCAGGAAACTGGATGTGCCACTTTTGCATAATATTCCCTTGATTTCTTAGCAGTCACGCTCTGCAGGGTCCTCGTCTGCATGAATGAACAACACCTGAGGGGTTAACATTTTAAGGATGCTTTTTGTGAATGTTAGCTGCCGTCAGTGACAAAATGAACGTGTCAATATTAACTTGGAAAACAGTTAAGTAATGCAGTGGGACAAAATTTCAACAGCAAGATGTAAATTAATCATAATGCTCGAACAGTTGAGAAAGGCAAATTAATATAGTGCTACAAGAACAAAAATCAGTCACAGAAGTCAGCGTTACAGAATAGCGTTTTCGGGGTGGTATGCAAATAGTCGATGTCTGCAATCCTTTTCGGCCAAGGTTTATGCTCATTATTAAAGTTTTACTAGCAGTGTAGTTTATTTTATCCAATTTTGAACTAAGCTCAAGTCAAATATTATACCACACCAATATTACTAGTTTGATAAAATTGCCTTTAGTATATGCGCGGGAAAGGAATAATTCCGATCGTAATCATGCCTTAATCTGATCCCGGAATTGCTATCAATGTGCAATGAATATATCCTCAGGATTTTCATCAGATCAATGGCAAACAATAATAATTTAGCAGCATTCTGCTTGTCAAGATAGATTTTTGATGGAAATGGCACGACCTGGATCTATAGCACATGACTTGCTGAATACTACCCTAATCACCTTAATATCCCACACTGACATAAAAATTCTTTAAACTCGCTATTTTTTGCTTCCTTTCATCCAGTATCTTTCTCCTCCTCTTTATCTCGCATTGCATTTGCACCATTAACATTCCATTAATACCAATGCCATTCATTCACTTATCCTGCCTTCTTTGAAATTCTTTAAAAAAAAATACTCTCCTGCCGTACTAAACTTCCTCATTTGTTTTTCTTTGTCCTGGTGATAATCTTGGTTCAACGTTTAAGTTTCCGAACGGTAGAAAGCTATACTCCTTCACAAAGTTATTACTAATATTTTCTCGAAAATCTTATTTAAAGTCCTTGCTGTCAATTTTCTTCTCTTTGTAAATTTTTATTGACACAATTTTTCTTCGAATGCCCTTGCTACTTTACCTACTTTTTTAAAAACACTTCTCAGGCAAGTAAACTCTTCTACCTGCTCCAGTTTATACTCTCCCGCTTAACTGCTGATCTTGAAGCTCTTATTTCATGAGAACTTCATTAGCTTTGCTTTTTCATTGATTTTGATCTCATGCTTATACTTATTATAGTGTTCTGCAATTTACTCCTTAAAGATTGGGATTTCTTGTCGGATTAAACGACTAAAGCTTGATCATTAGCAAAACTATATAATCAGTTCAACTTGCATTATACCTACTTTAATATCTTCCTGCTCTCCTTCTCATACATATCATTTTCTTCAAGAATGTGTTGAAAATCAAGGGTGGTAGCGGAAATTTCTCCCTTATCCACTACCAAGAACCGCCCATGCTCATGCCACATCCACTGCCCGAAATGGTGCAGTCCGAGACATGTACAGGTTTCGGATAAACCGCTAATCCCTCTAATATACGCAATGTTATCTTTGTAGCATATTCAGTAGTGTGCCTCTAATTACCTGTTGACCAACGTCTCTAAATCCACCGATTATATTATTTTATTTATGCATTGGTAAGTATTGATTCATATGAGATCGGTATCCTAGCACCCTCCACCACACGCTCTTACGGAGAATTTTGCGGTGTTGCGTGCTTAGACAGAGTCAACAAAGCTAACAAATTCAACCTGGCCATAACATGTTCTCCTTTCTATCAGAGGTTTAATACCCATCTCTTTATGATCCAATATTTATTTATACTTAAGAAATAAATTGCTCTGTTCTCCATTCTTTTGTTGACGATCATAAGTACTAACTTTGCCGTGAGATGCATTATCTCACAAACACTCATCTTTCAACGTTTTCATAAACTCTAATGTAGTACCATTGACATTTAACCCATCCCCATAGCCTTGTTTTACTCCCATAGTGCCATGGAATAGTCGTACTTTTGCATATTTGAAATTAAATCAATATGGTGTTATGCAAACTTAAGGGAAATGAAAGCTTACCGCCTTTACATACCCGACAATTACTTGCTAAATTATTAATTTCAAATTTTGATTATTGTTAACTTATCCATAATGATTTGACGGGCATAACTTTTATCTGCAGGGTCTCGAACATCCATACACTTGCTGAATTTTTAATCTTTGCAAAGATGAGCACCTGACCCCCAACAATGAAAAAAGTACCTGTACACGTCGGAAATACGAGTACCTGCTCGGATAATTTTTATACTCTATTTTCCTTAACGGTGAAATTTCCTACTAAATTGATATATTTCAGAAAATAATTGCCAATATTTCGCTGTTCACTAGAAAAAACTAAGTAATTTTGTATTTTCGACCCACCCAACAACCACTTTTTTGTTTGGAGAACAATTTTAAATATAAATTGTGTGATATTTTAATTAACGAATGCTTTCAATGAATGCATCAATATCAATGTATCAGTTTCCGAATTACACTCATAATCTCATGGTTAATTTCTGTTCTTTTTCTTTTTAAATACCCTCAATTCTTTTGTTGCAACTTTTTTTAATTTTCTCTATGGGACTACTCTCTGAGTATAATAGATATTGTTTCTTTTGTAATTTGTTTTAATTATTTCTCATTTTGCAAGCAAGCGTAACTGCCCCTTAACTATACTTATCGACATCATATATTCTTTATACAAGTATGTGCACATTTATGAACATTCTAGCCTAATATGTTTACAAAATATTTCTATATATACTTTCCTTATTGTTTGATTCTCTTCGGCTCTGTATGACACTAATCCTATTGTGTCTCTGCCAGTGCGAATTAATTTTCCTTTGTTTTTACCTGAAATGACTTTCAATTTACTGTGCATTTTACACTTTACCCTTTCCTTGTTAAGTATCATTTTCCTCGAAATATCTCAATCGCCACTTTAATTTCATACTATTACTTAATTGTCTATGTTTATTATTCAGCTGTTTGTGCGTTCTTCTTCCCAAAAATGTTTATGCTATTCCATTTCTTTTCTTCCTCGAACTCCCTGAACGGTGACCCCTTCTGTAATCAATGGGTTCATAATCCTTTTCCTGTTTACCGTTCCTATTGTTTCATTTTCGGCTTTCACGGTCCATGCTTCAAGTCACAATGTCTGTTGTACCCACCCCTGGTGCTCATTCAGCTCTTAATCGTCTGCTTCCTGTGCATCATTGTTTTCATCCTAGTTACCGCTTCTTTGTTATAGTTCTTTATTCATATCCCATTTTTATCCTATTGAATTGGACATAGCAATTCATGAGCACTAAATTATGATCCAAATCCGAATCGGTTTCTGGGAAACTGTGCCTATTAATGGGGATGCTCCTAAATCTGTGGCTAGCTATAATACACATAGATACAATGGATATCTGTGCCTAGATGTAATATGATAACTGATATCTCCCGATATATTTTTTCACTTTTACCGTCTCTCATTAAAACCATGTTTAAAAACATGTTCACTGTGGTGGCGTTATTTTCCAGAATGACTCTTTTAGTTTCCTCCTCGCCGTCGTTTTTTCTTCCTAAGCTGTACCATAATACTCAATGAAAGCATACTGTCGAAATATAACCCTACTCATTACTCTCGGCGATAGGCTTTCTCTTGGCTTACACCCACTCATATTTCCCCACATTTTCCCTGCGTTTGCCCTTGTGAATACCATCAATTTTACAATGGTAGCAGCTTAATTTGTCAAACTCTTTTTAGTCCTAAGCCATGTTATTACCGCTGCCTGTGGCACACGGGATGAAAATGACAGTACTGAGACAGGTCACGTTGAAAGGTGAAGTTTGATCAGCCAAACGAGGTAATTACCTGCAGGATCTGTCCCATATAGTAATTAAAACGATTTTTCCTGGCGAAGCGGACGACCGGAGTGGGACAATTTGTAGCGGGAAAAATTGTGAGAAATCTTAGGAAAGCAACACGATCCGCGTCAGTTGTCTGCGGCCCGTAACAATCTGCGGATCGCTGATAGACTGAACCCCAGTTCGAGGGTCCCGTCACAAAGTCACGATGCCACTTTCCGTGGAGCAATGATATGCGATAAAATTAGGTGTTCAACTCGGGGAATCGGGTTCAGAGATAATGTCGATGGTAAAGGATGATTATAGAGATGAAAAATGTCCCAATTGATGGTTTTTTGCTTGCACAGGACGTTCTGGAAGGAGGAACGAGGAGGTTGACGATGAGGAGTACCCTGGACATCCATGAACACAGTGTGGTGAAAACTTACATAAAGTGAGACACATGCTCAATTGTGATTGACCTTCAAGTGTCAGGATGTAAGCAGAGTGCAATATTCAGAAAACAAGAGTGCCATACATTCTTACAGAAAATTAAGCCGTGAGATAGGTGTGCCAAGATGGTCCCAAAGGTGCTGTCGGAAGACTACTTGTGTGGCAATCATGCCTTGGATCTCTTGGACAACTGTGGAAGGGACCTGAAATTTTTGAATTAGGTTGTTACTGGTGACGACAAATAGGTATTTGAGTGAGACTCTAGTACAAACCCTTTGAGTACCATTTTGGACCAATGTCACTGGATTAAGTCAAAGAGGCCATGGCGAGGTGCCAAAACCAAATTCCCGTCGACGCCTTCCAGGGAGCATACCAGAAGCGTGACAGAGGCGCTGACATCGGTGTGTTGATTCGCAGAGGTACTATTTTGAAGAGTTTTAGTAATTTATACTTTTAACGGCGTTAAAATTTTCCCCCGATTTATTTTACCTAGTTTTGGGACATACCGTGTACGAGAGTATATTCTCGAAAATTCATTCCATTGAACTGTCAAAAAAGATTAACCTCATAGGATACCTCGAAAATGTTTGGAATACCTTCAGACTTTTTGATACCCAACACTCTAATTATGGGATCACTTAGACTTCTCTTACTGATACCAAATTGCTTTGAACCAGCACTTTATCTTTGGGAAAAGTTGTATTACCAATTGTAACTTAAATATTTTTTTTGTTTAAAACGAAGGGATGAGATATTGATATTCTTGCATTTTTCATTCTCCATTTATTATTGATCGATGGATACATTGAAATTCAATGAGCGCGTTTCATTTTAATTCCTTTTTGGACGATTGTTTAGCCAAAGGGGAAAATAGCGCAAGGCCAATTTGATCTCTGCAGTAAATAAGCTAATGTGTTCTTCTCTTTGAGTTGACTACGCGCAAAATCTATATTTCTCTTGATGTTATGGAATGTTATTAAATACTCTGCGTCAGCGTAACTTAAAAAGGAGAATATGGAAGAAAAAGCAAAAAATAAGTCTTAAAATAATATTTATTGTTATCTACTTGTGAAACAATTTCTCTCCTTCGTAAACTTGCACTGGCTAATGTGATGGTTATGATTGCTGTAACTTTAATGAAAATGATAGAAGTATAATTATTACACTTTTGTCTGTACCTATGCTACGGTATTGCCACTTCTAAATGGCAGTTACGATTACAGTACGGCGTCACGTTGTGAGTTAGGGAGATAATCCATTAAGGAGCAAACTGTAATAGGCATAATAGGCATTATCTTTTTAGGACTTCCTAATGCATTTTTATTTGTTTAAGATATTTTGTCATACTAATTTGGAACTTAGAATGCAGTAATTTTTAGTGCCAGAGTGCCCCAAAAAACTACACTCACTCATTAGATCACTGCAAACTATGTGTTCCAATGTAACTACAATTTTACCCAAAATAATTTTGCTTATTCTCTCCTTTGTTGGAATATCCGTAAATAGAACTTGAAGTTCTGATCAAACGACAGACAGAAAATAATTGTACCTATGCATTACAAGAGTAATAATGTGGCATCAGTTTGTAAATCGTTTTTTTTCCACGCAAGAGCTGCTATAACAGCAACGTATATTTAAGTATTCCATCAGGCCTGATACTACTTCAATACTTAAGAAACGTTAACTTGATCTTTTGATCAATCAATATCTACCGAATTTTGCCAAATTGAATGCATTGACAGAAAATAAACGCTGATGATTCCGCGGCTCTGATACAACACTACCTCAGTTCACCAAAGGAGATTAGCTTTATTTACTGACTGAACTTCTATATTTTTATCAATCTTTTTCATATTATGCTCCTATGTCTAATCTTCCGGGAGGCTCAGTCTTAAATTGAAAAAGGCTTAAACTCCTTCCTCATTTTTGCAGGCAGGGAAGTACATATGCAATCAAACGTTTCCATGTCTAAATCGAAATTATTTCAGAGCATTAAACAAGTATAGACAAATATAGACGCGGAACTTGTGTCTCAGGGACGTAAACTATTCGGAGGAGCCTAAATGGATTTTCTATCGTTTCAGGGTTTCCTATCCAACCTCTGTATCCATTCGCATTGAATGAAGTGATCACAAACTTTGCACATTAGATGTCAATAATTAGTATATAAGAGACTATGAACGCATAAAAGACTTCAATATGCATGCAACATAATCCGGACTAGATTATCACCTCCTTCCTTAGTTAATCCAGTAAAGTCACCGAAGAGCATTCGCTAATTTTTAGCAATAACTCAGTTTTCTAACTCATTTTTGAAGTGGAGGGAACATTACTACCCCTTAAAGTACCGTGGATCAACGTAAGCTAATCAGTGCCATTGTTTTTTCAAATTTTATTTAAAATAAAAAATACCCGTTCAGAAATATGAGATTGCAGGGAAGAGACAAAATACTCGCGCGGATAGAAATTAGACACTGAATCGAAAATATGTACATTTTTTAAATGACAATCCATTAAAGTTGTCAAATGAGAATAATAATTGTAGTATTCCCATCGTTTGTCAGTTAGTTTATTGAAATCTCTTTATATATTTTCCAAACACAACGGTACCAGTTACGAAAAAGCCTTATCACCGCCAACCGTCTCCGTTTCTTTTATCTTTCGCCATTAGAACTTTTAGTTGAAGGGTTAACTATACCAGGGCTGAATGCATACCTTGAGGGCACTTTTTATTTTTAAGTTAACGCAACTTATGAATCGTTTAGGTAAACAAATTTCCCTCCCGCATAGTTATCGGGAAACTTAGGTCGCAGCCAATGCTTTTAAACAGATTCACCGAATAGAAATAGTGATTGCGCCACCGACTAATCGGTTCCAGTCATGGTGAGTCGTGAGAAATATTTGAATCTCTTTTTTAAGCACACTTAGGTT
Source organism: Hetaerina americana (assembly GCF_022747635.1). Classification (NCBI taxonomy): domain Eukaryota; kingdom Metazoa; phylum Arthropoda; class Insecta; order Odonata; family Calopterygidae; genus Hetaerina; species Hetaerina americana. Next base: position 31,115,592 of record NW_027286069.1, read on the forward strand.
AATTTGAGTACTTGCAGTGCTGAAAACTAGCATTTTGAAATAAACAACAGATACATTGTATTCTTCATTTAATAAACAGCCGAGTGGTTCTTCACAGATTTGATGGAGGCAAAGCAATTTGCCAAGAAGAAAAAATTCTTGGAAAGAAGTCTAAAGAAAACTAATTTTAACTTTGTCTTAACAAAGTATGTCAAAGTATGTAATTGAAATGGATACTTAGTGATGTAATAAAATCATGGAATAAAATTCTTTTAAATACGACCACCACTGACCAACGGTTTTCTGAGCTACAGCAATTGTCTCTTGATAAATCGTCAGGGACCAGAATATTCAATGGCTCATGGAAGTCCTATTTCTAAAATGACTATAATTTCGTCAATTATACATAAATATATATATATATATATATATATATATATATATGAATGGCATGGGAAGAACTCGAGGTAGGAATGAAAGTGGGCGGGGAATTCGTAAAATCAGTTAGGTTTGCTGATGACCAAGCTTTAGTTTGTCAGTCAGCCAAGGGGCTGCAAGCATTGCTTAGTGAATTGGAAATTCAGTGCGACAGGTATGGGATGAGAATCAATATTAATAAAACAAAGGTTATGCGATTTTCTGGGAAGAAAAAGGCCAAGCTTAACATTAAAATAGGAGGGCAAAAACTAGAGCAGGTAGAACAGTTTACGTATCTCGGTAGTGTTTTGGACCAACACGGTCAAAGTAGTAGGGACGTAAGGAGAAGAATTGCGCTAGGCAAAGAGGCTTTCACAAGGAGGAGGGAGTTGATGACAGGGACTTTGAGTAAGGATGTTAAGAAAAGACTCGTAAAAACTTTGATATGGAGCGTAGCTATGTACGGTGCGGAAACGTGGTCATTGAAGCAAGAGGATAGACGTAGATTGGAGGCTTTTGAAATATGGGTGTGGAGAAGAATGGAGAAGGTGAAATGGACAGAGAAGAAAACAAATGAGGTAGTACTTGGTATGGTGGGCGAAGAGAGGGGTTTGTTGGGAGCAATCCTATGGAGGCAGGAAAAGTGGATGAAGGGGGTGTTGACCGGCAGTGGGATGTTGAAGACTGTGATAGAGGGTAGAATGTTGGGCAAAAGAGGAAAGGGAAGGAACAGGATAGGGATGTTGGACGGGATGAAGGGAGGAAGAAAGTACTCAGAGATGAAGAGGGACCTGATATAGAGTAGGATGATGGATTTTGCGTTTTGTTGGGAGTAATGAAATGTTTGTTGGGTAGTTGTGTCCATCCAAAAACCTACCTTAAGCGGTAGATTACCTTAATATATATATATATATATATATATATATATATATATATATATATATACACACATATATACCTTTTACCTGCCTTACTTACCTGCTTTACTGGTTCTACCTGCTCTAGTTTTTGCCCTCCTATTTTAATGTTAAGCTTGGCTTTTTTCTTTCTAGAAAATCGCATAACCTTTGTTTTATTAATATTGATTCTCATCCCATACCTGTCGCACTGAATTTCCAATTCACTAAGCAATGCTTGCAGCCCCTTGGCTGACTGACAAACTAAAGCTTGGTCATCAGCAAACCTAACTGATTTTACAAATTCCCCGCCCACTTTCATTCCTACCTCGAGTTCTTCCCATGCCTCTTTGATCATTTCCTCTGCATACAGGTTGAACAGCAACGGTGATAATGGTCAACCCTGCCTTACACCCCTTCCTAACACTGCCCATCCTGACTCCCCGTTTCCCACCCGCACCTGAAGCAGTCTAAGACATGTACAGGTTGCGGATTAGCCTCCTTTCCCTCCAATCTATTCCTATTTTCTGCAATATACTCATTATTTCTTCCCAATTCACTCTATCAAACGCTTTTTCGAAATCTACGAAACAGGCAAATACCTCCTGGTTGTGTTCTATATTCCTCTCGATTAATAATCTCATTACTGCAATGGCATCACGCGTACCTCTCCCCTTCCTAAACCCAAACTGATCATCCCCTAAGTAATCATTTACCCTGCTCTCTATCCTTTTGTTTATGATCCTGAGAACAACTTTAGCTGCGTGGGATATCAAAGTAATTGTCCTATTGTCCTCACATGACGTGGCCTTTACCTTTTTCGGAATAGGAACTAAAACTGATCTCACAAAATCTTCCGGCGAGATTCCCTCCTCATAAATACTACGGATCAGCCCATATAGCCTCTTCCTCCCACATTTTCCTAAGCATTTTAAAAGTTCCACGGGAATGTTATCTACCCCCACGGCCTTATTTAGTTTCATCTCCCTTAATGCCCTTTCTATCTCATTGTCTAGTATGCCTGGACCTAAGCTATCTTCCTGTACGTCATTTTCTTTTTCAATGTCTAACTTTGTTGGTCTGAGCTCTTTACTATACAGTTCTTTTATATACTCCTTACATCTCTCTTGGATCTTTCCTGCGTCAACTATTACCTTACCCGCCTTATCTCTAACTGTTAGCATAGCTCTTCCTTTCTTACTTCCCGATAACGATTTAACTTTGCTGTACAGCGCACCGATTTCACCCTTCCTCTGCAGGCTTTCCATATCCTCGCACTGCGTCTTCCACCATGCTTCTTTTGCTTTATTTTTGCCCGCCTCAATGTATTGTTCAATTCTTTGTACTTCATTTTGCCTAATTCTGTATTTATATTCTTCCATTTTCGTCGCTCATCCATCTTTGTAATCATCTCATCCGTGATCCATGGTTTCCTAGTCCTTTTAGCGTTAACGGTTCCAATAGTGTCCTTTGCGGCTTTAGACAACCCTTTCTTGATCATTTCCCATATTTCTTCGATAGTACTAAGCCCTTTACCATCCTCCATGATTTTCTCTACCGCCTGTTTGTATTCCTTCCTTTACAACCCATTTAATACTTCTAGATTCCATTCTCTAACTCGCCGCCCCTGCCTTATCTTTTTGAAACATACGCTACATTTCATAACAACTAAATTGTGGTCAGAGTCCGCATCCGCTCCCGGGAAGCTGTGGGAATTTATCACACTGTTCCTACACCTGTGTCTAACCAGGATATAATCTAGCTGATATCTTCCTGAGTCACCTGGCATTTTCCATGAATATCTGCGTCTTTTGTGGTGTCTAAACCAAGTGTTGGTGATGGCTAAACCCTGCCTCCTGCAAAACTCAACTGCTTTCTCCCCGCGGTCATTCCTCGTGCCTAAACCGTAGTCCCCCACCTCATCACCATCTCTTCCTTCGCCTACCGTCGCATTCCAATCCCCCATCACTATCAAATGTTTCCCTGCAGGAACACACGCGATCATGTCCTCTAACTGATCGTATATCCTATCGATCTCTTCTTCCTTATGGTTGCTCGGTGGCATGTATACCTGAATAATAACCAAGTTCGTAGGTTCTGCTTTTATCTCTACTAGTAGTATTCTATCCGTTACCTGCTCTATGTCGACTACGCTTCGTCCTACCTCTTCATTTAATACTATGGCAACCCCTCGTTGGCTCTCGTCTCCACCGCTGTATATTATTCTATAATTATCACTCCAGTAATCCCCGCTATCTTTCCATCTCACCTCGCATAGACCTAAAATATCTATATTTCCCCTTTCCATCTCTCGCTTAACATTCTCCAATTTCCCTGTCCTCATCGTTGTCCTAACATTCCACGTTCCTATTCTAACTAGTCTAGTTCCTATTCTAGGTCTTCTTCTCCTGCGTCTTCTGTCCCGCTGCTGCTGGTTTTCCCTTGCAAGGGTTTCGTGGGATGACGACATATATGTATGTATATATATATATATACATGTATATATATACATGTATATATATACATATATATACATGTATATATATACATATATATATATACACATATATGTATATACATATATATATGTATATATATATACATATATATATATATATATATATATATATATATATATATATGTATATTTTATATATATATAATATATATATATATATATATATATATATATATATATATACATATATATATGTATATTTATATATATATACATATATATGTATATATATATACATGTATATATATACATATATATATATATATATATATATATATATATATATATATATATATATATATATATATATATATATATATATATCGTCATCCCACGAAACCCTTGCACACACATATATGTGTGGGTGCGTGCGTGTGTGTATATACGTATATATATTGTTTATTTCAATCAGGGCTGCTTCTTTTTTAATACATTTGAAACGTAATCAGTCCATTTTGTATTCTAGTTATTGTGAGCAATGCATTTACGGGTAAATCTTGTCTAAAATAATGTATTTGAAATGGCCAGGAATTTTTCTTCGGTGTTTTTCTATAGCAGTAAATATATGCCTCCAGTTTGAAAGCGCTGCATCAATAGTTAGACTGTGGTAACGGTTGAGATACTTGAGTAGTGGACAGTTGGGACTTGAGAGATTACGGTCCTCAAGGCCGGACATCAATGCGTGGATATGAACAAAGCAGTGTCATGAATCATACGCCTATACGTTGTATAAGGAATGCGGTCCGCTCGACTGACTGCTTCGACCTCATTTGAAGATTGTGCACTGTATTTCCTTGGCGTGCAAGAGGAATTGCCCCCGACAACGTCAATAACTCGGCAATGTACAGAATGTCTGGTTCTTAAAGGTCATAAGACGTAATTGCAATGAAATATGCTATCAACTCATCTTGAAGGATTTTCAACTGTCGTGACTCTTTCCGTTCCTCATGAAAATTGCCGTAATAACTCTTGTTTAGCCAGTTCATAAATTGAGATTGGGTACCCACCTAAAACCACATGGAAGCGTAAACAACTCCATGAAGTTTTCTTAAAATACGAGGCATGCTCATAAAGTAAGGGCCGTTTGGTCACAGGAAAAAATATACTCCTATGAAACACATTTTATTGGCACTTTTAGTCAGCTACAAACCTACTTCACTTCTCTACATAATTGCCGTTCACTTCTAATCATTTCGTAACCCCTCGGCAAGAAGAGGAAGTAGGTGCAAGGTCAGGACTGTACGGTGGGTGGTCGAAGAGTTCCCAACGAAAATCTTGAATTTTCTTATTGATTTTGGTAACAGTGTTTCGGTACCCACCTTGCACACAATTTGTGGTATCCGAGGTTTTACGTGACAATATTGTAGACAGTAGTGCGTCCAAGTTGAGGAAATTGTTCAGCCACTTCGCTCTTCGTCATGGGCATTTTTTCGTCCATTTTTAAAATTACGGCACCTTTCCTTCACTCATAACTGTAGGTCCATAAACTAGGCATAACTCCCGATGAATTTCAGCAGCCGACAATCCTTTTGCATACAAGAATCGTATGACAGAGTGCACTTCACAGTTGGCGGGATGAACGATTGTCGCGGACATTGTTGTCTGCATGCACGGACAAGCAAACGACTTATGAAACAAAACAAATCCTGCTATAGCTTCTCAATGAATAAGTAGATGGCGCTGCAGGAGTAAAACTGTGTTCTGAAGGGACAATTATTTAATATAAGCAAACGGCCCTTACTTTATGAATATGCCTCATAGCTGGGGGCTAATGCGAATTTCCTTAAACGTCTTTTGACGATGTCGATACGTTGATGACTTGATTCATTAGATGATTTCTGTTGGAAAACATATTGACATTTCCTTCTGACTCACCACTTTGCGCTCGGAATCGGATTCTTCTCCCAATTAGTTTAGGTTTGATATTCGTTCGTAATATGCTTGTATTTACAAGATCTTACTATCGTGGTGAAAAACACTACGAGTTTCAGTTAAAAGAAGCATGAAGTTCTTTCAATAATGGATCACGAAATGAGAGATCACAAGTACTGTGTTAGAAAAAATATGATTTCAGCCACAGTTAAGAAATAAATATTGTACCAAGGGAAAACCAACAATGTTCGAACCATCTTAATTGATTTAAATTCGGAAATATTACATCATATAATGAATTACGGTACAAATAATTCCTATAGGATGGATTTGATGCTTGGAGCTGCTCAGGGTATGGAAGTGAAAATAAAAATGGTAGGGAATGTATAAACAAACACTCTATCATTAACTTTCTAACAACCATGACATCCTTAGTATTGGAAAAACGTCAGTCTCTACGCTATTTAACGCATATAGGCATTAAAGCTGCTAATAATAAGTTCTCCGTCTCCGATAACCGAAAATATGGTCGTAACCCGACAAAGAAGATTATATGGATTTTAAACGTCATTCACCGGGGCTTTGAAAGTTAAGAGATTTTGAGTATATTTGAGCCAATGCCTTGCCACCTTCTTTCATTAGAGAAAAAATTGATGAATTGGGAAGCAAACCACTTGATGCTCTCCAGATAAATAAAAAATATCATATTTGACACTTACTGACAGTCTTTGATTCTCATTGTGCACGTATAATGTCTGCATCAAAATTAAAAATCACTCTCGATAAATCTGTTTGCTATTACCCATTTGCTCGATTGTATCTGTTTAATTCAGGCACATGCGTACAAAAAGTTAATTTTCGGGATTGATATGCATAAACGTAAAAGTACAGATGACAATATCGTAAGTTGGCCGTGGAGATCAATATTACTTATTCATGGTCAATATTATGATAAATATTATTAGACGCTCGATCTCTGACTATACAGAGGAGTAATCGACAATGCACACACGCTTGTGGACCACTTCGGTGGTTAACTGTTCCACACTCCAAAACGTCTCGAAGAAATTTAAAAAAGCCGGGTAAAGTGGATACCGGAGATATTGTGAGTTGATGGGGAACTGACGATTGCGATAGTGGGGAGAATGATGGATAAGCCACGTAGAGAGAGGAAGAAGAAAGGCATTTTACACAGAAAGGTCCATCGATAACCTAATCCAATCTGCAAGTAAATAATTAATTTATCAGTTTATCAATTCATTTAACTCCGTAATTAATTAACGACTGCTATGAGAGTTGGCTATCGATCACTACTGATTTCGATACCCGTATTACGTGGCCGCTGGGCTAGATAACATAGAGTAAGTTCAATTTATTTGACCAAATCGTTAAATAGGATTAGTAAGCTCTGTTAAAGCGGATTTTTTATTTATTACCTGGTGTTCGAATATTAAATTAATTGTTAATTATTTAATTAATTTAATTGAAAATAATAATGCAGTGTGGCAAGGGTAATTTGAGATGGTTTCAGAGTTGTTATCGCTGCTACAACTCTGTCAGTAATAATCTAAAAAAAGAGAAAATCGGTCTTTCAAATTGCGTGTGTTGTGTGGGATTCGATAAACATCAATTGTTTTCAAGTCAACTCCTGAGCTTATGTGGAGATTTCAATGATAAAAAAATGTTATAATTCACCTTTGTTCTTCCAATTTTTTAAAAATGCTCGAATTCCTCCTTTTGGTCAATTTAAAAACATTTGAACTTTGAATTAGCGCTGTTATTTCTGTAAGTGACTCGGAAAAATTAATTTTTTCACTTTTTTTGTTAGATAGGGATTTCCAATTTGATTTTTTGGCTCAATTCATAGAAAAGGAACAGAAGGAATTTTCTTCGCTGAGAATACTGACCCAAATAGAGAAGTGGAAATGATTCAAGTTGAATTAAGGAGCCGTTTAAATTTTTAACATGGTTCGGTATCATCTAAAATTCTAAAAATAAGAAGTTTCACATTGCGGTCTAGTGTAATGTAATATCTATTGGAAATTTAAATAGTCAGGTAGGCGTCGCTCTCATGCCTTTCGACGGATCGAGTTTTACGTTGTCTCCATAAGTATATGGTTACACTAACACTTGCAGTCAGCCTCGCCATCGGATCCTTTTCCCGACTTTACCTCGTAAAAATATTTACCTGTTGCGAGGGTGTAGGAGGTTTATCCCATTGCTGTTCATACGATAGTTCCGGTGTTTGAGTTGGATGGCCTGACACTTGACCTGGAGGAAAGTCGGGTGCGGTCATAATTATAAACGACGCTTAGTCGATTGGCTCATTTGAAACTAGTTTGATAAGTGGATAGGGGCAGCTGGAAGAGCTGTTGCGATAATCTTCCTGAACTCCATGTGGCACTCGTACTCCTTTACGCTACCTTGTTACAGGTAGTTTAATTGTACAGTTATTTTTGGAAGGGAATTATAACATTATTATATATTTTTTAAATGTAATCTGTCGAGAGACTGTTGTGATAAAATATTAAAACAATGACAGTAAAGTAACAATTTTAATGTAAAAGTTCAAAGTTTTTATAAGTCTAATCGCTGTCATAATTAAGGCCATGGATGCTGGAACTTTTGATAATTTTGATGGAATATTTTGATAATTTCAACGGAATGTTAAATCCTATTGACTCAATTTCGGATCTGAAACTGCGATATTGATAGGAAGCTCGACACGACATTACATAGACGAAGAAACTGTGTGTCAACTAATTTATCGGCAGTTTACCGTGAGGATTCAAGTCAGGATTTGACTACAACCAATTACCTGCAAAACAATTACATTTCATCCTTTGATTAGTAATCATAATTACTTAAAATAATGACAAATTTTAAAAGCGATAAGTTAGAATGATATTTTAAATTATTATTAATTGAAAATTGATCTCTTAAAAAGTTTTACCGCTTTGAATTTTGGCTTTTTTCTGATACATAGTCGGACACGTCGATGTTAAACTTAATACACAACGGCGCCGAAGTAAACATATGTATAGATTGCAGATTAGGTGACGCTAAATTATTTAATGTGTCTTCTTTAAGTATATTATAGTTTTCCGTCGCTTGAGTCACTGCTTATAATAGAGGGAATAATTTTGATGACACAGAGGCATATTTTCCGTGATCATTTTTTGCAAAAACTATGTATAGTATGAAAATGCTCTTAGTAGAAATAATAACTATTACAATTAATTAAATTTACTTGAATGAGATATTCGCTGAATTGTATGCTTGCTGAATTCAATTGTATTTCTTATCAAATATGGGAGCATAATTACAGTATAATTTTGCAGCTACATATGCCAAGACAATGAAAATTTTATGGAAAAAAATGCGTAAATCACGTCGTTTACCTTTTCTTGAGAGTGTTTTAAAGGTCATTGGTCAACCATTCCTCAGGATTTGGACGATAAAAAAAACTCAGCTAAAACATTCAAAGTAGAATAAAAATTAAATGAAGGTCACCGTAATAGCTTCTTAAAGTCACGCACCTTTCCCCTGAGTTTAATGCCGACATCTGAAAGGTCCGAGACCTACTCCCACCCTTGTTGTTAGCCATTCAACTGCATGCAAGGGTCACCCTGTTATTTATATAGTTTTTAAGAAATTATTTATGAAACAGATAATCGCTCCTGCTTGAAAATAGGTACCTATTATTTACAAATTAATTATATATTTTGTTCATAACAGTTGGCCATATCCATGACGATTCAAAGGTCTTAATTTATTGGAACGAATGACACAAATCATTTTTCAATTTCAAAAGCGGCGAAATTGAGGAATTAAGTGAATCCCATTCAAAATAACACGATAACAGGAAGAAATTTACCAGAAAAAATAGAAGCCTGGTAACTAAGTGGAAATGTTTACTCTGATTACTGCTTTGAATGAGGCTCATAAAATGTTTTTGACAAGAATTTGCCTATTTGATTGAATTTCAAATGTTTACGTTCCTAGAACCGAAAAGTAATGTAACCGTTTAAAAATGATTGGTGTGAGTTTCACAGGGATTTCAATTTTTAAATGAATTTTTTTAATACTAAAAAAAGTCCCTCTTACACTCTTTAAAATGGTGAACCAAAAGCAATAACGTTCCAAAACCACGTCTGATATTTGGATATCTGAGTTAAAGTTTAATTGTGTTTGAAACAATGACCTAAAAACGAAATTTTTTAAAAGTCGTCATTTAGTCAATATTTAAATAAAAGAGAGAAATATTGAGCTACGAAGCAAAAACGAGACCTACATGTAAAAAATTTTTAAAGACTGAGATTTTATATAAGTTGGCCTTTCATTAATGTTTTGTATCAATAATACGCATACGGAAGCTACCCGTTCATTAAAAAGTTCTTATAAACGATCAAAAAATTCTAACAATCATTTGAAATCCTTTGTTTGAACGAATGACACGACAATACAGTGGCAATAATTTAACCTCGCATTTTATGTATTTTCGGATGACCATCGTAAGAAAAGAAATTTTCTGCGCAGCAAATAGACGAGGAGTTATTTTCCCATTCCACAATTTGTAACCATGACAATATTTAAGACAACTCTCTACTATTCAGACTTCCTAAAAATAAAACGTTACGCAACGATAGTAATCACAGTTTAATTTGTTGGCTACGAACCCAAAACCCCATAATATACGTCTTCGTGGCGGCAGGTAAGGTAGGATGCAGATTTATGGATTTGGAGATAAGAGTTGGAGCACTCTATTATACACTCGTAATGACGAACAAATTTTATTATTGACATGAGATACATTAAAATTGTATCTCTTAATGCTGCGTACTGTTGACATATTCAAAAAGTTGATCTTTGAAGGAAGAGGATGGATGTGAATTAAAGATTTTGGAGATATGGGGACGAGGAAAGATTTAGAAAATAGGAGAATGGTGGAATGAACAAGTGATGACGCGTTATATTAGGTGAGAATATAGTGGAAGTTGTTTGTGGAAATCCGAAAAGACTGAAAAGTGAACGATGTAATATTGAAATTTTGGGGAGTGGCGAAGTCTATGATTGAAAGGAGGAGAATGCCAGGTGGGGGCAAAGAGAGAGGAAGAAAATTTATAGAATTTTCAATTGAGTGAAACTTGGGAAGGTTGTGGAAGGCGATGATGAGGGCAAAAGGAGTTTCCCGTATTTGGTTAATAAAATGGTGGGGTGATTGTGAAGTTGTGAGTCGCACAGAGAAACCGTGAGAGACATGCGGTTCCAACACTAAATGTTACGACTTGATTACTCAAAAGTATCTATATTCTTACCGTGGGATTACCTTTGGGATGATCAAATAAAAGTTCTGAAGAATATAGTGGAGAAAAAGTTGCTCGATGACGTTGAAGTTTGCGAGGACTTGCTATACGCTTTGTATCAACAGCACCCAAACCGTCGGCGAAATGGTCCTCGGTGAACCTCAAACATTTCATAAACAGGACATTCGCTTTTTCTGAGAATATATTTTCTTCCTTCATAGGCTTAAACACAAATTGAGTATTAGGTTATTTGTTGATGACACGATGAACTATGGAGAGATAACATCGCCATTTGATCACGGACTTATCCCCCTCCATTCAAATGTCCTCGGTAGATGAAAATAGGAAATTATGTGTACAAGATGAGTAGAGAAGGAAAATAAAGTATAAGCACGATATGGAAGTGAGGTGTCGGATGGATTGGGCACCATGGAACATGAACTTTTGGTTTTTAGGCAAACAAAAAAATATTTAAATTTAGATTAAACCCTCTTAAGGACTTTTTCTCTTATATATTTGTACAAAAGGTGCGGTGGTGTGTATTAAATATATTTAAATGTAAATACATACTGTTATTATCTATTAACTGATTAAAGATAATCAATATGAAGGTAGTTAGAAAGGTTCTCGGAATGACCATCAGCACTAGGTCAATTTTGAAGTCAGCGCTAGGTCAATTTCTCTAAAATTCTGGAAAATAATATTAAGTATAAATGTATACTTAAGTAAATATCAAAGTATATATGAGTATTTAGGATCGCATGAGTTCAATCACTCTACGCACATTCAGGTGAAAAACTCGTGAAAAGAATAAATTCTTTATATCCTTGATAATGCGGAATCATATCCATCATTAACATAAAATGACCCTATGGAAATTTATACTCTTTAACTCAAGATAATTATTAAAAACAAGTAGGAGTCAATCACTTTGAATAAATATCGGACCAGTAAATTTGGATCTTCATCTTAAAAATTTGTTATTCCTCCTATTGTATTCATCTGATAGTGAGGTAAAATAATTGAAAATAATACTTGCCTGATTAATATTTTCATTTGGTATTTTATACACATGGATACATTTCCTTAATTTAATTTTGCAATGTTATTTATGATTCTTAATTTCTGCACAGCATCCGTTTTAAGCCATTTTTTCTTGAATGCTAAAGTCAGTTCAATTTATTACCTACCTAATATGGTTTGCAGCTACATATGAAAGCGATACAAATGACAGCTAAGGATTTCCGAGGGTTGAGAAAACTTTTTTCAATGCCTCCAGCCGTTATAATTGAAGTTGTTAAATAACAACGTGATTAAAAAATGCTTTATCTATTCTTTATAAATAAAAAAATTTAATATTCCTCGATTTTTTTCATTTTCTCTGGTAAAATATAAGAATCTGTAAAAAAATCTTTTTTCTACACTGAATACTTAGAAGTTCAACACGACTGGATTAGTAATTGTTTTAGTTTTTTGAAGTTTAGCCCTTAGTTACGCAGATAGTACTATTATTACAGAGATATTACGTTCACAATATTAACCATGCGAAAATGTAAAACCCTCTTAATTTAAAATGGCGATACGTACGAGTGGTACCTTAAACCCATAGGAAATATTCCCCATTTTGTGAGTGTTTTGAATTTATATGCAGAATCGTCATGGAAAATTTTAAGCAAATATTACGAATTATTTGAGAGAATAATTGAGATTGAATTTAAGAGTCACTGTCAAAACGTTTTGAAAGATGCATGTATGGGCGTAAAAAATCTCTATAGTCTCCTTAAATTTTTACCAGTTCCTTCAAATTGCGTTACTACAATGTTTGGCCATTCTGAAGTTTTATTTAAAATCATTGACGTGGGCGTAAAATATATAGAATTTGTATTTTCCTGAAGTAGTAACTATAAATTTCCTTTTATTAGCTGAAGAAATAAAATAAGAAAAGGAAAAAGAGGTAAGAGAAGACCTACTATCTTCCTGATGTTCCCTTTTCAGATTTTGTGGCATTCATTCTGCTGAATCTGCTGCTAGTTCTTGGCTTTTTTGATGGAATTTTTCGATATCCAGCATGGCGGGGAAGGGGTGCAAACGCTGATGTCGAATATGAATCCCTCCGTACGATATAACGTATTACGGGGCCAATTTCTTCTCACGCTAATACATTTAAAATAATGAATTTTTCAATATATTCAACATAGGTATATAGGCTACCCCAAGAAGTCCTTTACGATGCCACTTCGTTCTTTCGCTAGCGGGTGACTATGCGGGCTTCGGAGAGTGGAAACATTTCAGAGCGAATGCATGGAGCATGCCCTAGGATGTTGGCCCAGGAGGCAATATCGCCGACACACCCCGCCCGCATATGCCATGAAACGCACTTTCTCTCTCATTCTGCTCCTCTGTCCCACCCCCTCCCTTTCTGGCCCTCCCTCCTTCCCATTCAGCCTCTATTCCTATCCCATGCTCCCTTTATCCTTTCCAGGGCCGCCAAGGGGTCTCTAGAGTTTTCAGCGCCACAGGCAAAAACGCAGTGACACCTCAGAATATTCCATTGGAAGATTCTATATGAAGAAAATTGAGGAAGCGTTTTTGCTTACATGTGACCATTTTTTTTGAATAGGAGAGAATTCTCGGTTTCGGAATTAGGATTACAAAAATAATTTAAGTTCTCTTGTCATGGATTTGATGAACTCCTAAATTCATCGTTGGTATATAGTATCCTTGAGAACGTAGTCCTTCAGATATTCAGCCGCCTTCGCCGTCGTTGTCAGTTTGAGTGTACTCCGGCCAAGGGGAAAGAAAAAGGCTCGCACAAATCTCTCTTAAACCTCACTAAATGGATCGCCCTAATGGCTCAAAACTTAAGCCGAGGAATCATCATGTCAGTTTCTAAAAGTATTTATGCCTTAAAGTTCCTCGTGTTTCCGCGATTATCTCATCCCAAATTCTATGAATGGTAATAAATCTATCTCCGGACCGTCGCCTATATAAAACCTTAGAGAATTTTTATTTCTTCATCAAACTCCACGAAAGGTTAAACCAACTCTCTTTCTCGCTCAACTGCTATTTGTCAGTACCCATGACGTTCTCTACTTTGATTTCATCCGCATATCTTTCAGAGAATTGCTTGAGGTGACCTTGTAAAATTCAAGCGTGCTAAAAAATTCCACGCAGGTCGTCTTTCTGGGATAATGCCTCCGACCTGAGAAAGCATAGTTATACTTTTAAATTAAGAGCGCATTTGTCAAAATCATCTCTCCCTGCATGTTTTTAGTTTCTAGTACGTATTTGAGTGCGGAACATACTCTTACCTCATTCCGTGCGTTAAAGAGTATTCGAGGCTTTTTGCACTTCTCATTCGGCGTCGCGCACTTTACCCACAATAACAGCTTTCAGATGGCGGTGCGATCCGGCCGATGCTCTCGAAAACTCTCCATCAGTCAGCTCTTAATAGCCTCGATATCATACATGTAGCACTCCCCTTGCCGAGGGAGAGTGAATGGGCTTATCAGGGCACGGCGAAACGTTGCTTTGATGATGTATCGACTAAAGTGTAAAAGGGAGTGGGGTGTAGGAGGGAAATGGGGGTAAAAGGTGAAAGATGCCATTTTTTTTGTCCGAGCACTCTTGTTATCATTTCGCTCGATTCTCATAAGCACTCAATGCTAAAAATTGTTTATTTGTTTTCCACGTTTTCAACCGTCCCGCGGAAAATATTCCGTCTTCTGCTCCTGCCGCGCGCAGTGCGCGTGTGTTCTCTTCATTTCGCTGCATTGTTTTACGTGGAGGGTGCATATATATCGCGTATGAATTCTGCGCACTTATTTGAATTTCGTTAATCTGTTTGTCTGTCATTCACTAGGGATATGGAGGGGCGAGGGGTTTTGGGGGAGATAGGACGAGGGACGCGGATATGGAGGGGAGAGGCGAGTAAAATCCATTATAATTATACCTTGAGCGCTCGAAAACTCGCGAAACTGTGCAACATTTTAGTGCTGGCTGTATTATCTCAGCTGTGTCGGTTCCAATCGATAGGTAGGTCAATATCAGTGATGAACTAGTTTTCTATCCATTAGGCGAGTGCTCATTTCGTCATCGGTAGTAGTTACGGCCTCGAATGTAGAATCGCATTTTTTTTTACGTTTCACATTCACATTTTCCATGCAGACTTTCATCTGGTTGAATTAACGCATTTAGACCTTCATTGTAAACTTGAGCATTATGAGCTGTACAATCGTGGATCTTTATTAGCATTGGCCAAGTACACTGTAGTTTGCAGCCGTATTAATTATGCAAGCAATGATTCTGGAATGATTCCATCCGCATTGAATTGAATAACTATTGCGTGCTAGCTATTTACCCTACATCTCAAATCCAGAGGAACGAGGTTATGAAGGAACTGAGCGAATGAATAATCAGGAGATAATTAGTGGCGAGAATTTCGGCTACTCCAGTAATGGTAAATGGCAAAATTTGTGAAACAAATGAAAGTACGGAGGTGAATGTTACAGTGGTCATCGTAGGTTTGCAACTTTATGCAAAATTATTGAAATATTTAACGCAAAAGTGAAATTTTTTAACTTTTAAAATGTAAATTGAACATGCAAAGACATAGAGGGTGGGCGAACTGAATGAAAAATGAAGCTAAAGCTCAAACAACCCTATTTTAATAATTTTTTCTCTTGCATTGTTAAAGACGAAATTTAAAGTTTCGGAACTGAAGTATGGAACTGATAAAATGATGCAGACTCAATTATTTGAGAGCATGAACAAAGTTTATTATTGCTATCATTGTCTTCAGAGAAACGATTGGTTAGAACCAAGCGAAGAAGAAATGCTTTTGAAAATCTTCACTAAAGCATATGATCAAATTATCCTCCGGCATTTATAAATAGAGGAAAATTCTACCTTATCAGGAAAACCATAGATTGACTATTGGTTAGGGACAACCAGGAGTTTCCATGAGAATTTTATAAAAGGAAAAGGTGTGTTTTAATGTTTATTTGTAAATTTAAGCAGTGAACTAAGTTCGAGATGCTAACAGTGTGGGACATTAAACCTTGATGTGATTGATTTGGTACATATAATATCAATAGAAATGACGGAAAATTCAGTTTTCAAAACGGAATCCGATGCCAAAGCCGCCCATAACTAAGTATGAAGGATATAGTAGCATTATACTATTCATATGTAGAAGAGAGTGTGTAAAAAATGAAGTGGATTCTATTTAGAAGAGCTACACTAAACAAGCATACTATTATGCTTGTGCAACAACGAAAATTTATTGTTTCCACATTGCCATAATCGGCAGCAGATATTTATTGATTTACTGGCAGCATACATGGCTACCTCATCGTGTCCATTTTTGGTTTAATGCAATCCTTCATCGATGCCGTCGACCGAATTGGGATTCATGTTTGCATACTTGTGATTTTCTAGGGTGGTAAATCCATTGTCAGATTGAATTTTCTGTTTCTAAGGTTTCAAATGAAAAAATATACGGAAATCTCAATGCCTCTTGGGGTGTAATGGATAGTAGTTGATGAAACATGCTCTTTGCTACCGTCAACATATTGATAACGCTCTTGGTGAGAGATTTTTAGAGGTCTAACTCAAGATGCGATAAATACAGGTACCGAAAGAGATCAAGTCGCTCGGTAACAGAAGACTGATATATCTTCCTATATGAAAGCCTTAGAAGAAAATAGCTCTTTCTGTATGTAGCTACCCGTCCAAATTTCTCTCTAAAGATGACTCCCAATAGTTCACTCAAATATCTGTGTGGGAGTTTTCGCTTCCGCTATTCTATTGGCTCGTGGAATGCACAACTTTTACAGTCTGAAGATTAATATGGAAGTTGTTTTAAGATAATCAATCTTAAAAATATTATTTATTCGAACACTTTCGATTCGGCAATCGAAACGAGCAAGTCCAAGGGTGGTATTTATCCAATGGTATTCAAAGTATTTCCTTTAAATTTTATACGTCCTCAGATCTCTAAGCCATTGAAAATTAAAATTTTCTTTCTCGCCGCCGTTCACAATGCTTCTCCGACGTTACAGCATCTCGATGAATGGCATTTTTATGGGATGCATAGGCTAAGAGCGCATCTCCATCCCTTTACGGCCTCACAGTTTCGGGTGAAATTTGAGGAGTAGAAGGCGCTGGACAATGGCGCGTTTGGTCAACATCCCGACCGACCGGCCCCGATGACACTACCCCCGCCTCGCCTCCCTCCTCTTCATTCTTCCTCCCGTCGACTGCGGGAGGGACTTTTTTATGCATCGAATAAGGACGGAGGAGAGAGAGAGAGAGAGAGAGAAAGAGGAAAAAAAGGGGGACGATTTTAAAAGGGAGAATGGCTCGACTGAGACGGGAGAGAAAGGGAGGGTTGTATGGGGTGGGAGTAAAAATCAAAGTGGGAGAGGGACGCCGTGAGCGCGGCAGTTGGAGCGTACGGGCGGAACGAAGGGCGGCGGAATGGGGGCTTGCGAAGGGAATTTTCGGGGACGGAAGGAGCGACGTTGGACGTTTCCCGGGGCATTTTGGGATGGGGAGTCTTATAATTTTGGTTCGGTCCAACTTACTGGGAGTGAGGGCGGGAAGCTTTGAACCCTACTCCGGGTCCTCCACCCTCGCCCAAACTGTGCGAGAGGTAGAAGGGGGGAGGGGAGATGATGTGAGAGAGAGGGTTGGCAGAGAGGGGGGTGAACAGAAAAAGTGGGGAGGACGTGAGAGATCGATTGGTGGGAGTGAAGGAGTGAAAGGGCAAAACGAGCGCATGAGATGCGGAGGGTGGAATGGATGAAGGAGGAATGAAAAAAAGAAAGAGAGTGGAAGGAGGGAATCGTTTTTTTTCGCAAAATCGACTGGTTTGCTGGACTACTCGCGATAACTGCTCGGGCATAAGCACGTTGCGGGCAATGAGTGATTATGGCACTGGGCCAGAGAACATACGGTACGGTACGTTCGCATCATGTCCATCGAACGGTTGAGCGAAGATAAATATTCGCGTCCCCTCTTTTAATATTGCCTCAGGGTTTGTTTTCAGAAAGTTACCGTGTCGCGGTTAATTCGAAAAGGCACAATTTTCATTTTAGTAAGACCGCTCACAATTGATCCATTGGTTATTTTTTCTTACGTGATTTACGTTCTTAGTGAAAAACACCGCTTTCTGTCCGAATGTTCTCGTTAATGCCCTTGCGGACTCTAGCAAATTATTCAGTTGTTGGGGTGTGGTGCTTTCTCTGTGCAAGTGTATTAGGAAAAGGGAAGTACAACTGGCGTTACGGTATTTGGAAAACGTCTCCCCTGACGGAAAGAGAGATGACTATCTGATAATATAGGAATGAAGAAATTATACTGAAATATTAATATTATGGATATTCAATTATTACTCATCTAAATTTTTCCATGATATTGGTGAAAAGCCATAGTTTTTTTGCATTGTTTAAAAGTTTTCGACCATCGCAGCTGTTGGTTTTAACTCATTTTTCTCAATCTCCACATACCCACGACCTTTTGAATGATCACTGATTTGAAATGTCGCTGGACTACTTGGATTTCGGATAGAATATTCTAAAAAGGGTCGTGCCAAAAAATGGATAGAGTATCCTCAATTTTTCCTGTAATTTGTTCTAAATTCCGAAATATTCGTTTAATTGACGTTTAAAAATACTCAATATGTATTGTATATGTTTCCCATTAAATTGATTAAAAAGAAAGGCATTAGAGCATCAAAATGAAATATAAAAAAATAAAACTTGAATACAGGTTTATTTTACGCGTTTTTATATAAAGGCACAATTTTCCAGGTTTTTAGCATACTTTATATAAATACAACGTACAGGGATATTTTGCATACACATTTGCATATCTATTTGCATGGGAGAGTGTAACATTTCAAAAGCATCCTGGAATAAGATTCCATGAAGCATCGGAATTCGATTGAACTCCAGATTGATTTTTCGATTCGATGTGACAGAATAATTTATGCGTATTGATTTTTCTTGTTTTACTGTTTAAAAGAGCGCTTTTAGCTGCCTTTGTTTCCTTATGCATGACATAGGGGTTCAAAGCTAGTTTTTTTGGGAAAATGAAAAGCCATTTGCTCTAAGCGTAACACTATTGCTTAGGAGCTTAAGCCTTTTTGCACTTCGCTTATTTAAAGAGGTCAGGCTTTTTCTATTCAATATCTACCTCGTATGATATGCATTGACCGATTCGGTTAAAATTCCCACTTTATTCAAAACGGAGTGAGGAAATCGATTTAAAAATTCTCGAAACACGTCTCGACTTTGTACACAGAGTGAAACAAAAACTAGTCAAATTTCTTTTGTCCAAGTGCTTCCGATGTGTATGCATTAAGAGAGAAATTTATCTCTCTTGCAGCTTCTTTACAGTTATTTATAAAACTTAGACGTACTATCTCAGTGAAAAAACAGCATATCTCAGCTTTTATAATGCAAAACTGTGATGTCTTTGCATTACCATCATACACAGATAACAAATTTGAACAAAGGTAATCTACTTAAAGAATAGGTGCTCACTTCTAATACCAAGAACGTATCGTACGCATCTTAGTATCGATGTTGATATATTTGCCATCATTAATGTTCTTGTTCCATTCTCTGAGATATTCGATGCTTCACTGAATAGAATAAAAAAGCATGCTCTTTATTAAAAGAATATGATACATTGAATGCTCTAATGTATTTGCTAATATACAGGGTCCGTATAATAAGTATCGTGACTGGTTCGCTGTAGCCTCAACGGTGGATGGCGGTCCGACCAGTTGGCTCGATAGAGGGGTCCCCCACCACTCAGGCGCACTTTAGTTCAGTCGCCTCCGGGCATGCATTGAGACAGAGGGTGGATTTTTGTGACGTGTGATTGTTCGTGGTGTCATCGCGCCAGCATGGAGTGCACCGTCGAGCAACGCTACGCTGTGAAGTTATGCGTTAAACTCGATAAATCCGCGTTGGAGACCCTTCAACTCATTAAAAGGTCTTATGGGGATGGTGCCTTAAGCCGCACAAGAGTTTTGAGTGGCAAAAAATGTTTAAGAAAGGCCGGGACTCCCGACGACCGCTCGAACCGATGCTCAGGTGGCCAAAGTGAGAAAAGTGAAAAAGGCATTTAACCATCACCCTTATCAATGAGGAGACCGGCCTTTCAGTCGGAACCGTCAACAATATTGTAACAGAGGATCTTACGATGAGGAAAGTGTGCCCGAAGCTGGTGCCAAAAGTCTTGAGCGAGGAACAAAAACTGTCGCGGCTGGAAATTTCGCAAGAAATTTTAGACTGCGTCCAGGAAGATGAAGATTTTCTTGACAACGCTATTACCGCAAAGGATAGCTCAAAAGGAGCTCATAGGATATGGGTTTGACTCTATCGAGGCGGTTCAAGCGGCGACGACAAAGGCTTTCAACAGCATTCCGGAATCCGACTTCCAGCGGGTTTTTGACGGATGGCAGACTCGCCGAACTAAGTTCATCGATGCAGAAGGAATGTATTTTGAAGGGTATTATGTTATTGTAATGATAACTGCAAAAATTTTTTAATTTTTGGATCCAGTCCCGATACTTGGTAGTTTTTAGGGGAGGCTGAGGTCATTTACGCCATAGGGGATGGACAGGAAAGGATGAAGGGTGGAGAGAAACCCGGCGTCGGCATTAGCCTTCTCTTTACGAAAGGCGCCAAGGGGTCCGCAGTTTAACGTTCCATCCGAAGGACGGTGTACTCATTCTAAGTGCCCTCCACAAAGCACCTCAAGTAGGGATCGAGATACCTCTGAAAAATATTCAACACCGCCGGGATTTGAACCCGCACCCTCAGGGTGGGAAGCCAGTACGTTAGCCCCCGCACCATCTCGATCCTCCTCCCGATACTTATTGTACGGACTCTGTCATAATAGTTATACATTAGGATAGTAAAGGTTTTAATAAGCTTTATACCACTGTAATATTGTAAATATTGAGATTTTTCGGTATAGGTAACACTCATTTCATGGGTCTACGACTATATTCATTTCAAATTATTATATTTCTAAAATATAATAATTTGAAAGCTTTTAGTTTTCTTATATTACTAAAAACCACTGTGTTCATTCCACTTTCATTTCACGACGCATTTGCTCCCAATGAGCATTCAAATAGTTGGTTAACTGTGGTGGGAGTGAGGAATAATTGAAAACTTTCAAATAGAAAAAAATTCTCTAACTTTCTTGAAATCATTTACATATTGACAAATGGCTTGAACCAGAAAGTTGAAACTCTGTCCCCTCAACATTCTTCCTGCAGACGCACATATTTTCCTCGTCGTCGACGCCACGATTTCTTAGATGGTGAGAATGCTTTTTTTAGGGGAACTCTGGGACAACCCGCTTGCCCGTGGCCGAGGTTTCTTGGGTTCTTCGTCACACGAATTTTGGCCTAATTTAGACTCGCGTAAACAGGGTCTGTCCCAAAAAGTAGGTAAAACGATTTTTCCTGGTTAAGTGAAGCGAATGCCTTGAGTGGGACGATTTGTGGCGATGGGTGGTGTAAGGTCTTGGGAAAGCAACACGAGCCGCATTAGATAACATTGGGAATTTACAGTGTGCGGATTGCTGCGAGACTGAACCCCTGTTCGAGGTCACGTCACGCATTTACGATACCACTTTCCACAGAGAAATGATATGCGATAAAATTGTGCATTAAGCATTGAAAATTTGGTTTAGAGACCATGACCATCGTGAAGGATGCTTATGGAGATGGAGAAATGCCCCGAGTGATGGATATCCGCTTGCTCAGGATTTGCTGGTAAGGTAACGAGGAGGTAGACATCCATCAAATACACCTAGTAATGAAAATATGCAAAAAGTGGGACCCATGCTCAATTCTGATTGACCCCTAGTGTAAATCGCAGCAGAATATATTTCGAGAGTAAGGTTGTTCTATGAAATTTTTTACTTATAAAAAATACTTAGGAGCAAAATAATTGCAGCCATCTTTTTTTATCTAAGTGCTAGTAGAGCCATAAATTCTTATTTTGCAACTTACGAAGGCGTCGGAACCATTTAACTAGAAAGAATTGTGTCCTAAAACTCTTGCAATTTGCTGTAAAGTTGATGTATGTGAAAACTATTCTGAAAGACCCAGTTTATAACGTCCTCATTCCTTCGGCTTTTACGAGTTGAATTAGGTGATAACCTTCCCAGATAAAGGTTGGACACTCATTCCGTTGTTTGTTTTTTTATTCAAGACTTACATCTGAAGTAGAGTCAAATTTACGTCCACCTTATTGTTTACAATTACACGGTGCAAGATAATTTGTTTTGATATTATCTACGATTTATCACGCAGATATGATGCAAATATATATATTTTGTTCCTGTGAATTATTTTCAAGCCGAGAAATATCATAACGTCTAATTATTTGTGATTGTTCTATATGTTTTCGTATTTTCAGGCGTGATGTTCAAAGTCTTTTTGTTATAATGTTTTCTTTCCGTGGATTCCATTAACTTATGTCATTCTTTTATTAACCGTTTAGTCTGTTACCATATGAATATAATATTTAATACTGGAAAATAAGATAAAACAGAAAACTTCTCAGTAGAGAACGTATCATTCCACATTCTTTGCCTTGTTTTAAGCTGAAAATTCAACATATTGGATGCATGAAACTGTCAACTTGATTGGGAGGGAAACTATTTTTTTTGTATTCATTTAATTACTCTCTGTAGTTGATTATAATGATCGCAATCGATTGGAAATACCTTTTTGGGAGTACCTACATATCTTGGTATTGATGTATTGTTGAAAGTGATAAGAACAAAAATACCTTTTTAAAAATTCATGCTCTGTTTCCTGAATTGATGAAATAACGCTGAAATGCTCTTCTATGAACCTCTTGCTTGTAAATATTTCAATAACTCATTGCATGGTAAAATTTTAACCTCAAATTTTAGGTTTAAATTTTCCATAGTTTCTTGAACAGCTTTATCTTATATTTTAGTTGAACGCCAATTTTAGGTACTCTTGATTGTTAAATGACATTAAATGTAGAACACTCTATAATTGATATTTGCATTTGTGATGGTGTGCATTGCAAGAATTGTAATTGTTCCGGCAGCTAAAACACTGGATCATTAATCAGTCTTTGCATAATTTACTGTGACCTCTTTTGCGTTTGTTTGATGCAAATCTGTTGAACAAAATTATATTGCTGAAACAATTATTGTAAAATAATATTTGTTTTTCTACCTTTCGTATTTATGGTATTGTACAATTTAAATTCCATTTTTCTACATTTATGGTACAAAATTGTTTCCAATTTGATATTGTCACTAAACCATCGCTGTTATAGTTCTTCATCTACGGCAAAAAAATAGGGTAATCAAAATTCCAATCTAAAAAGTGCATTATATTAATGCATCAAACGTACCAAAAGCTGTAAATCTAGTGCGTTACCAGCTCAAATTAGAATGATAAATGTGTGGAGAAATGATACAATCGGCTAAATAAATAATTCCTCAGAATTTGGTGTTATATTGGAAGAATATGGATACATTGTTTCTAACTTTTTCATAACACTTAATTCCGCTTCAACTGATAATTTACGCCAATTTCAATTAATACTTGTGCTTTGATATCGTAGTATGGCTGAGAAATGACCTACTGAGTATTGGTCTGTTTCATTCGTTGATCAAAGAACTAGAATTACGTGCAAAAGCTTTCAGAAGCTTTAAAATGTTTTGTATGCTTGGGAGATTAATCTGTATCTGAAGAAATATAAAAAATGTCAACTTATAATTCAGCATTTCACATGATATATTTTTATTGAAATAATGAATAAATGTTTATTTATGTACTGGGTCGGGTTAACTATATTTCGTAATCTCTAGCCTCTAACTTGTCTGAAGCACTAAGATTCTGATGAAAAAATAATATTAAATATTTTACTGGATCACCAGTTTTAGGTACGTATGATTGTTAAATGACATTAATTGAAGAAACTCCCGTACAAAACTTTCAGGCCAATTAAAAGAAGTAAATAAGAAAGAAACTTCAAGCGAATTGATGGTGGACAATAATGAATGATGCCTAAAATCTTATTAACAATCTTTTGAATGACTGTTTATGAACGATTGTGATAGTAAGAAGAGTAAGGAAAGGATCGAGTTGCATTTATAAATTTTCGAATTTTCAAGCTCATAGAGACAAAGAAAATTATTGATTTTTTGAACAAGTAATCCATTCCATAGGTGCTATGGAAACTAACGTCGTGTATTCTATAGAATTTCAATTTTCAAACCAAGCTCAAATTGGGTGTTCTCTTCATGCAGTAACAAATTTGAAAATTTTATGCATTTTCACTAAATTTCAGATGAGTGGCTTGGTGACGATTGTAGTTGAATTTTGATTGATAACATAAAATACGATGTATACGTTGTGATTAATTCGTTAAATAAGTGTTTCAAAGAAGCATTATCCTGATATCCGTAAATATTTATAAATTGATAGTTGTTTGATGAAGCACCTAATAAGTATTTTAATATGCGTAACATTTCAGCAGTTTGATATTTTGTTACAAATACAGTTATTAGGTGGACAATGCATTAAAGTGGAACTCAATGCTTTTGACTTACAAGGAAATAAATGAGGGAAATGTAAATCGTTGCAAATTCAAATGAATTGAATGGACAACATAATTGACACGAGCAGATGAGTCATATTTTGAGGAATTATTACCAAGTCAAAGTATACTCTACCAGACCAATTGCAGTCGAAATTTCGCAACTGATTTTTCATTTCTATTGAGATGATTCGTAAAATTCAGAATTAACGTGGTTGTATTTCCTCTAATAATTTGACCTAAAGTAATCCGTTTTTCTGAGCTCACATCATCATAATGATATGAAAATCATCCGACGTTATATCTGCTTCGTACTTTTATTCCGCAAAATTTGCATTTTTGTGATTACAAATAGTTTCATTTACCTAGAATATGTGTTTACTTCAAAAACTTCATCCAATAGATCTCTATACACCTGTTTTAGCCCATTAACGCAATTTTTTCATACAAGTGTATGTATATTTTGCGAAAAATCTAAGCGAGGATAAGGGATGGAAACTGTTAGGTAGAACGTGAACACTGGATGAGTGACGAAGGAATCAATATAGATACCTTGTGTCTAGGAATATTAGAGAATAAATGAAATGGAAAACTGGCCACAAAAATTGAGGTGGATGATTCAGAAGAAATAGATAACATTTCCACGGAATTACCAAGAAGTTTAAGAAAAAAATAAAGGATGAAAGAAAATAATTTTTTAATGTATACGAGAAAGACATTGGAGAAAAGATTTACCTATAATAAAATTCATTGTATCTATGACAAAAAAATGTGAAGCGGTACTATGTGAAGACTATTGGCAATTAGTTTAATTTCACGTCCAGCACGGGAGGTCCTGAAAATTGTCTGCAGAAACTTACATAATATATCAAATAATACCGAGGAGAAGATCAGTTTAGGCTTATGAATGTGATGAAACATGTAATTCCAGTGCGGTAACGAGAAAATTGACAGAAAATACTGCTACTATACAATTCGTGCTTAATGGAATTCAACGAGTTTTTTGACAAATGTTGGAAGGCAGAACAAATGACGGTATTGAGCAATATAGGAGAATAACGTGGGGGACAGGTAAAATCTTTAAATTCTGTAGCTAAATCAGTTGATGCCTAAAAGGCTAGTGGAGGAAATATCGAGACGGGCAGTTCAGTAATACGAGGTCTATCCAATATATACCCGAACTGGTGCAATCTGGCGGCCATGACGCGGACTATAGCCCCGCCCACTAGCGGCGTTAGTTGCCTGAGACCCAATGAACCGTCTGTGCTTGGCGGATCGTCGAGCTGTGAGTATGGTGCCAGTTATGTTAGTTTCTGTTGTCTTTGTTTTTACTGTTTTTCAAAAATGGAAATTGACGAAGTCACGGAGCAAAGAATCAACATCAACAACCGAGGACTTCCAAGGGTGCTTAAAACAGTGGAAAAGAAGATGTAATGAGTTCATAGCAACGAATGGAGAGTACTTTGAAGGGGAAAAAATCGATGTAGACTAAATTCTGTGAAATAATATTTTTTTGGCCTCAGTTTGCGTATTTATTGGACAGATAAGCTATGGATTTTCGTTCAAGCCAATGATTTTTAATTTATGCACTGAGGACAAATTAAAGGAGACAAAGTTACGGCAGGGCGAATAAAAGTTAGTCAGATAACCAAGGAATTTTAGAATATTTTAATATGCACCATACCATGTAGGTCATCGCTTCGACTTGTATCAGAGAACCACCCATTTATGGCTAAATATGCACTTGTACAAAATATCCACTTATGCATAAATATAAATAAGTAAGTAAGAGGTAAATAAGTAAGCGAACACCTCGGTGGCTTGGCTTGATGAAGCACTCGGTTGGATATCGAGGGATCCGGGTTCGAATCCCGGTCAAGGCGAATGATATTTAAAATTTCAACATTTTTTGGCCTCTGTAATGCCAAAATCAACTTTAAATAATCGCTGAAAATTTCTCCTAAAGATTTGAGTAAAAATGGAAAATAGTTAAAAAATCAGTTTGATATCTCATTATATGTGCCCTTCCTATTATAATATTCAGGAAAGCCAAAGCCATGTGGATTGACCCAAAGACATAACCGATGATTAAATAAAGAAGGATTTAGAGACAATATTTATTGAAGCATCAGATATAGTTGATCCTATTATATTCATCATCAATAATTGGCAGAAATTAATCTGGACTGTTTTTCAACGTGAAATATTATGTGCCAGCTATAAGGGTTTAAAAAATATTAAGTGACTTTAAAAATGTAAATATTTGTGTGAAATATTGATATAAAATACAAAAATGGTGGAGATGTGGATGTTTTATTTAGAGGTATGTCTGTTCGCGTTAGTCATATAGATAACGGATAAACCTGCAAAATGAAAACGATCAATTGAAAAATAGAAATCAGGAATACAACGCGTAAACGAAGTCCTACGGCAAGGCAATATGATTATTCAGGAATTGAAGTAACACTATGCATTGTAAGGTCAGTAGAAAAAGGCGCTGTAATGAAATCGAACGAAGACGAGGGGTATATTTGTCACTTTAAATATATTTTCTATCGAATCACGTTTTTCAAAAATGCTCTACCAAGAAACATGAGGCTACAAGGCTAAATTCTAATTTTATCTGAAATTGGATATTCTTTCTCTCGCAGCTTTCGTACTCATGTGCACACCTTTGATACTCTTATTTGATTATTAAAAGTTAGGAAGAGTCAGTTTGAATCAAACTAAGAGTCCAAGAATCGTTTTAAATAAAATTATGCATGTATTATGAAATTCCAAGCTAACTGTTCTTCGCTAATAGGGGAATGAGGAAATTGATTGAATATCATTTTCTATTTATTTAAAATTGAATTGAATGTTATGCGCATGTGTTTTAATTCTAGGACATCCTAATATGTTCTTGTACATTCATTAATGCTCTGCAATTGTTATAAGAGGTTTATAATGGTACCTATTGGCACTTATCGGAAAAATAAGTAAATATCGACACTTTTTAATATCCTTGTTATAGTTTGAGGTTTATTAAATACGGCTATTAACAATCAGTTCTAACTTTTGAAGATCGATATTCCCATGTGTGTGGGAAAATTCCCAAAATTTGGGAAAGATCACCGAGAACCAAAAGGGTTCTACATGGCGACCGACCCCAAGTGACCTCAAAAACTCGCTCAAAATATATGTTTGAAAATTTTTTTTATGGAGTACATAAAATAAGAATCTTAATCCATTTGGTCGCCATTTGCTGTAAATCCTTAACACAAATATTTCGTATTTTATTGCAGAGAAGAAAATGGGTCTGAATTGAAAGGGAAACTGATTTGTATGGTAATCAAATGGAAGAAATTTGGTTTCGTCATCTCAAACTCAAGGCTCTCATATCAAGGGAATTCACTTTTTTTAAGTAAAACTATTAAAAAATAGTCAATATTTAAAAAAATTGGATCCGTTTATTTCATGGAACATTTTGATATTGTCGATAATTTTGATCAATAAGAGGGTAAATTAGTTTTATGGTTCCACTTTTTCTGGGGGCTTCTCGTTGCGGGTTCGGTCAAATCAGACCTAAATATTTAACTTTCGTTCGAATTTTACGGACGTCTAGCCAACTTTGTCCAAGTCTTAACTCCCATCCTTCCGTCACACCAAAACAGGCAAAATATCCTTTATTCTCAGTCGGCTCTGAGAGTAACAGAAAACTAAGATAAAGAATTATGCCATATTTTTCACCTTGAAAACATTTATTCTACATTAAATCTGATCCTACATCACCTTTAACAGTAGTGCAGTTTATCTTTTAATCTTTAGCATGTCCAAAATTCCGTAGAGAATAGATCTTTGAAACATTAAATTAAATAATTATTTAATAACATAAATAATGAGTAATTCTCTTTCCTACTCCTTTGGGGACAGTGTTTGGAAATCGTTAATTACACTCATATCATTGATGTAGAAAAGTACAAAATTTTATTCAATACAGTAATGTGGTCCTCCCTCCCATGGTCTACAACCTTGACGTGGTGGAAGGGCTTGTACGTTCCGATGACCCTTAGAGCTGTGCTGGTGGGAGTAATGATAATTGCTCCTGGTTGGGTCACCCCTGCCAGGCATCTGACCCTGTGGGGAAGCCCTTGAGTGATTGTGTCACGTTAAAAACACTATTGAGGAAGGCAACGGGAAACCACCTCAATTATTATTTCCAAGACTTTTATGATGGACAGTATGACCAAGCTCTAGTTTGTCAGTCAACCAAGGGGTTGCAAACACTGCTGAATGAATTGGAAATTCGGTGCGATAGATATGGGATGAGAATCAATACAAATAAAACAAAGGTCATGCAATTTTCTAGAAAGAAAAAGGCTAAGCTAAACATTAAAATAGGAGGGCAAAAACTAGAGCAGGTAGAACATTTTACGTATCTCGGAAGTGTTTTGGACCAACACGGTCAAAGTAATGGGGACATAAGGAGAAGATTTGCGCTAGGCAAAGAGGCTTTCACATGGAGAAGGAAGGTGATGGCATGGACCGAGAGGAAAACAAATGAGCAAGTACTTGGTATGGTGGGCGAAGAGAGGGGTTTGTCGGGAGAACTCCAATGGAGGCAGTAAAAATGGATAAAGGGCGTGTTGATCGGCAGTGGGATGTTGACGACTGTAATAGAGCGGAGAATATTAGGCAAACGAGGAAATGGAAGGAACAGGATAGGGATGTTGGACGGGATGAAGAGAGGAAGGAAGTTCTCAGAGATGAAGAGGGACTTGATGTAGAGTAGGTTGCTGGATTGTGTTTTTTTTTGGAGTCACAAAATATTTATTTCGTAGTTGTGTCCATCCAAAAACCTACCTTAACCGGTATTATATTACCTTATAATAATAATGTAGTCCTAATATAAAGACAGCCTTCTAAGTCTGCATCCTCCCTAAAAAAAACTGAACCACCATTTCACTCTGTCAATTTGTCAATATTGCACTCCAAAACTTCTAATACACTGTCCATCATAATCAGAACCTTGGGACCACTTAGCCTTCAGGCATTCACTCCACCTTGCCTAAATATTTCACACTAAATTTCATATGCATTTAACATCACCCAATCTACATCGTCTCACATATCCCTTTCATTCCCCCCTTAACATCCCTGGCTCATGAAATCTCTTCATTCCACTTCGACCCATTTCCACATTAACCACTTCCATCTCAGCCATCAATCCTTTTGTTCATCACTCTCTCTTCCCCTGCTCCGTCCGACCTCGTCTCGATTCGCGAGCTCATCGACCTCTTCGACTACCCACTTTCAGCCTTCCCAACCTCCTAGCCACCCTCACCTCATTATTTTTGCTTTCCATCCCTCTTCTTCCCTTTCCCCCGGATTCCAAGCCTCAGGAGGGAGAAACCCTAGGCCTTTGTACTTTCTCTTTCGTCCCCCTTCACCACATTCCCTACATCGGAGCCCAAAGTCGATCAGTTTCTCTACGGTAGCTGAATATTTTTCGCAAGAATTGTGTCGTTTTCTGTGTGTTTGTGTGAATTCATCCCACCCTCCGTTCCCTGGATATTACAGGTTTTCACGGTGATACCTGTAATATACATGTGAATAGTTCAAGAATCTACAATCTTGGACTCTCGCAGCTAACTGAGTATCGAGACGTACGTCCGGCGCATTATAATGGAAATAAAGTGTATACTGTGAGAAAACCTTGGGAAAATGATAATAATAGCAAAATTTTGGCTATTCCTAGAAAATGAAAATTTTTCCATCGCTGGGATTCTCTTAACCGCATGCCTTAGAGAAGAATTAAGATGTCCAGAAGATGGCCAATGCCGTATGTTTTTGCTGAAAATCAGATGTTGGAATCAAAGAATAAAAAGGATATCTTTTAATTTTTTCAAGAAGTTTTTAAAGTTAAAGAGGTTTTTGTAACGCCACAATTTATATTTAATAGTTGTTTTTATCCAAAAACTCTTCATGAAAAAATGTAATGCTTTGAAAAAATGATTTACTGTTTAAGGAAGAAAATATGCACGTATGTTAGAATTTTACTGTAAAAACGCTTCACCTGATGCCAAATTGCTAGAAGCCAATATTTATTCCCATTAATAAACATAATTGCCTTAAATCCTAAATTTAGTATTTTAATTGTAAGATTATCGACATGTTGATGTTATATTATGAAATGCGTTGTGAAGAATAGAGACGTCGCCCATTTCAAGCAAAAGAGGGAGGGTTTTCTAAAGGTCAGATGTACTTTGAAAAATAATAATTGTCTGGCCAAACGAGAAACGAGTGGCATTCTATCTATGGAGTTAGGAGAATATATCTCTTCTGCTTGTGCGTGATTCTTGGGTCAAGAGAGCTACTAGTGAAACTGATATGGTTAGGTTTTGGATTCATCGTTTCGGCTAGTCGAGTGAAGTCTATGGTCTCACGTCCCAAAGCGATTTTTGCTCCGGTCTAGGGAGGAGAAGGCACAGGAACTTTGACTTTAAACCTCAAACGTCATTTTGCTGTCTTGCTGGGAAACCGTGTCCTTTTGGATGATGAAATCTGTTCTGAAATCTAGAGAAGACTCAAAGAACTCTCTCATTGAGGCTATATGATATCGGAAAATTCATCTTTTGTTGTTGAGATTTTTACATAAACGAAATCACATTTAATAATATAGTTAATTGAATTTGTAGGAAGAAATAAACTTCGTATTTTATTCAGACGTTTATAATGTTGCTTAAAGAATGATCGCCGAGGGATATATGTATATGGCGATAGTAATAATGCTGCCTTGGTGCTAAGGCGAGAGAGAAAGGTAAGGAAAGCTGAACTTTAAATTGAAGATAACAAAAGAACCTGGATTTTGGACATTTTCTGGATCGCTTATTCCTGCTAAGGTCAGAGCAAAGAGCGCCTAGGGAGAGCAGCTTACCAATTTCCCATGAGTGACATTAACGTAAACCTTTCTATTTGAATTTCCGTTACATTCGTGACCCAAGGGTCATGTACAAACAGATGAGAATTTAAGTTCTCCTGACTGCCCGAAAGTATTTCCGCTCATTTGGTAAGCAAACTTTACTTTCATCGGTCTACGTTCTTATATTCGTGATCCGGAAGAATGTAGATGACTTGTTAGTACTTTGATGAGTGGCGGCCTGGTTGAGGTGACGGGCGGCATAGACCCTTCATTTAAGGATCCCACGCTTAGGGAGGAAGAGGGGGTACACCGCCCCAACCAGCAGCTCTCTCCTGCCCTCACCCTGCTGAGGCACCCGCCATCTCCATGGCTTTAACCTCGCTATCCCGGAACCCTAACACCGAATACCTCCCTTTGATTAGTAAGTGGCTGCCTCTTCGTCCTGCTGTATGAGTTGTGGCACTGCTTGAATCACTTGTGCCATTCCAGAGTTCGTACTTAAAAAGGACGATCAGATGCCTAATTTTGGTGTGCATTAAAACATGAACTTTTCAGTATCAAAGTCCGTCACCTCGTTTCCCTTTGTATGACTAATTGAAAGGTATAATGTTATAAAGGAGCAAAATACAAAATTATCAACCTTCTGCTTTTAAAGAGGTCAGATCAGTTTTTAATTAACTTGATATCAAAATATTAAATATTCAAAGATAGTTGAGGTCAGTGCTTTGTGAAATTCTATTGTAATGAAAAAGGATTAATAAAAAAAATGTACATTTCCACGGAATAGAATAGTTATTGTATTTCACAATAAAAATTATATTCTGCGTAAACGAAAATATTTTTTGATTCTTTCTTTTTCATCAAATATTCAGTTTGTCGATTACCTTTCTCATGAATCACTTATAAGTGACTGAAGAGTTAATTTTGATCATTTCATTAGGTGATAGAGGCCATCGAAAGCATTGAGAGGCATGATCACTAGACAGGGCCAGTATGTAGAAATGTGATTCAAATTTATTACAAGATTTGATTAGCACATATGTATATAATGAAAATAAGTGTCATTGGCACTGGTTGAGGAAGAGCAATTTGAATAAATTAATGGAATCTTAATGCATGCAATTGAAGTATATCGAAAAAATTGTCGCGGAAGAGTGAAAACGAATAAAGAAAAAAAATGACGCAATAAAGAAGAAACACTAAACGCATTTCCTAAGAAATATGTTTATCTAAAAGAAATTAATTATAATTCTTTAATTTTCAAAAATAGTAACTGCGGACTCTCGTAATAAGTATATTGACCAATTTGTATATACCTACCCCAGTTGGTATGTTGCTTAATGCTCTTTTGTACTGAAAAGTTCTTGAAGGGCGTAATGTTAGTTTTTGATATTTTTGATTTATGCACTACGAGATAAATGACTTTATTGTACTGCCTTGTAATTAGATTGCCAGTCGTTTAAATGGTTTTACGGAAAAATTCTTTCAGGTCAATGAAAGGAGAAATGGGCGAACCACAAGACTACGTTGTTTCCTGGTAGCTTTTCCAAACTTATAGAACATTTAATGATTTTGAATTTAATTCCTCATTTTCCCATTTATGGTATGTGGCATGGGTGATTATAAAATCAGTGGTCATTATCCTACTCTTAACTTAAGGCGCCAAGGGGTCCGCAGCTTAACGTCCCATCCGACGAACGGCGTGCTCGTGCTAACTTAAAGTCCTATCCACAAAACGCCTCAAGTAGGGATCGGAATACTCGTACCACTGAAAAATATCTGTCACCTCCGGAATTCTAACTCAGGCTCTCTGGGTGGAAAGCCGGTACGTTAGCCACCGCATCATCTTGATCACCACCACACTATTAATTGTTTTCACCATTTTTTATGCATACCGCTCCTTACTACTCAAAGTCGAAGTTTATTACTGCGTTGAATAATCCTTCGCTTCGGTGTTTTGTAGTTGTTTAATTTATTCATATCAAGCTACAGTAGCAGCTCTAGTTGTTTAGTTTCAATAGCCAATTTAGAACGAATTTCTTTAAGGCTCCCACAGAAGGTCTATCCTCACTGGTGATAAAATGTCATCATTGGTTATGATAATTTTACGCGTTCATGCTAATTCACAATCTTCTTATACTGTTCGGCACTTCCACTGAATGTTTCAAACTCTATCAAAGGTACCTTTTGCATAGATAGACGTGTTTCCATAATAGTAAAGATCACCTTAATTTTCAGGTTAATCTTTTAATAGTTTCTCGTCATTAATCACTTAATTGTACTAAAAACGACACACGTACTTTAAAAAAACTCAACCTTTTTCCAATCCTTCTCTGACAAAGGACCATAACAGCACCATTTGCCAGATCAATTTGATGGGCATATCGCACGCCATTATGAGCTATTCTGACACCTCATCGTGCCTGTGACGTTGATTTGGCATCGATCAGATGTAGGGAAATATGGGATGAGTAATTATTTTTCATGCTTTCAGCTGACCGTGTCTTTTTATGTGTAATTTTTAAATGCTCAAGTCATTCAACACACTAATGCGTAAGACCCTCTGTATTTTCCTTTTTTATATTTTACCTGGTGATTATTTTACATTTCACACATTTGAATGAAGTGAAACAGTAGAATGATTGTCAGTAGATTTATTTATGCTTTTGTTGCCGAGCATTATCCTTGAAACTTACCAAAAGTTGGGGCTTCAACTCGTGTGCCATAGATTTGCGCATTTTTCTCTCTCACCCTTGAATCTTTCGAGAGCACTTTGAAGCGACGCTGTCCATTCCAATAATTTTGTCCGTTTCAATTCAACACTAACGGGACTTCACGAGGGATTTAGTTGGGAAATTTTTGTAGGTAATAGAAGCGCATTAATGGAGGCACACAAAGAGTACATTCAGTATCGCTCGAATCCCTCCCCCTAGCCCCATCGCCGATACCCGTAGGTCACCGATGGCTGCAGCCGATCTATTGAGCACAATTGGAAATTAGAAATCCTCCGGCATCGGTCTCCAGGTTTTCAAAGCACATTCTACGGCAGGGAAATTCGTATTTATCATATCTGCCTCGTATTTGCTTTAATTCCCGGCAGTCATTGTTGGAAGCCATTTCCGCCACGACATATTATCTTCTTTTGTCGGTCATTCTACCAGAATGATAGAAATTGTAAATTGTAACTGCGTCGAAGGCCGTTGAAATGCGGCACCCGCGCTCAAGGTCCCTGAGGAGTGCTCGCGGATTCCGTTCCAGATAAAAGAAACAGAAAAATTTACTTATTGAGTCAGATAGAATTAGGAATCCTAATGACACCAGTACAATGTATTTCTTCTCGTATTTAGGACAATGATTTGTGACCAGTTACGTTACGAAGCGAATGGAATATTTTTCATAAAAGATATCTTAAAATTAATGTACAGAAATCGAATTTATGTCTTTCACATGCACCTGTACAGAAATTAAAGAATGAAAAAGGTTTCTGGAAACCATATTCCTTATCTTTAATTCATGGCAATCTGTTTAGGCAGGGCCGGTTTATAAGTACTTCAAAGAAATCGATTTTTTCAGTTGAGGCTGACTCGGTTACGAGAAATCAGAATCAGGTAGAATGAGTACGGTAATTAAATTTCAGTCGAACTCAGTAATTGCCACGGAGTTACCTGATGCTTGATCGAACAGTACGCGAAGAACTTCGCGTTCCACTCGCCTGCGCAAATCAATCCATCCTTATTTGGTTAGACCCCACATCGCAAATCCTCCAGCTCCGTTGGCTGGGCGAATCTTTTCCTGCGTCGGACTCATTAACGCCATCAGCCTAATGATTCCGACGGAGAGGACGGGTCAAAACTCGTCCTTTGAAAGTATAATCGCCTTTCGCACTATTCGCCTGACTTTCCATCTCTCTCTTTCTCTCTCCCTCTTCAAAAACCCGCCTCGCACGCCCTCCTTTCTCCTCCGTTTCCGTCACCGGAGATGCGCGGTGTAATCCATCGGTGCTAACAAAAAAGATATGTCACATCTTTCGGTACGAGGCTTTGAGCAAAAAAGCCAACTTCAACGGTAGGTGCTCTTGGCTCTATTTTTTATTTTTACTTCAGGATTAAAAGTTTTTCTCTTGAAAATAATTTTTTCGACAGTAATTCACTTTATTAATCAAAAAAATCACTTGCTTTGAACCTAGTCAAGGCTATGCGGAATGGATATTTGTAGTATTCCAGTTCAGTGGCTTATTCCAATCAATTCGATGAAATAATAAACAAGAAATAAAAGATCAGAGCGCGAAACGAAGTATGTTCAAGAAAAATATAAAAATGGAAAGAATAGAGAGAAAATAAAATTGCTCCGTGACAGCTTCGGGTCTCCTAAGAAAGTAATTTCAAAGGAATACCACGATCAAAGTTATGAAATTTATTTATTTAATACTAATCCAAAAGAAGCCAAAATTTAGGCTATTTCACCGGATTTAAAAAAAAACTTCAATGGCAACAAGGATAATGTGGAAGGCGTGAGAAAATTCACAAATGCAAAGATTGAAGTCGCGATTACTGGCTTTCTAGGCAAGAAAGTTTCTCCGCAGTCACCGATCCTGACAATCAAATGAACTTTATGTGAAGACATATGGCAATAATTCTCTAGGAGAAAAGCGAAAAAAGTATTAAGCTATTTCGAATCATTCATGGGATTAATAACTGATAATGATAATAACCCTAAAAGGCATACTTATTTTGCTAACCACTACCTGCATTTTGCTGACATGAATGTTGCCCATTTAGTCCATTTTTGATGGAAATGGAAGTTCGCATATTCCTTCACAAGAGGATATTTTACATTTTATTTTAGTTTTTATTCACACTTTTGTGCTGTGCAATTCCTGTCTTATGTTGGTGAAGAATTCTTTAATTAAAAATATAACACACCCTTTTCCAGTTTGTAGTTGGTCCTGAAAGCAGCGATGACCTCCGGTAAGCTTACCATGAGGTTACCTAGCGGTTACCGCAAACCGAAAGGTTACCTAGCGGTTTGGGCCAGTGCTGACTTGCCATCGCTCTAACCCTTCCGTCTCTACTCATTTCGGGGTCCCATATTCCTTTGCCTTGTATTTTCATCTTTATTCTTCCCCTTGGCCTCGAGTTCTCTGCCCTCTCCCTTACTTTTCATGCTCCCTTTTGCTCTGCCCTATCCCTGTCCCTTTCTGTTCTCTGTAACGAACATTCAGTTCACGGGACTCAAATGGACATGAGTACCCTTTAGTCATGTTTATCATCAGTTCAAGCATTAACCTTCACCTCCCGTTCCTCAGAAACAAAAAATGTTAATCATTATGCATTGTCTTCAATCCATATCAGCTAAGGCTCTTACTTACAGTTCTATGTAATTTAGAGCAAAAAAACAAAGGATAAACACTTTTGTAGTCCTAACTTTCAACTTTTTCCTACACTTTCATTGTCCATGAGATATCTCAGAAGGAGGTTATCGAAGCAGGTCGTCATTATGAAATCCACTTCCTTTGTTTTTGAAATCTTCCGTTTTGTATTTTAACAAATATGAATAGCGTGAAAATTATATCGCGTGCTTGCCTGATTCACAAATAACTCTAATATTTTGACGTCTTCCGTTAGATTTCCATCGGTCGAACAGAAAGAATTTCCTGCCAAGTTAAATTCAGGGTTTGATTAAATTTTCCCTAGTTCAAACATTTTGCTGTTATCCATTAAATGAGCTATAACTGAAAACAATAACATAAAATTATCGTCTATTATATACATTATTGCCCTAATTCCAATTTGCACACCTGAAACATTTGCCTATTTATTTTGTCGAAGCAACACATTATACGAAATGTGATTAGGTTACTATATGATCAGAACTAAAACGCAGATCTCAGTAGTCTCGTGTTACGCCGCAGATAGTGTTCTCGGAGTGCCTCTTATCTTCTCAGGGGAGATAATTTATTATTTTATGGTACTACCGAGTAAAGGCCATGGAAACCCTAGTGCAATTAATTCTCCAATTATGTCAATCATTGCCAAAAATAATACAACTCCTCCGGTCACCGCCTGCCCCAAAAGATCCCCGTGAGAGTTATCACTCATAGATCTGCCCACGCGATCCTCCTTCACATGGTTACGTGGATTTTATCTCTCTACACCGTCTTCTTCCTCCCGCCGTCCTCTTAACCAGACCACCCCTCAACCAGCGCAGCCCACGTCAGCCTTCATAGAAGCCCCTTACCCCGACCGTCGTCGCGGATGCTCCAGCTTCCCCCGGGAAAAAATAAATAGAAAGAGAAATAATATAAAAGGGCTCCTCCTTCGCAAGGGGCGTTAGAGTGGGTGGCCCGATTCCCAAAAGTGGAATCCCGGCGGGATGAGGAGCAGAAGGGGGTTGGCTGAGAATTGGCGGGGAAGGGGTTAGGGGTGTGGGGGAACCTTTTTTTTATTTGAGATCCTCCTGGCACGAGTGGAGAAGAGGACTCCTCCTTCCAATTTCCTACGCTTTGGCAGAGTTGGAGAGGGGGGGTGAGTGGGGAGAGAATGGGAGAGTGGAAGAGGATGAGGAGGGAGAGGGGCGTGTGGTGGGTTTTGGGATGGGAGTAGCAGTGAAAGGGGTGTCGGGGGTTTTTGGGTGGGTAGTGGGGGTGGAGATGGTGATGGTAGCGGGGGTGGGAGGGGGAGGTAGAGTGAAGGGCGGGGTGGGGAGGGAATAGAATGGTGAGAGGGAAGCGTATAAGAGAGGCGTCGCGGCCGAAGTGTCGTAAGGACTCTTCAAAGGGGGGCCAATTGATGAAGGACATTTCTCTCTCTTTTTTCTGTTTCAATTTCTCTTTCGATTCCTTTTCCTTTTTCTTCGCACTCTTTCCAACCTTTTCATTTTTACTTGCGCCTCGCCAGTCTGTTTTTTTTCATTCTTTCATTTTCTCTCTCTCTCCTCTCTCTCTCACCCTCCCCAATTTTCCATTCGTCGTCTCCTTACTACATCTCCGATAACTTTACTCCTTTTTTTCTCCGGTTTCTCCACGAATTGGACCCCAAAAATCAGAGGTTGAAGCGGTCTTGGAGTGTATGGGGAGATAAAGGGGATGGGGAATTAGGGAAATAGGCATTATCATCCCCTCGTCCGCCATAAGATCACGCAGCGAGAATTGATTGACTGGTTCAATGAATTGAACGCGGAAGTGAATCTTCGTGTTATTTCTTGCCTTGAATCAAATACTTCTTGCGTTGCATGAGATTCAAAATGGTTGATCTGAGAGTGGTTAATTTCCAGTTGTTCTTCCAATTCAAATGAGTATTATGCACGATACTTTTCCCATTATTTGAATAAATAGTGCGGAAAAGTAGCATGCCTGCCCCTTTTTTGATCGTGCACGGTTTCCACCGAGTCATGCGTTAAACTACAAAGTTTATCCATTTGTTGTGTTCCGTTAGAGTTTAAAAAAAGTGCCACTCAAACTGACGAGCGGAAAACATTCCCCGAAGCGTTGTTGTAAAAGAATGGAATATATGATAATCTTAAACAGCCCGAGGAAATGAGGTGTTCGTGAAAAGAACAAGGGAATTCGAAATTAATGGGAATACTTGTAAACTTTCAAATTTCTGGATAAAAATATCAAAGAATTAAAAAAAACATTATTGTAATGGCTTCAAAAGTTTTGTGGTGAATGTTTTTTTAGTATTAAACCAATGTGTAGAGCAGTAAACGTTATACCCTGAATATATAATTTAAATTATTGATGAGAGAAGGATATTAGGTAGAGAAGGATATTATAGAGTATAAGAAATTCTCAACATTCAGTCACCGTATTCCTCCGTGAAAATTGAAGACTTTTCTTAAAAGAGTCAGGCATTTTCATAGCTTCAGAAAATCAAAAACTCCACCGGAAAAGTGATCTCATGGCTTGATGTCTAATAGCACCTCATGTATCGTGCGCCTGCGCATGGATACTCTTGATTATTAAACCTATTAATTTTGCGAGATATCATCGTTTGTCTGTGTTTCAGCCAATTAGCTGCTGTTATAGCGTTATTTAATTCCGTTTAAATGAAATGGAGAAAGCTAGCCTTTTGCGATATCACAATGAGAAGCTGAGCCAAGAGAAATGACATTGTTTATATTTCGAAACTTTGAGGCATAATTCCATCTAAACTGCAGTATACTCTGTAGTTTTAAGTTTCAGGTCAAAGGATGTGATCTCTGCGTTTAAAAGAATATATGTATATGAATCGTTATATTCAATATTTTGATATTTTTCGTTCTCGAGTTTTCTCTGGTGTAAAAATATAAAGAAGCCTTTTTAGTCGTAATAGCTGTATTTTAATAATTTCCTTTAATACGACGGTCAATAAATGTGCACTACCATTCATTTGAATCATTACTAACAGCTGATGCGCATTCAGCAACGTTATTCCACTGAAGTTAATAAATTCAACGCCAAAACCAGCCATAGGCCGAAATGTTTTGGCTATTTAAAATTTTACTACAATATGACAACGTTTTTATAAAGCACTTGCTAGATGCATAAAAGCCTTTTGACGACGGCTATCACTACTTTATAGTATAGTTAATTTAATAAGCCACATGATATTCTTGCCTGAGTCAACATTTGTATCATATAATATGCCGTGAAACAAAAAGGATAAAATTCTGTGACGATCACGTTCGAATGGAACATAATTTTGCTCTTCCCTTTGAGCATTCTGTTGTAATAAGAGCCCGTCGGTTCCAACGTCGAATTTCAATGCCCTCTCTTCTCAGTCCTTTCCTCTTTTCCGTCATTCACCTTCACACGCATCGTTAAGGTCGAAAAAATACCTTCTCATCTTTCAAGTGCCTTCACAAAGAGGTGCTTAATTGCCATTTAATAATGGAAAAAATGTACCTTAAAAATGATCCGATCCGTTGAAATAATATTTTATATGCGGCCAGGTTGTTATTTTTACTTTAGTAATGTAGTATCACCATTCGTTTTAAGTTTAGATTGAAGAGTGTTTTGAACCGTCAACTATTTCTATCTCAATTCAGCATAGATTTTATATGTATAGTGAAAAAGTCAAATTTTGACCTCTATGGAGTTCTATGAATATTACTTTGGTTGAGAAGGCACTCACTCTGCACTAAAAACCAATTAGTCCACATTTGCCAGAACCGAGATCTTTAAAACGAAAAAATTGATTTAAGGGATTTTATTTCTACGACAACGTTCAAAAAGGCTGTCTGCTTTCTTAAAGTTAGGAAGGGAAATTTCAAGCAAAGGATTTAAAGGAAAAATTCTAATAAATTGGCCAGCCTAAAAAAATGTTGGGATGGAAATGTGAAGAATGCTGAAGGCAGAGTAAAGACGAAGAGAAAAAGTGGATTTATTTCCCAATATATGAAGAGTTTTTTTATAATAATTCAAAATGTGATTCCTTCATTTTGTTCGATTGCTCTACTGAGATGGTTGAAGTCTTAAGTTTTGTTTTTTTTGCTGGCCTCGTTCACTCAAGGCGTGCGTCTGATCGAAATCAGGGGAGAACTGATGGAGGAGAAATTTTCTGCTCTCTGGTGAAAGAAGTTGTCCAACTTTCCTGATATCGGAGATGAAGTCTTGGGAATTTCCTCAACAAAGGTAAAAGAATGAAAAAAATAGCAGTTTGCTCATTTTTATTTTACATTTTTGGGCGTTATCGCTATGTCACTCAATTCCAATTGTCTCCAGTTTCCGAGGGGTTTTTTACCTAGCTTTGGACGATATTATTTCAAGGAGAAGCCATTTAAAAAAAGTTGCTGCGGATCATTTACAATTACAAAATTTTACTGGATATTGATTAAGCAAATCTGGATACCCGTCTCGGTTTCAGTGTTATAAAATAAAAAATAACATATCTTCTTATTCTGTGCTACCTTCGAACAAGTCTACCCTGAAAAGTATACGGAATGGAGGAGCTCATGTAGTGGTAAAGTACATTGTACAAGGTTTGAGAATTCACACACTTCGTATAGTCATATTTTCATAGGAGTGCGGAAATATGGTGATGAGTAGGTGTGCATTCAAGTGGGAAGAAAGGGCCGAAGTGACCGATGAGGAATTAAGAATATGGAGAAAATTAGTCGGGGATAGGTCTCTGTAAGGTAAGAGGGAGAAGAGGCTTTAATTGAAGTTATATAACCACCGGGTATGAGGGGAAGTGGGTATACAGCAAACAGTCATTGGTGACATTTTCGTTTATTTATAGGCCGGATACACCTGCTGTACTATGTCTCACCACGTCCCTCTCTTTTTTTAGTGTATTATCTAGGTTGTGGTAGGTAGGGAAAGGTGTGTTGTTTTCTTTGTTAAGGAAATGTTCCTCGATAGCTGAACTCCCATTTTCATTGATGAAACCTCGTCAATGTTCTGCGGCTTTTACTCGAAGGTTCATTATTGTCTGCCCTAAGTACGTAAAATCTTAGTCTGCGGTTTTTCGGCGGTGTTCTCCATTCTGGACCATTCTGGTCGCGGTGCGTTTTTACCCTGGGAAGTAAGACGTAAGTTTCGGTTGTTGTAGAAGGTGGGTTGGAAACGGTGCACCTTTCAGTGTCTCGAAAACGTATTCACTGCAAAAACCATGATTATTTTCCTTGAGATTGGAGGTTATAGATATATCCTAGTACTTTCCTTTATTACCTGGCGGATGGTTAATTTTTTTGGGATTTCCAGCTATAGTCTGCTACTATTTTTTTGATGATGCCCAACTTTTTAATTATTCCTTCATTTGATACAGATATTTCCACTCCGCGTATCCTTATATTTGACATTTCCTCCAGTAACCCTTGAAAGAGCTCTACATAAATCAGTGTTTCACAAACTTTTTTGAGCCACCGCCCCATTTCCTTAATCTTTACTCCTTAAACCTATTCTCAAATTTCCGCCAATCGATAGCTTTGAAATAATAATCAAGATCATAAAACAAAATAACCAAATGAGGAACATTAAAATAATTACGTTGAAAATAATGACTAATCAAATGTTTA
The DNA here is from genome assembly GCF_022747635.1 of Hetaerina americana. Classification (NCBI taxonomy): domain Eukaryota; kingdom Metazoa; phylum Arthropoda; class Insecta; order Odonata; family Calopterygidae; genus Hetaerina; species Hetaerina americana. Next base: position 31,158,101 of record NW_027286069.1, read on the forward strand.
TTTAGAATCCATTTGATGCATAGTTTTCCCATCATATCAATGCAAAAGACAAAATACACCTAAAAAGGAACTTATGTGAATATGTAATTTTTACATAAAAATAAATTATCAACACAAATAGTTTCAAGAAAGCTTTTTTTAGAAGTTTACATGCCATTTTTTGTACTTAAATTAAGAAATTATGTAACGTGAACATTTTCAGTTTATGAAAATAGAATAACCAATCATTAAAGGCTCTCAAATAATCATAACCTATACCAGCTTACTCTTCTAGCTTCAGCCGCGAAGGAAGTTGATAAAGCTCGCGGCCACCTATGTTGCGGTTAAATAAAACGTACTTGAAAATAAACGCAGTCACTGAAGATTTGTCTTTATAAGGTTGGTATTATTTCTCTGGAATTGTAAATTCTTTATATTGAACTTTGCATATAGTTCAGACAAAAATGCAACGTCACTCCTAATCTCTTTAAGGTTGTCGCTGAAAAAAATATCTTTCTCCTCAAAAAACTCCACTACAATGTCAAAAAGATAATAGAAGCGCCTTATACAAATGCCTTTTGATAGCCAACAAACGTTTGAAATCTTCGTCGCTCTCATCACACAACTCTCGAAAGAGTCGATCATTAATAGCATGGGTGATTTTGTTAACCGCTGTAATGAGAATGTTTAAGGACTTGTAAAGGCGAACACTCAGTATTTTAGCCATTAGATGTTGTTATTGAATGACACCATGAACAGCAAAAACATTTGGTACATATTTTTTCAAGTATGCAATACAACCATGGGGACGACCAGTCATTGACTCCGTCTGTCGCATCAACAAGTATGTTAGAAAGTGGAGTTTTATTGTCCTTGAAGAACTGCTCTACGATACGAAATTTTAACTCCCCTTTAGTATCACTTTCTAATTGTCTTGTAAATATTAACCCTTGAGATAGATTTTCAGCTTTAATAAAACGTATGTAAGCTAGAGGCACAGATTCAATACCTGGCAAAGTTGACTCATTCCATCCAACTGTAATGCAAGTTCTGTTGTTCTCAGGATGCTGCACAGTATATCTTGCACATTCTCAGCCATTTCATCCATTCCTCGTTGTACTGAAGTGAAGTGTTGCTTAAGGGAATAATTTTTATTGTATCTTATGGTGGCTGAAAAAAATCTTAGTCTTTTCTGTCTTGTCAGGATGTCCCTTCCTAAAATAGTCAATTAGTCTGGAGGGTTTCATCGTCTCATTTAACAACAATCTTTCGCATAGTATTTGCTTATTTATAGGTGACTATAAATCCGTATTTAAAATAATCCACATTATACTGTCTACATTTCTTCTTCGATGAGTCATTTCGTGCCATTCTGTTTCTACAATAAATATTTAAATATAAAATATTTTTTAAATAAAATTTAATATATATGAAATAAATAGAATAGACGTTTGAGCTAGTGATAAGACGTGGATAATATAAGATTCGATCTTTCCGTGGTTTCTTTGCAAAATAAAATTACTAAAAACCATATCAAAAACATCAAAACAAAATATTTATGTGTTTGCGGCATAATTTCAAACATATATAAGCAAGGCTGAATATATGTATTTGTTCTGCATACCTGGTATAAAACAGGATTTATATTTGCAGTCTTTTATACAGAAACTAAACCCTTGGCTGCAAAGTAAGCTCCTATCGAATTCGATTTATGATACTGGTCTCGTCAGTTGAGGGTGAAATAACATTTCTTTGGATCCCATTCTGTAGTTATGATCATCCATGCAATTCCCTAAATTTTATTCATAAGAAAGGCAGTTTAAGGGAATGTTGGGGTGACATTGGCTTTCATTCAATTTTTGGATATTTGTGAGTGCGTTGATTCAGCTATAGTTCATTCCATAGTAAGGCCATCTTTTCATTTGATAATATCTTATTAAGAGGAATTTTGTGAAGAAGTAGGTTTAAGACTCAGTTTACTCGTAAAGGCGGAATATTTCCAAAGTTTTCTTTTTATTCAAAGAATTATTGTGAATATTATCTATTTTTTGAAAAAAAGCTACGCTTCAAGGAAATGCACAATGGCAGCAAAACCGTGACTTAAATCGTTGAACCGGGAACTTATTTAATTGATATCTAGCCTACAAAGGGAAAGTTCAATCGTACCTGAGTAGGGAAAAGGCCCTCTTTTTAAACTATCTACTGCCATTTCATTAAAACCTAAACATTATTCTGGCCGTTTCTTTTCGTAATATACTTCGCCATCATAAATTAATACAAAAAATTGTATAATAGTACTATAACAAGAATTATATTATGCGACAAATTAAAAATAACTTACCAATACAGCCTTGATAATATCGTTGGAACCGAATGGTTTAGAAAATGATTATTCAGGTAAATATTTGATGTAAAACCACCGAATCTAATTATTAGATGAGCAGATTCCTCTCAGGATTCACACCCGTTTTATTCCGACTTAACCTTACTGCAGAAGTACTCAGTGTCGTGGAGTTGTGCCAACGGTAGACCAAATAAGATCCCTTCAAAACTTTTCCTTGTTCGAGAAAGACTTAGAAAATTTTTTAAACCGTTTATACTTTAAAACAGAAGGAAACACATGATTGAAATTACTTCCAGATGCGGGAAACGAAGTAAAATTTGAAATCGAAGCTTTAAAATGGAGACTATATGAAGGTCATCGAGCCTTCACAAATTTCACAATGTCAGGATCCTCCGACGCCCCCTGCCTCTTCCTTGCTTATTTTTGCCCCCATAGACTTGGGAACTGCCCCACGGGGGGCGGTAGCGCCCAATTTGGGAACCACTACTTTAAATGATGATTTAAATAGACTTACATTGTAGATTTAGTCTTAAGCGGTTATTATGGGAAAAGATCAACCCCAGCCATACTTACGGCTGGGGTTGATCTTGTTAAGTGGTTGTTTGGTAACTGGGATGGGTTAATTGAAACAAAAATCTTTCTTTCTGGCATGAGAGGCATTTTATTAGCATTGGTTACATGGTTTTAACATGGAAATCTGCAGATTGCTGTACAGTTACAATTTGTGATAGTGTGAATCTTATGAATAACCAAAACACGGAAAATTTTGCAATAATACAAAGATAACAAAATTAAAATTGATTTCCTCTGAACCTTCCTTGGTTAATTATTCTTAGAAACACCATTTAACGCGATTATATGAGATAATATGAAAAGATCTTGGAATGGAGTAGATATAAACGACTCACCGCAGTGAACCTTTTACATTTTTTAATGTATCATACTGTACACTAATGCGCTTGGCCCAGCGATGTTCGAATGCCTTCATCACGTCTCAAAAATTAGATTCCTCCTCGTCTGCAAAATACTCGTCTACTTTGTCTGTTATTTTTATAGTTATTTGTTTGAAGGGAAATTACCTTTCACCGGGGAAAATTTTGACCTTGGATAAGAGATGAAAATCTGATGGAGTCAAATCAGGCGAATTAGGTGGATGTGGCAAAAATTGTTATCATAGCTCTCGTATTTTTGCCAAGGTAACGACACTTGTTTGTGCGCATACATTGTCTTGATGAACGATGGCTTTCTTCCCTGCCAAACCTTGCCTTTTTCGTGTATCTTTGGTAGTAGCTGGTCCAGGAGGTTAGCACACGTAGTCTAGTAATTGTTTGACCAGCAGAACGATAACCTATCGGCAGAATCTCTTTCGCATCCGAGAAAACTGAAGCCATCAACTTTCCGGTCAACCGCATTGCCTTTGCTTTTTTGGTGCTGATGAATCGACGTTTTTCCACTACTTTGACTGCTGTTTTGTCTCTGCGGTACTGTAGTGGGCCCAAATTTCATCTTTGTGGTCAAAGACCGGCGCAGAAAACCATGTTGGTTGCTCTTAAAACGGGTAAAAAATTATTCGGAAATTTCCATTCTGATACGTTTGTGATCCTGCGTCAAGAGCAACGGCACCCATTTAGCAGGTAATTTTCTCATATCCAATTTCACTGTCAAAATAATATGACCGTTCAGTTGACATAGCTACAGCTCCACTGACACTGATTTTTTACCTTTATGAATTCTGCGTAACAAACATAGGTGTATACATCCTTAATGTAACGTATGTTTTACTCTAATAACGGGTTTGCTATAGACTCTCCGCTTCCTGAACCCTAGGTGGTCATCTGTTAAGCAACCATTTATTCTCCTTTATGTTTCCTTATTAATGATTCCAAGTACCGCTTGTAATTTCATTTTCTATCCGTTATGTCCATCCGCGTCGCATAAATGTATCTTGGGAACATTTTATTAAAGTTCTCTTAACCCGAATGCTTATTAAAATATCCATCGCAAATGATAATCTTCCGTATTGATGGAAATATTTTAGGATATTTCGATAGCTTATAATAGTCTTAAAATAAAATTAAGTTTTAAAAGTTATTTTGAAAAGAAATAGTCCGTAAAAAATGTACCTACTGAAGTGAGCCTTTAAACTGAACGAGCTTCTATACTGCGTAGCAAGGCAACTGATTTTAAAATTGAAGTCCTGAATTGAGGAGATGGAGAGGGAAAGCCTTATTTGAGGTGAAAAGTCACGTCGATTGAAATTGATGGTCGGCAGGGGTAAGCATTGAGTTAAAGTTTGCGGAAGCTTTGTTTCTAGATGCCCTTTTGAAGTGACTAGTTCCCCCATTGAGTCTTTGTCGAATTTTTCCCAATCCCTCTGTCTTATTCGCTTGCGGAAAGGTCAACGAGAGCTACCCATGCTCCAGTTCACTGCAATGGAAGTCGGTTTACTTTCCGTCATTAAACTTTCCCCCAGAACTTTCCCTCATCTTTCTGCTCTCCTTCTTTACCCATTCCCTCTTAAACTTTACCGAATCCGATCTCATATTCCCTTTGTGGCATCATTTGAGCGAGTGAGTTAACTCCATCTCAATTCCAACCCTTGAGTCAGTAGATAGGTTACTTCACCCAGACCCTCTAAATGAGAAGACTCTTGCCTTTTGCTTGAGCGAAAAGATGGTGGTTATTAGCCCTGGTGTATATTGAGGGGACACTTGTATGAATTGCAGCACTTACTCGCTTAATGAAGCTTGCCTAATACATTGATGCGAAATTTAAAAAAAATGTACTTGTGTCCTTAATGGTTTCCGGAATTATAATGAATAATATTATTTATTGGTTAAAAGCATGTAATCACCAAGTGGGAGTTGAATTGATCCTGAATATTTCTCGTAAGTGACAAATATATTATGCCTTTGTATGAATTATTAAAAAAAATCATTTTCAAAGAAAACCTTAAGAAATTAATGCAACAATTTCAGAGTATAAAAATCATCCACCTTGACCGGGATACGATCCCGTATCCCTCAATGTTTGGTCGAGTGCTTTAGCCAGTTAAGCTATCGTGGCGTCCTGTTAAACCCTCAAAATTTGCTGAGTTTGAGAGGGAGCCTCGATAGCTTAACTGGCTAAAGCACTCGACCGAACATTGAGGGATCTGGGTTCAAATCCCGGTCAAGGCGAATGATTTTTACACTCTGAAATTGTTGCATTGAAATGCACATTAGTGAATGACTCCGTTAAAAGTTACTGCTGCGGCATCTCCCACAGTTTCTATGAAACTTAAGAAAGTACTTAAAAATTGCAAGTTTTAAAGCTAACCATGCCTAATTTGATGCTGAATTGCTGTAATTTAGGGTTAATGGAGAATGAAAATCACATAGTAGTTTTCCAGATTAGAGAAAATCAATTGGATCTTTCCAATTTTGCAGAAACATCCTAAAAGGCAGGGAAGTGACGCCAGGTTGACATCAAAAGGCCTCTGTTAGCTTGACCTGCGATGTGCTGTTCCAGATAACGAGCTTTTCTTAAAATAGTCCCATAAAATGACTTATGTTTGTGATTAAGGAGTAGATTTGACGGTATTCCGCTATAAAAGTAAAAATAGAAAATTATTTATAACCGGTTTTTCTGGATGACGCACCACTGTTGATGTTAGTTTACGTCACTAAGGAAATGTGAGAAAGTTGTTTCAACTAAGAATAAGGTAGCTCAAAGTACAAAGGAAACCGTGGATAGAATTATTTTTTCTGTAAGGGGATCTCAGGAATCTCTGGTTCAGCATCCCAACCAAAGAACAGTTAGTTACTACTATTCTTTTTCGCGTGAACTTGAAATAAATGAAAGAAAGTATAAAAATATAATTTATATCAAAAGTCTTTTGCATTGAAAATTAATGCAATCCGTATTAACCTCATGGTAGAGGTGATGGTCATTCGATTAATTATGCCATCATGCCCATTTTATGAATTTTAATATCAGATGGAATGCTGCTGTTCTGCGTAGTTTGTTTGATGCTGACTAATTTCGTATAAAATAAATTTGTTAATATCAATAACTGTTTTACTCTACTTACTTCTTGATTTCAATATTTTTGCTTCCGGTTGCTTAGTAAAGTTTTTGTTCTGACTAAATATTGTATGACGAAGTGTTTTTTTTGCGTAGATTCGGGGCTTTCAATGACACCTTAAGATATTTTTGATATTTGTGGCCAAGAGTAGTATCATTATTGAATCAGAAGGACACAGGCCTGGTAATATAATTTTAGGATAAGTAATGGAATGGAAGAAGAAGTGCCTCTATGTATGATGCGCCAATGCTATCACTCTCTTTGCTTATTATTTTACGGTATATGTTTTTCTACCAACTGAAGAGCAAATAAATTTTAGCGGTAAGTGCTGATCAAGTTCACTTGTAGCCATTGACAATGGTTTTTAGTTACTTCAGGTTTATGTTATTGATTGATGCTATGAAAAACACTGATATAAATTCGAAGAAATGATGGAGTACTCTTCGCGTGGGTTTAGCCACTACATGTCATGAATCCTGGAGGAAGAAAGCTTGTTTAACAATATCTGTTGACTATTCCGAAAATTGCCGGGCATAAATACTGATCCGAGCTGTGGTTCTCAAAATTACAACGATTGAGATCATGTAACGATGTAAATCCATTAAATTTGATTCTGTTCGGCCCCCATTATGGATTCTATACCGGCAAATACATATATGAGAAGTTGGGGATCATAATGCTCTCTCAAGTTGGCTTGTTTTTAAGAGTGGCGCTCCTGCGATGTTTGAATTTAAAACGTGCTGTTTATTCGTAGATGATCTCATCTTAAGGCGACAGTGAAAAATGACATGATTCTTCTCTTGACCTCGATTCCTAAATAAAGGCATCAAAAAAGCTTGCGTCCCGTGATACAATATACCTCTACTCACAGTACTTTCAGAGAAATATTTTTTCAACCACATTTTTCAGATAAATAGTTCATGTAAATCTTTTCATCCATTTAGAATTTCGTTTAAAGGAGGCAATTTTGCAGCTTTTTATGCAAATAAATTTTTGCCAAAGAGGATGATGAACTTTCATGCAGATGTTATACAATTTTGTGCGGAAAATTCTTACATATTTAAAAAGATAAGAAAGTAAAACCGGAAGTGATTGCCTATTGTCTTCAATTCGAATACTGAAACCCGCCGGCGAATATACACACCCTGCCGACCTAACGTGACCTTCTGGAGCGTCTTGTGGGACATAGGTCGTCTCGGAAATAGTCGAGTAGCATTCGTAAGGATATAATTCGAGACGCGATGTCGGGAAGGGTAGAAGAAATCAAACAGTCCATAATTCGCTCTCAATGGTAAAAGATTACGCCAATCAATCGTCCCATCTCTCTATCAATCCATCTCACGCACACGCACACAGTCACATGTGCGCTAACAACCCCCATTTCCCCCCCATTCTATCGCGTTCTACTCCGCATTTCGTTTGACTGCTTCCTTCCACAATAACCTCAACATCTCCCCTCTTCCACCATCACTAGATCCGAAGTGTGCATGCGAGTGTGTTGGTGGCTGTTAGAGGGCCTGGCTGTTAAAAGTATGTGTGTTAGGAGAGCGAAGGAAGGAGTGGGGAGTAATCGATTACTTAAAGTGCTTTGGAAGTGCCTCGACAATCTCCTTAAATCTAACGTTTTGACGTGCAGAGAGAGAGAGAGAGAGAGAGAGGAGTTTCTGAAGAATGCTTTCCCTTCAAGCCATTAAGCCCTTTTCGGCTAAAAGTCTCCTGAATAATAAGTTAAAATGAAAAAAAAGTTCGTTTTTCAAAACGATTTTATTGCTTTATCGGCGTTTGCCAATATGCTCGCGTCAGAATATTTTATCGAAGTCTCAGAAGAATTTCAAACTCGCCCTTCATGTTGCTTATCTCGAACAGTCGCCTTGTCCGCGAGCATTGTTTGAATAATGGAAACCATTTTCATGGAAACCGTTTTCAATAAAGCGAGTCACGGTTTAAAATTAACTGTGCTCAAATTAACCATTAAGCATTATGCCGGTCAAAGTTTGTTTTCATGCATGCCATTTGTTATTTTTTATCGTTTGGAGTACCGAATCGCAAGGCCTATCATTAAAAGATAACTTTTTCCTAATATATTTCCTAGTTTACTCTGATGCTATCAAGAAAATTAAGCATACCTATTTTTTTGACAGTAATTCGAACTTAATCGCCCATTGAAGTTTCTTACCGCAATGTGCTTATTGTTTATTTCTATTAAATGCCATATTTAAAATTTTAATAAAATATGTAATTTGCTAAATATATTAAAAAAAAATATGGGGCCAAAGTCATCGGCGTTCCATTAAATCAGGAGTATATTACGTCGGCACTCTATGGCTGGCACCTGACCTGCGCCAGTTTTGCATAGCTCTGAAACGGTGGAGAGAGATGAGTAGCCAGAATGAAGTCGAATGAATAAAAACGAAGTAAAAAAAGACCCTTGTGGAAACAATGTTCGGAGGAGGCTCGCGCCACCGGGATCATAAACTCCCTCCCAAGGACACGAAGCACGCAACTCGATGTCCGAAGTAGAAAAGGCCTCCGGCGTCACAGCCTTCACACTGTTCGAGCGTGAGCTTTTTCCAAAAATTCTTTTCGCCGGGGCTTTATTTTCTTTACTTCGTCGGTATTCGACTTCATTTCGACTTCCCTGCTGCACCTCATTCCCTTCCGACATCAAAGGGTAACGTAAAACTATCTCAGGGCAGGTGCCAGGCAGCCAGCCAACGCAACGAATCTTTATTTACATTCACCCATTCCACAGCGCACCTATGCCTACCAGTAGATCCACAAAAAATGCGCTGCGCGGAATGCACTGCTGATTGGAAATATTTTTTCCACAAAGTAAATGTCTGATTTCCTATCATTATTATGCATGCTTTATTATGCATTAAATTCGCGAAATATAAATATCGCGAGTATCGTACAAGTGCTCAAAATTCTCTCCATTTGTGGGTATAATCACCAGAAAACTCGAGCAATTTTGATCTTTACGGGCGATATTGAATAAATGACGTGCATTATTGTTCTAAATACCGGGGAAACATTTGGGAGGTGCATCTGAAATTAGTCAAGATGAAAACATTTCAAAGGCAGCAAATTTGGATCCTCATCAGAATGTGATCACAGCGGATCCTTTAAACTTGGGAAGAGTCCCATGACCACGAAAGTGTTCCTTTTTCGAGTTCATAGTTATCAAAAGCTCTGGAAAATTTGATTGGAAGGAAAGTCGCAGATAACTTTACTAATATTTTGCAAATTATTGATATTCTTCGGCAGTATATAGCCAATGTGTCGATAAAACCTTACATTCAAAAGTTTATGATCGGTATAAGACCTGAATTAATCTCGGTCCACTTTGTAGACTTTTTCGATTGAAATCAATAATTCGGAAACTTTGTACTTTCGTAGAGAGAGCTTTAATTCTCGCTCAAGTAACAAAACTAAATGTAAAAGGCCTCTCAACTGCTCTCGGCATAAATTTAATTTTTTGATAAGGCGAGACGGCTCTACCTTTCGGGTTTATTAATGGGGCTTAATAAAAAAAGGGGGAGGTGTTGCTTGAAGGTGACTATGAAAAAACCCGAATTCATTATTTTTTTTCTTACCTCCCATGTAAATTATTCGGAATTCCTATGGCTTATCATGGATTAATACCGGCAGTAAAAGTCTGTGGGTCCACGGAAATATATTTTAAGGAAATAAATGGGCTAGAATTACTAGACATTTCGGCATTTTAAGACAATATCTTAGTTTTATATGTGCGTTAAATTCCATGACACGACGTGGCATTTGGGTTAGTAGACAAGCAGAAAGGAAAACAGCGAGCGAGATGCAAGAGACCTGGAGTTTTCGGCCTACTAACTTGGTCGTTATCGCTTTACTTATTCTCACGGTAAACGTTTTAAGCAGATTTTTTATGGCATTCTCGTGATAATTATTTTGGTTGTTTCTCTCGCAAAAACGCGACCGCATGTTATTCTAAATAAGGAGAAATTCATATTCTCAAAACCATATATATATTATAAGAAATTACGTATTACATTCATTTTACCAACTGTTACCTTTACATGTTATTTGAAATATGAATTTGTTGCTCTCTATTGAAGTCCGGATAATGTTACAGTAAACGTTTAGCATGAAGGTAAAAATGATCGAAATGTAATAATTATTATAATAAATTATTTAAAAATGGATAATTTAAATTTTCCTCTGCTATTCTCTAATGCTGAATTAAAATTAGAAAAGTCATCTAGGATTTAATATTTATCATTTCCATTCACTTAATACGATAAAATCTTTGCATCCTCAGTGACAAATTAAAAGCAACTAAAAATATATATCTGTAAACAAAACAACAATGAGCACTAAAAACACTACCTAAAGATTTATATAACGTTAAAATACATAGGCACGTATAGCATAGCAATGCATATTAATTGAACATTTTACGAGATTAGATATGAAAAACATTACCAGTAAGATAAATTTCCTGTATCGTATTATTTCCTCAATATTTCCTCTTTCCTTAATTTACTCATTACAATAAGGCTTAGCCCTTTTTGACTGAGCAACTGGCGTTATTGTTTCTCATACAATTTAGCTTTGCCCTGGAATACTCCACAATTCTATTTATTCTTCTCAAAATAAACTATTTATAATATCTACATACGAATTTCCAAAAAATCATCTCTATTAAAAAGAAACAAACAATTGATAATTAATTGAATTAACGCCATTTTTGGACAATTAAGTAACACAAGGATTGATATTACGAATTCTATTTCATACTGGAACAAGTTCATTGAAAAATAAATACCTAATAGCTATGTTCAAAATTTATGTAGTATTTTGCTTTGGAATACCTTACTCCAATTTTCGACTTATCATTACTGTCCTTGCTATCACTATCTGTCATTTCGCCTTTGTCACAAATATGTCTCACGGATATATTTTTTAATTCAATTCCTTATATATGCTTTCCGGATCATTTTCATTCAATAAGGTGTAAGTGTCTTCATTTCTTCTTCCATCAAAAACTTCGGATCCGGAATCGAAGTAATATAGGAAATTAATATCCAACCCTTAAGCAATAGGTTTTCAGGCTTCGACATTGACATCAGCATTAATACCCCGCGATCCACCAAAAAGGTTTGTGTCAGGTGGTGCAAGCACCAGGTGGGAAGGGTAAATGATAAGGGAGGATATGGGAGGGGAAGGGGAAAGGGAAAAATATTTAGTAAAAATCTATCAAATAAGTTGGAAATTTGTATGCATGCTGGAGGAAAACTTAATTCAAAACAAGGGTGAATTCACTCAATAAATTAGCTATTTTTTATGCGAAACAAGGGAATTAAAATGAACCAAAACCATTTTTACGATATGCCTCTACAATAGCAAGACAGGCTATGCAGAATTAAAAAGTAAGAGGGAGAAATTGTACTATCACATGGAGATGCAACTCATAGTCACCACATCAAGCCTTCAGATATTGTTAAAGTTTCATGGTTAATGACTTTCAGATTTACGAGAAACGATAATGGTTGCTTCCTACTTGATTTTTAACCTTATAAAAAATATGAAGATCGAACAATTGCAGTACGGAATTAACGCGCAGTTGTCATGTGTCTATATCTCAGATTTCAGGGTTAAACTGGAAGTAACATCAGAAATTGTGGCCGAAGTTGCATGATATCCTTGAGAGTAAAATAAGGAAGCCAATGGAGCTCCAAAGGTTGAGCCTAGGTAGCGATTTCTGTGGGCAATAGATTCATCTGGAGAAACATTTTTGTAAAGTGATCCTCCTCGTTCATGCTAAACATAATTGAGGGTTAGATGTAGATAGCTCTTATGCCAGCGCGCCGCTGTACAAAATTGCTCCAAAACCGTGAATCCCATAATTAAAGAGCTTGATTTAGTTAATATTTTTTTAAAGAGTAAGATGATGCTCGTTACAGGAATGAAGATTCCTACATTTCTTTATAAACATTTAACTCATATCTGAACTGCGACACCAATGCATTCGATTTTATCTTACAAAAATATTTATATAGGAAATATTATTTTGGCGTTGCGCATATCTTTAGAAATTTGAGCAATTCCTTTTCAAGTCAACGCAGATACATGCCTTTTAGCATCAAATCCTCCGTTTCGGATTAACTCCTTTCCCTGTCGAAAGGAAAACATACCATCTCTAAGGAATATTTTAGAGACGGCGTTTGTCAAGGGCCCCGTTTCGAGAAAACTTCCTCCTTTTTTTTTCTCACCGTAATTTTTTTCGCGCAAGGTAATGCTTAGAGCAGGTTTTATTTTTTTCTGGGAGCCAGCCACCGCTGCTCATCCTCTTCCCTTTCTCCAGCCGTGCCCTCAGTCACCACCCTCAGGGGCTATTCCACCCTCACGCTCTCCCTTCCGCTCACGCGACCCTTCCGTGCTTCGCTGGCGAGATGAAGGTAGGCGGTAAATGAAAGGGGGGTGTTCAGGAGAAGGGCAGTGGGGGGCTATTCCACCCCTGCAGCCCAGGCCGCGTGCGTGGCATACCCTTTACTCACGCGGCGTCAGTGGCCCCCCAACCCCTTCCCATAAGCTCTCTACCCCACACTTTTTCCCTCCTCTCTTCCCCGGTCTGCTACTGCTCCCCTGTTACGGCAGCTCACCAATAGGCAACAAAGGCCTTTGTCTCCCTCCAGCAATGGAGAGTGTGTATCTTTCTCACGCTGGCTCCCTTTAACTCTCTCTCCCTTCACTTCCCCTCCCCTTTAGACCAACTCCCTCCTAAAACCATTTTCCAACTCTCCTCCCTCCCCGCTCCAACATTCCCTTGCCTTTCGCTTCCGACTACCTGGACGCTTCGTCCTTTTTAACTACTGCTTCACACTGTATACTCCCCACCATTACATTACTACCTTTCCGCAACCCTTCCCCCCTACTTGCCTAGTATGTACATACGTGCCCGCCTCCCTCCAGTCTGCCTGAGCTCTACATGTTCTTCTGTCTCTTGTCACTTTGTATATGCTCACGAGTGTACTAGTCTCCCTGGACCCCAGTTTCAAAACTTTGTTCCCCTGACTGCTCCTCCACTTTTTTATAATCTGGCAGTCACAGTAGAGACGGCTATTTGGGCTCTAAGCAATCGAGGCGCAGTGTTTTTGAGGTTCTAGGCTCAATTTTCTTTGAATTGAGGCTGACGTTATATGGTGAACATTTTTTGAAAAACGTTTGGCAGAAATGATCCTTCGGAGATTCTTCACTGCCTGTGTGTCCCAGTTCTTTTTGAAGTTACATATTGAACATCACAGGACGACAATGTATGAACCGATAAATAAATTTTGAAAGTAATGCAAAAATTGAAGGCATTTATTTCATTAGCCAAAGTTAAAAAAAATGTAATTTGAAGTTTTATCAGATAATTTACTCTACAACTACTCGTACAACGCTATTTGAATGTCGCTCTTTTTGCACTCGTTCTCTGTTTCACACGTCCGCCTCCGATCCCGAGGTCCCTAATATTCCTTGAGGTTACTATCACTGACACTAAATTCAATCTTGTCTTTCTCCGTTTACATCTTCCTCTCTTGCTATTTTCTATGATATACGTATGCCGCGTAAATGGACTATGACATATTTGATCAGCGAATGAATATTCCACACTCCCATCGCTTGTCAATTAATCGATTCAGACAACCCACGTTCTTTCATCAACCACCAATTCTCCATTATCGCTCCTATTTTACCAAAAATATCCATCAAGCGCCTTCCAATCCACCCCAGTCGACACACACATGCTTCTTGATTTCGCTTCCATTTAAGAGTTTTAAAGTAGTTCATATTTATGTCTTGTCATTCTTTTCCGTATTAAGATCAACATTTAAGTTATTGATATACGAGGGTCATCCGGAAAGTAGTACCCGTTCGTGCCGCATGAAGTGCTGACGACGCGAGTAGCCGCTGGACGAGGTCAGATAGCTTCAGTGGCTTGTCTGCCTTCTCTGAGCCAAGTTGCGTGACGCTAGCATTGCCTGTGTTGTTTCTGTGATTGTTTACAATGTTTAAAAAAATTGAGAACGCCGCCAGTTGTGAAGTGAGGGCAGTGATTAAATTCCTCAATGCAAGAAACGTTCGCCCATGTGATATTCATCGCCAATTAAAGGAGGTGTATGGAGACAATGTAATGGACGAGTCGTCTGTTCGGCGGTGGTGTCGCAACTTCAACATGGGGAGGGGGAACACACACGACGATGAGCGTTCGGGGAGACCGTCTGTCATTACAGACCAACTGGTGAGCTCAGTTGACGAATTCGTGAGGAACGATCGGCGCGTCACAATTGATGACATCTGTGAGCATTTTCCCAATGTTTCTCGAACAATTGTTCATGAAATTGTTAAACACCATCTGCATTATGCAAAAATTTGTGCAAGATGGGTCCCTCGCGTATCTCAATGAGCTGGCGGCGAAGGACTATGCAGCAGGAATACAGAAACTTGTCACACGTTATGACAAATGCCTTAATTTGCTTGGAGATTATGTTGAGAAGTAGTTTAAAGTATCCTCTTTCAAATAAAATTTTTTATGTTTGTTAATATTTACTTTTGTGTCTTTATTTCACGAACGGGTACTACTTTCCGGATGACCCTCGTATTATTTCTTATGCTACTAATAACCTTTCTCGCGGTATTTTCACATAACAAACTATATTTCACCAATATGTTGGTCATAGTTCGTCATCTTAGACAATATGACACCCCCAATAGAATAAGGAAGTTCAGGAAAGAAATATAACTCATTTATTTAACGTTTAATGGCCATTTATTAGCGTTAATATTGAAAACAATGGCAAGAATAGTAGCCAACTTATTTCCTCTACTTTTTTAGTGTCGCATAAAAATGTCCATTATTTATGTACATATGTATGCATACGTACACACACACATATACACACACACACACACACACACATATATATATATATATATATATATATATATATATATATATATATAATATGCATATCGAAACATACATATGTGTATATCGATTACACGGAAACACTTACACGAGCACAATAATGGGAATGGAAACTGGAAGTCTTACTTGAAGAAGACCTCTGAGAAGGCCGAAAGCTCGAACAATTTACCGTGAGTGTCCTTTTAAATGTTGCTATTCTATTTGTGTTCTATTGTGCCGTCCCATTTTATATATATATATATACATATATATATATATATATATATATATATATATATATATATATATATATATATATATATATATAAAATATCTTCGAAATGGAACGCTCTTCGGCGACGCACAAATATATAAAAACACAGATCTAGATTTTTAGAATATAGAGACACAAAGAAAGGACACTCACAATTTGTTATTGAAATCTTGAAATCTTTGAATTGAAATCTTTATCAATCTCCTTCTGACAAAGATTTCCGACAAAAAATTCATAGATTCCCTTAAGCCACCAGACAACCTTTCCCCCTCTGAGAGACAAGCTCTCAGACGTTTAACGTCAAATAAAGATATTATAATCACGACGGCGGACAAAGGGTCATCCGTTGTCGTGCTCAACAAAGTAGACTACAACGCCGAGGCATTGCGCCAATTAAATGACATTTCCTGCTATGCCCCCCTGCCCCAAGACCCAAACCCTTCTTATCAAAAGGATATTCTCTCTTTTCTTTCCAATTTCGGTCCCAAAGAAGGTCTCTCCCCCAAAAACATATCCATTCTTTCACCACCTAATCCTAAGACTCCCCATTTCTATTTGCTACCCAAAATCCACAAAACCAATAACCCCGGACGCCCTATTGTCTCCAGCATCAACTCACACACAGAGCGAATCTCCGCATTAATAGACCACCACCTTCAACCAATAGCCACTTCACTCCCTTCTTACATTAAAGACTCGCACCACTTTCTGGAACGTCTACACTGAATCCCAATTCCGCACAACACAACCATTCTCATGGCCACGATAGACGTCACATCTCTGTACACCTCCATTCCCCACAAAGAAGGCTTAGAAGCCCTGAAACATTATCTATCCCTACGATCCACACCACACACCCCATCCACAGATTTCCTCATCGAATTGAGCCAAATCGTTTTTACCAAAAATGCTTTTCAATTCAATGACAAAATATAGTATATTTACAAATAAAAGGCACTGCAATGGGCACGCGTATGGCTCCTGCATACGCCAATCTTTTTATGGGTAAACTAGAACACGACTTTCTGCAACAACAAACCCTAAAACCACTTTTCTGGGCCCGCTATATCGATGATATTTTCCTCCTTTGGTCCCACGGACGCGAAACTTTATCCTCTTTCATTTCCTCTCTCAACTCCTCCTCAGTATCATTCACTTCTTCTATATCCGACTCGAATATTACCTTCCTAGATATCGATATTCACCTCCAAAACAATACGTTTCACACTTCAGTCCACATTAAACCAACCAATAAGCAACAATATCTTCATTTCGACAGCTGCCATCCTCCTCACACAAAGCGCTCCATCCCATTCTCACTCTCTATCCGTGGCTTCCGTCTCTGCAACAACACCCCCTCCCAACAGAAATACTTGGACCAGCTGCATGAATCCCTCAGAAAATGTGGGTACCCCGAAAAACTGCTAAATAGTAAAATCCTCAAACCGTCAACCCAATACACTCCCCTCCCCAAACCAAACCGCCCAAAATGCCCTAATCTTATCACCACTTTCTTCCCCGGAACACACAAAATTAAACATCTAATCCGTGACCTCTTCCCAATTATCAATAACACTCAGTCCACATCACTTTTATTCCCACACTGTCCCTCTGTTTCGTTTAAACGCCCGTCGAACTTGCGAGACATCTTTAAGTCCACAAATCCAACTTCAAGCACCCCCGTCTCTCCCCCGCCCCTATCCGCACCATGCAACCGCCCACGCTGTAAATGCTGTCATCTTTTAAGACCCTCCCCCTCACTCAGTACCAACTCCCAACCACTCGCCACCTGTACCTCAAAAAATATTATATATCGCCTCTCCTGTAACTTCTGCCCTGCCTTCTACGTGGGCGAATGCACGACCGCACTTTCCCTCCGCATGAATAACCACCGATATTCCACCAAATCTCCCACCTTTCTTAATTATCCCATCCCTACTCACACCGCTTCCCACAACCAATCTTTTGACGACTGCTTCTCCGTTTCGGTGATTGAAATCCTTCCCAAATCTGCGAGTATAATAGAGGTGAGAACCCGCGAGATGGCGCATATCTGGGTGGCCCAATCATTCAAACCGCCCGGGCTGAACCAAGCCCACTGAATGCATTAATTGGCTGCCTACATATCCCCCCCACCCCCTTGTTCATTTCCTATTGGTCCCTTTACCTCTCCTTCCCCCACCTCTCCCCCGCACATCCTCTCCGCTCTTCCCCGAGAACGCCATTCTGAAGACGACAGCCGTGCTGTCGAAACGTCAAATAACAAATTGTGAGTGTCCTTTCTTTGTGTCTCTATATTCTAAAAATCTACATCTGTGTTTATATATATATATATATATATATATATATATATATATATATATATATATATGAGAGCATACACACAAGCGCATATATCTTGTATAATATCTTCTATAGAATAAGTGTATGTGTAACATATGCATGTGTGCATAGAAATAAGTTATTTCTTCTCTTAAGGTGTGTTTCATATTTTACATAAAACACTTTTTATGTTCTCATTCATGAGAATGTGGTACAAAACCACATTTTTACTATAATATTGCAATGTAAACTCTTGGCATATACATGGAAACTGAAATATAAATCGTAAAAGTGAAAAAAATCTGCGAAAGTACTAGATACCGTTTTGCGTCACCGGTGTTTAATAGGGCCTAATCTACTAGTAATGTACATTGATAGCTTTGGGAAGATTTTATGAATACAGACTATTTTCCTGTTTGATATGTTTTAAGTACAAATATTAGTTTATACCACCGTATTTTCAAAGGTCATCATCGAAATTCCTCGAGGCATGACTAGGTATTCACTACGAATTGATTCTGTAAAGCTCAAGGCTCAAGGTTATAGGCGTGTTTATCTGCCTCGATCGCCGTCAACCGGCGGGATGATGACTTATATCGCTCCCAGCAGTCCCAACATTGACTCCACGGGAACTCATGATGAACTTCAACCACTGAAAAGACTAGATTACATGCTCCATCAAGTTATCTTGGAATTGAGTTGGAGAACATCACAGAATTGCATTTGATGCCCATCCGATGCCCTCTTAATTATTATTGAAGCCTTGTCAAAAAAACCCGTATTCAACTTTTAGGTGGGCTATAGATGCATTTTATGATAATACAGTTCAATGCAGAGCTACTATCTCGTGTTTTCGCGCTTCTGTACGTACCAATGCCAAAAGAGGATGGAACATGAAGTGAGGGTAACCACTTGATCTGGAGCTCGTCTCTTTTCTGTTGGGCCAATTAGACCCACATTTTATCTTGGTGGTATGGTGATGTGGCAGCTTAGTGGGTGGAACGTGTGGCTGCCTTTTTTAGTCCCAGGTTTGATTCCAGGTGAAGCATTATACTACAGATGAATTTATAGCTAATGACACCGATACAGTGAGAACGTTTAGGAAGGAAGCTCTCAGGTTCTTAAAAAGACTTAATCAGTGTGCACAGATCCTTTCCTTTGAAAAAGGGCCCTAGTATGACCAAATTACAATTGTTGCTTGGTCTGCAGTTACTTGGCTGTATGTTGATCAGTTGAATTGATCGCAGGGGTTTGGCGTCGAGAACCCCGAATGAAAGAAGTGACTAGTCACTTGACCCATCTAGGGCTTCTCTGGGTTGGTGTTGCCTCTGTGGGTCTCTTTCACTTAACTCCACTCAGCCCCTTCCTTCTATTCCTTCCATGCTTTCTTTCTCTTACTTTGTTTCTTCACTCGCGCAACCCATTATGTCCACAGTTGCCCGGAGCGGTTTTTGTACCATTGAAATGTTTTGATTTTTACAATTTTTCGGTATTACCTGAGAAATGTGCGAATCTATTTTCACCTCAACACTGAACAAATAAGTGAAAATAAATTCTGAAACCCTTGTATTTTATGGGACATAGAGATTATACTTTGAAATTTTGTGTCCATCAGAAGTTTTGTTTGCTCCTGTTGAATCGGCGCAATTCTGATAATACAACCTGAAATTTGTTTTATAAGGAAATTTATATGGAAATGACGCTCGGCAATGTCTCCAATTAAAGAACTGTGATCAATACGAACAGAAGTATCTTACATCACATGTATAAAAATTGTGGATTCAACAGTGAAATTAGTATGGAAAAGACTCCTGCATCGTAAGATTATATCATATTTTTTTAAATTTGTAATTATAACTGCCTTGAGAAAAAATACAATCCTTGCCTCATTTGAATATATAAGCGGAAATGATGTTCGCACGCGCTGAATTCCATCGAAATCTATACACAACAAAAATTGATTCAGTCATCTTTAAATTGGACCCTAAACTCAAGTTGTGTGATTTTTAGTGTACCAGGAATAATAGGTGGCGTAAGTTGATAAGCTATTGTAATTACGGAAGTTTTACGCGTTGCACTTGTACATTACTGGTGAAATGTACCTTTATTTAACAAACTGAACTTCGGATTGAAGTTTGAGGTTTAGTTATATTGTTGTGAGGAGATAAAAACGAAGAAATGAGTTTATTTTTTTGACGAGAATTTTGTCCGTGACTGGCTGTTGGGGTAACAAATCTTATATTTATCAATGTGTTCATGTGAAAGTATAATTAAAGGGTCAATGTTTTGGTAGATTATGAATAAACCTCATTGTGCTGCTTGATATGCCAAACCTAAGATTAATTCTTGTTATTGTAATTGTTACGCTAACTTCAGTATCTCTATATTTCTTTCTCCACATTTATATTGAACGAGCGACTCTTTAAGTATCAATAGCAGTCGTCTCTCTTTTTTTATTTTCGTAGGAGTCTTCTTTAAATAATTTGGAATGGGACATGGATGTTTTGGTGGAGGAGACTCCTCCGAGATTGCCATAACTGAGAGATTCATTGCAATACTGTATTTAACATTGAAGCCTGGGACTGGTATTCCAGTCATAAAGGTTATTTCTTTGAAGTCAATTTTAGAAAAATATAAAATGCAGAAATAATCAATAATTGTGCTGAAAATTGCATGATTTACTCATGAAGCAAATTGAGCATACTTGGGATAACAGCTGTAATACTAGCGTCCTTCTTCCGACTCTGTACCTTTCAACTTTCTTATCCGTTTTCGGCTGGGAATTTACATCCAATAGAAAGCGGAAAGAGAGATTATTTGCCCGGTTGTTGCAATATCTGCACACGATTCTCCTAAGCTATTTCCAGTTTTACGCTCTGTATATATTTGTTTTCTCTCAACCGATGGTAGGATGCTCCTCTTGGGAAAACTCGGTTGTCTCATTATCGCTTGGGACATTGGCGTTCATCTGTTTATCCATCAATCCGCCTTCAATTCCTTTCACCTCATTCCCTCAAGCCTTCTCCTCCCGTCTACAGCCTCATCCAGATTCCCTTTCTCCCTCACTCTTCCAACCCGACCTCTCTTCCGCCACTCCCTTCTGTAATCTCCTCAGCTTCCTCACAATGGCACCCTCCTCTCCTTCCGCCGCCGCTGCCTCCTTTCGCAATGAGATGCCTCTTCGCTTGAATTAGCTCTCTGCCTGCTGCTTGTTAACAGGAATCGTGGGACGCACTCGGCTCGGAGATTGATTTCCTGGGCAATGACCTTCGCCCCAGAACCTTCCCGCACTCCTTCTACCCAATGAGGAAAGAGAGAGGTACATGCAGGAAGGGGACAAAGTGGTAGAGAGGGAGCAATAGAGGGGGAGAGAGAAATAGGGATAGAGAGGAGTAAGGAGGGGGTGCAATAGTAGTGAGTGGAGAAAATAGGAAGAGAGAAATGGGGATAGGGAGTAATAGGGGTTGGGAGTAATTGGGTTAGGGAGTAATAAGGATAGGAAGTAATAGGAATAGGGAGTAATAGGGATTGGGAGTAATAGGGATAGGAAGTCATAGGAATAGGGAGTAATAGGGGTAGGGAGTAATAGGGGTAAGGAGCAATAGGGGTAGGAAATAATAGGGATAGGGAGTAATAGGGATAGGGAGTAATAGGGATAGGGAGTAATAGGGATAGGGAGTAATAGGGATAGGGAGTAATAGGGCTAGTTAGTAATAAGGATAAGGAATAATGGGGATAATGAGAAATAGGGAGAGAGGGTAATAGGGATAAAAATAGGGAGAGGGAGTAATAGCAATAGCATAGGGAGAGGGAGTAATAGGGATGGATATAAAAAGGTAGAGCGAGAGCGAGAATACGGAGAGCTTAATAGATGCAGAAATAAGGGGAGAGGAGAATGATGAAGAGTAACAGAAAGAAGCCGTAGTCTTTGACGCCGTGGTTCCACCACCCGGTTTCCCCTACCGTCGTACTCCCTTTTTCCCTCCTCCCTCTGCGAAGGTCTACCGCATTTTCCGACTCACATCACCCTTTCCACTCCCAACAGCTCCCCCATCAAGTCTCTTCCCTCATCTCTGCGGACCTCCCCCACCCTCACCTATCTCCCCTCTTCTCCAAACCCCAATCGCAACAGTGCTCGCTACCGCTCTCGCTCCATCTATCGCGGCAACGGCGACGATCGCTTGCTTCACGGTCGGCTTTCGGAGGTGCAGCAGGCTGCGACGACTGCTAAGAGTTTCCAGGCCAAATTCCTCTCGCCTCTGGGCAATGAGACTGAATTTTGGTTGCCGAGGAAGGGGGGATGGAATCATTGGTTTTTGCGTTGGGGGATTTAGAAGACCATGGAATGGAAACGGAGCGGTTAATGAAATGGTTCTTCTCCATTTTAAATGGGGAAATTGTCCCAATTCAACGGGGCACATATGGACATTCTCAGGTAATTTTCTTCATTTTGTAAGATATTGAGACTAAATAATCTCCTACATCAAATGGCACTTAGTAAGAAAATGTGAATTCTGAAATTATTTTGAATGGTGAAGAATGCATATGAAGGAATATGTGGAAGCAGAGTTCAGAATTGGGGTCGAACACACCAATTGATGCATAATTTTATAGGCTAATATGTGTACAAGTGCTTTTGTGCATGAGCCAATACATATTCTAATTTGTGTATGAACTAATAATTTTGCAATTATGGCTAGTGTTCTCATTCTCCCCGCCACACGACCTAGCGGCGGCTTTCAGGGTATTGTGTAGGTGTAGATATACATCTAATTCTCACATTTCTACTTCAAACATTCCTCAAGTATCCCATACCCACCGCATTCAGTCGATATTTATACTCATCTTTCGTATCAATGTTTCTTTCTGAAATGCTATTTCAGGTGGTTTACTCAGTGTTTATGGATGCGGTCTAGTGTAAAATACAAGTGTATGGTTACGTTTCATAAAAAGAAGAGCAGTTGACTAAATCTCTACTCACTCAAACTCGGAGTCAAAATGGATGTTACTGATCTCGCGAAATACTTAGGCGTCATCATCACTCTGGAACCAGCTTTGTTAAGATGCAGACGCACGTAGTACATGCAGCACTGACCTTAAAAGCCAAACATTTGTGGAACACAAATTTGCAATGTATAGCTTTCGAAAACTGGACATAATAAAGCTGCGTCTTGTCAAAAGCTGCCATGAAAGAAGTGAAAGATGTCACACAATAACCCTTCTCCTAGAGGTGAGAGTCCCTTAGGACTCGAGAACTCCACTCTAGTTTAGCATAGTAAAAAGATTTCAATAGTTTGTCTGAAAAATCGAGATATTTTACAAACTCCCAGACTATATTTGGCAGTATGGGCGTTGCTGAAAACATTAGATACGAGTGATCTCGTAGAGATACAACTAATACAGTAATAACGAAAGGCAGATAAACGAAAACTACTACGACTGTATGTCGTTACTAATTACGTATATTCGTTACATACGCTTCACTCACTTAGCTTCCCTCATAATAATACCCTCGTAAAGAATTGTTGTCGATCGTACCTCGCACAATTCACGAAACGTACTCAATGGGAGCGACACCTTCCAAAAATAATAAAATCTTCCCTTTACAAACTCCTCCTTTATATTCGCATGACACTAACACTCTCCTGAAACAAGCTCGTGCGGCGGCTCGCGGGGTTTTGTGTCGATGTAAATGTACATAAACATGATAGCTCGTTGGTCTTGCTCTGCATATGCCATGCGCAACGCTAACCAATCCAGACTTACGTTGAGCTATCTCCTCCCACATAAATATGAGTCTTCGTGCCAATATTCATGTAAAATCCAGGTGGAGGGGGTGGAAGTGAGAATACATTCCAGAGAATCACCTTATTGATAAACATTCGGGTGAGAAAACATAATCGGATGGGTACTGGAATAAAAGTACCTCACTTATTCAGCTGATGATAGTTTTAATTCAATGACAACTAACAAAAAGTGAAGTAGTTTACCTAAAACTAGGATAAACTGCGGTCAAGAAATAAAATGGAGAAGGAGTCCCATCAGTGTCGCTGTCAAGTTATACGTAAAGGGGGCAATGGCGCGGGGGAAGGAGGAGAGTCCGGAATATGTACGGCCTCAGTCGGAGTCATCTGTGAGCTCTTGTGTGTTTTGTCAAGTCGGCAACGCGTGTACTGCTGTCCCACTCCTCGTGTGAGGGGAGCGAAGAATTTCATTGGATTCAAGGGGCGGGGAAGCGTGAGTGGGACGGATATCGCCAGCGCGGGGCGTCCGGAGGGACGGGCGTGTTGTCGAAGGCTCGGTGAGAATGATGAGAGGAAGGGGGAAGACATGCGGGAGGAGAATGGGTAAGGGAATTATGACGTGAATCATTCTCGCGAGCAAGCTGCCGCGATCTGTTTAAACGCAGCCAGGAAAACAGCACTTCCCACGGATCTAAAGCGGCCTAATCATCGGTTCAACAAAGCCATCAAATGAAGTTATCCTAACAATATTGGTTGAAACAATGGAATGACGACGTTTCCTGTTGAATCAAATGACAAGAAGCCTGTGGTGAAAGCTGTGAGAAATGTACTGGGGTGGCTAACCACGACCAAAATAAAAACTCCAATGCTTCATAAAAATATGTCACTGTATGCTCATGTATAACATTTGCTTTCATTTGGTAGTCTACTTTCCAAGTGCACTCAGCCATATTTGCATGCAATCGGATGATTACATATTTCCGGGCCTTTTTTAATACCAACATGATCACGACGAGAGAAATTTTAATGAAGGGTAAGAGACAAAGAGAGACTGAGTGGAAAAAAGTGATTTTCCGCGGCACTCAGTGAATAAAGGGCCACCGACTCCTACGCCAACACTGTGCACATTTTATGCGCGGAACACATCGAAGAGAAAGGTTGAGCTAATGAAGGGAGAATGACTGGGAGGAGAACTGATGTAGGACTAGGGCTCACAATCCCGGCGAAGCCAATGAATGGATCGCAATATGGCAGACCCATGCTTTTATTTCGGGACCACTCCTGGGTCCGAAGCGAGGTTCTCGAACTTTTCCATCCTCCTCCCTCTTCTCTCATGAAACTCTCCTATAGAAATCCCAATCCCGTGAAATCCCTTTTCCCCCTCTTTCGAAATATAAAAAAAAAGTTTTCAATCAAAATGAAAATAAAACCTTTTCAGTCACTGGCGCTCGGATCGAATCTTGGCTCGAAATACTGGTGGTAATAAAAGCGTCGCTAAGGAATAGTCAGCAACGAGGAAAATTCAGTGGCTTACTGAAATTCATTGAAATGCATAATCGTATACATTGTCAGGATTGCATCAATATATGCTTTTGCTAACTTTGACTCTCTTCCATCGACTCACGGTGCGAAAATAGAGCTTCAAGGTGCCATGGTATGGATGTGGTTGGTGCTGTGAACGCCAGCCTCATGAACGTGCTATATTCTTTGATTAAAATTTGTTAAAAATATATATGAAACTATTGTCGTCAGTTACATCTTAATTTCAAATAGTATGCATCATTGTTTTAAATAGAAAAAAATTTGGTCTCTTCCATCGCCTGAAGAGCGCTTTTTCTTGGTCAAGACTTCATGATCTATTTTTAATTGATTTCCCCGTAAAAAGGTTTTACCATGAGACAAAATAATTCTTAGAAAAATAATAATATGAAACGTGTTTATCACATAAAGAAGTCAAATATACATGCATAAGACTATGCCTACATCTTTTGGACGGGCTTCCCATGGCGTTGAATTTCGAGTATGTATTTGGTGTGAAGGAAATGTCACCTCTGAGGTGAAAATCTCTAGGGATTTTTAGGAGAGGAATCCATGATCTCATATGCCAAATATTTACTAAAAATTACATTTTGGATCTGATATTTTTCTTTATCTAAGCCAAAAGCCTCCTTTTCCGTTTCTAAAGAATTTTGATTCTCAGAATGTGTCAAAGTTTGTACCTTTTTATTCGTACTTAAAGTTTTTTAGCGTTCTGCAAGCCACCACTAGGGTTTGTGACAGGAGGTGAGTACACCCGAGACAGATTTTGACTCGATATTTTTTCCTACCGCAGTCGGACAATGTTATTCTGATCCCTTGTCGTTTGTAGAAAAATTGACATCTTAAATATATCTGTTCTACATTTAAAATCTCTAGTTTTATTGACTTGATCTCACATACCGTAGTAAGATGGGTGTAATAATATATTTTAAATATAATTTCTGGAGAGATCATTCCAATTTATGCAAGAGATTGAATCTGTAATTTAACCTCCGCTCCCTGAGTGACTTCTAGCCTAGCTCAACCAATATTTTGGATACGATACTAAGTTTTATCATTACTACGTTTTAAAAATCTAGCTCCTCCACTCTCCACGTGATCTAATTCGGCGATCAATCCAACTTCATGGGGATCCCACATACTTTCACCATAATTTAAATGAGGCCTAACCAGCGAAAGATAACACTTCTCTTTGACTTTTTCATCACATTTACCCAGCACTATACTAATAAATCCTAATTTTTTACTAGCTTTTCCACATATTCCCAGTACATTTCACCTAGGAGAGCTCATAGTAGTAGTTTTTATGAGAGGCGAACGACAGCTGAGGAAATTTGCCCCATTAGGGATGGACAGCAAAGGATACGGAGTGGAGAGAAAACCAGCGTCGGCATTAGCCTACTCTTGACGAAAGTTGCCAATATATATATTTTATTAGGTAATCTACCGGTTAAGGTAGGTTTTTGGATGGACGTAATTACTAATTAAATTATTTGTGGCCCCTAGCAAAACACAACATCCTACTCTACATCAGGTCCCTCTTCAGCTCTGAGTACTTTCTTCCTCCCTTCATCCCGACCAACATCCCTGTCCTGTTCCTTACCTTCCCTCGTTTGCCTAACATTCTCCCCTCAATTACAGTCTTCAACATCCCGCTGCCGGTCAATACCCCCTTCATCCACTTTTCCTGCCTCCATAGGATTGCTCATAACAAACCCCCCTCTTCACCCACCATACCAAGTACTTCCTCGTTTTTTTTCTTCTCTGTCCATGTCACCTTCTCCATTCTTCTCCACACCCACATTTCAAAAGCCTCCAGTCTACGTCTATCCTCTTGCTTCAATGACTACGTTACCACGCCGTACATAGCTACGCTCTATATCAAAGTTTTTACGAGTCTTTTCTTAACATCCTTACTCAATGTCCCCGTCATCAACTCCCTCCTTGTGAAAGCCTCTTTGTCTAGTGCAATTCTTCTCCTTACGTCCTTACTTCTTTGACCGTGTTGGTCCAAAACACTTCCGAGATACGTCAACTGTTCTACCTGCTCCAGTTTTTGCCCTCCTAATTTTAATATTAAGCTTAGCGTTTTTCTATCGCATAAATCGCGAAAATCGCATAACCTTTGTTTTATTAATATTGATTCTCATCCCATACCTGTCGCACTGAATTTCCAATTCACTAAGCAATGCTTGCAGCCCCTAGGCTGACTGACAAACTAAAGCTTGGTCATCAGCAAACCTAACTGATTTTACGAATCCCCCGCCCACTTTCATTCCTACTTCCAGTTCTTCCCATGCTTCTTTAATCATTTCCTCTGCATACAGGTTGAACAGCAACGGTGATAATGGGCATCCCTGCCTTACACCTCTTCCCAATACTGCCCAACCGGACTCCCCGTTCCCCACTCGTACCTGAGCAGTCTGAGACATGTACAGGTTGCGGATTAGCCTCCTTTCCCTCCAATCTATTCCTATTTTCTGCAATATACTGATTAATTAACAGAACTGTTCTGTCCCTCTCTTCCTTGATAAAGGTGGTCACGATCACCGAAAATTCGAAAAATAGTGAGTCTCTTTTTTGTGTATTTCTGTGTGTTTTTTTCTGTGTCTACTTGTGCTAAGGGTTATTAGTATAGCATTATTATGCACGTCCGTGAGACTTTATATATATATATATATATATATATATATATATATATATATATATATATATATATATATATATATATATATCTAATGGGCTGACACAATATAACACAATTAGAATAGAATAGCAACATTTAAAAGGACACTCACACGGTAAATTGTGGAAAATTGTGGAAAATTGTTTGTGTAAAAGCTCTCTTGAAGAAGGCCTCTGAGAGGGCCGAAAGCTCGAACAATTTAACGTGTGAGTGTCCTTTTAAATGTTGCTATTCTAATCTATTTGTGTTATATTGTGTCAGCCCATTATTGTGCCACTCGTGTGAGTTTTTCCGTACAACTGTTATATATATATATATATATATATATATATATATATATATATATATATATAGATATGCATATATATATATATAGATATATACATGTACATATATATCGTCGAACCGATTAACATTAATTTATTCTTATCTAATTGCTTAGGGTTGTACATTGGGTATGCCCAAAAATATTTTTCGTATATTCACTGAATAATGTCAGGATGCAGGCAAGTAAGAGAATAGGGAATCGGAGAAAGGAATGTTAGGAGTTATAAAGGAAATCTCCATTAATTTCTGAATGCATAAAACGTATATACAGAAATATCTTTATTTATACCTGAAGCTATTGCCGTGTA
Source organism: Hetaerina americana (assembly GCF_022747635.1). Taxonomy (NCBI): domain Eukaryota; kingdom Metazoa; phylum Arthropoda; class Insecta; order Odonata; family Calopterygidae; genus Hetaerina; species Hetaerina americana. Next base: position 31,186,622 of record NW_027286069.1, read on the forward strand.
TTGAAATATAATTCAATTTCTGTATCCAGGAGAACTTTAAAGTGTCTCATGGTTAAGTTGTTCGAACCATTTTTCTAAACATTTTTCGGTTCATCTCTGCATTTTTTCAGAAAATTGGATTACCTTAAAATTCAATTAATTGCCCATATGGCTAATTTCTCGGTAGTCTTTATATCTCTCTTATTCCAACTATGAACTGAATAATTACGATTGCGACCATCCAGTAACCCAATTTCATTTTTCCTTTAATATTATGCATCAGATTTTAAATTTAAAGGTAAATTAAAAATGCCCATTTTTTACAATATCGACGTTACTTTGTCAGTTTAACACAAGTGCACTGTCAATTGCCTCAGAAAGGAGCTCATTTCTTACATGGCAGGGAATTAATTATCGTCATGAAAGATATTTTTGCTAACCCTTCCGTCATAACTTTCTAATATTATATATATATATATATACAGGTATATATATATATATATATATATATATATATGTATATATATATATATATATATATATATATATATATATATATATATATATATAATTCCATAATTATATCTATCTAATCTCAAAACTTTTGTCTTCAAAAATACAACACGATTAAAGAGCCAAATTTTATTCTGTGTAAATATTTTCAGGATACTGTATCAGTAATCTCAGTTCTGACGCACGTCCTTCTACTAATTACTCGTATGAAATGCAATTGCTATTATTATGATAGCAGATAAAGAACCGCACTAAAATTTCGAAGCTGTAATTGTGATAAATTATATTGCACACAAAAAATTTAACTCCCTGGGTGAAGTGTAAAGCAATATTTTATTTGTTAACACTATACACTTAGGCGATATTCCAAAATTTCATTATTCGCTACCATTGTAATTCAAATTCTTAGAACACCTGTTCAATATCAACTCTCTTCCTGAATTTCTTTCACAAATTACTCTGTGCTAAAAATTACTATGACCAATTTCATCTTCCAATTCTACGCCTGTATGATATAAATATAACGTGTCGAAAATTACTCTTCATGTTACTAGTTTCGGCGTAAAATTCCAAAGTGATTGAACTGAGAAAATTTATACCGCAATAAAGGAGTAGGTTTTTACAACCATGTGATATCAAAACATGCATCAATCATGCTGTTTAACGGCCTATAGTAGTACGAGTACGTAGTGAAATATAGCGACGAATGTAAGAAGACCGCCCAAGCGTTGGATGCCCCCGATTAATAAAATTCCACGAGTTAGTCGACATACTGCGCCCATCTACTAGGTAAAAATTAGAACAGAATAATTTCATTACAAATAGGGCAAGAATACCTAAAATTACGTATTTCGAACAAACGTAAAAGGAATAAAATATAACGGTATTTTGACAATTACTGCGCCTCTAAATATCTCCAACTAATGCTTAAATAGTTTAGCAACTCTTTCATGAGATGGAATATTGAAGCTCTTTCCCATCATACCATAGTGGCCACCAGTGGGGTAGGCACGGGACAAAGGTATTGGTTTGATTACCCTGCTATTCACGACACATGATCAAATTGCATGTCTGATGTGCGTTTTAATTATGTACTATTATTGTGAAACTTCAACGTTTAGCAGTTGCTCAAGGTTATGTAAACTTGCAACGTATGGATTTACATCTTATAGTAATATGTAGCTTACCAAATCATGGATTCTTTACGCATTTTTCGCAAGAAAAAAATCTTCATCATTATTATCTTTCCTGGAATAAATGTGACATAATGTGAGCCTAATAAAATAAATATGAAAAAATTATTATTATGTAGTATTTAACTAATATCTACCGTAATTGTGTTTATAATTAATTACTAACATAAAAATATGTTTCTCCTATAATTTGCATTCTAAAAATATTATAACAAAATGAATTTTGGTGATGAACAATTTTTTAATCGATGGTCATCTTCCAAACGCTAAAAAAATTCTATGAAATAGTCGATTTAAAAAATTTCTCCAGGGTAATGAATGCAAGAAATATTCAATAAGGTTTATTTCCAAGATATCGTTGATGATGGATTGCTTAAAAGCAGTGTAATGCTCCCTTAACCCAGCTCTCTCACGCTGAATACTTATTATTTAACTAGTAATATTCTCATTTTGTCAAACTATAGGTTTACTATTGCAATATGTCCCGCCTTTTTTGAAAAATGGCCATTTATCACCTCTAGCCTTAGAGGCTTCTAGATCCATCCCTAATGCACTATAACAACGGCAACTGCTTGCATACTTACTTTTAGTATTATCTCTCAATTTTCAATGGAAAAGTGAGAGATTCATTCATCATCCTGAGTATGATAATTGCGACAACTTTATCCAATTGCTCCTTCCCCTATAATGCCAGTCATCAAAAACTCATTAAGTAGCATTTCCTAATGCCATTTACCCACGTCTCGAACTTTTATTTGGTACCAGTTATTATCCGCTATACCCTCCAAGTCGCCTGTTACCCACATAGCAGTAATCAGTGAAGGGAAGAGAAGACTCTTTGAAAGAACTTCCTTATGTAGGTTTCATTTCGTCGGATGTTTCATCTGTAGAAACACTCAGATGCTAAAAGAATCTCACGCAAAAAAATAAAAAAACATTTTTACCAAATGATTAAGATAATACAAGCTAAAATACTGAGCATGGATTGAACTCAAAAACAAGTAAATGAGAACAAGATGGATCAATGAAGATTTAAGTCTTCTATATGTGGCCTTAGCATAGATAGGATGGACTGAGTTCGGAGAAGAAGGAATTCTCATATAGTTGATGTTTTCCATTACTTTTATGGTGACGGAAGACCACGAGGGAATACGAGTAATTAAATTTAATTACGATAATTGCAGATATAGGACTAAAGCGGGCATTGAGGATTTATCGACGCGAAGAGAATGACGAATAATATACGAGTGTACCCCTACTGTTCATTAAAACTTTTTCTAAATTAAATTAATACGGGTAGAGAATGAAAATAATGTAAGATGATTGATGCCCTTTAAAAAAAATCAGCCGTAGGCCACCAAGTCTGAAATCGCAATCGATCGTAGGCCTTTTCGTCATTAGGCTTCCTCCTCCGTCTGAAACGATAGTGTTTACTTAGGAGATGGAGGAACAGATCCGTTCTCAAGATCTGGAGCCGGAACTCAGGTTAATGTACCAGGGTAACTGATAAACTCATTATCATAGGAAGCATGTACTTATCGTGTAATGACAGACGTACCAATGACGAAAATCAAGTGAACACATCAAAGCGATAACGGATGTACTTGGGAGAACGAATCCAGGAGACCGTGAGCATTGCATCTCTTCGTCTAATTTGTAGCGCACACGATCCTACTGCATGGCAGGTAACTACTCAGCGATATCAGACTGAAGGATTGCACCAAAAGCAAACATCCTTTCAAGCCTCTGAACGGTTTTAGGGATAAAAAACCAGATACTTGCTGGCAGAGTCGGAGGACAGTGTTTACCTAAAATCCAGTACTTTGTAATGTCGTATTTACTCATAGAGAGAACATGAAATTAGTCCTAACATTATAATCAAATAGCTAAATTTATGATGCGGAACTAGAATGGGCGACATTTTGGTTACCAATAGGCGACCGCGTTGTATGTACGTCTGAATTACCCGGCCAGGAGAACAATGTTGTGGTATCCCGATGTTATTCCACGATTTAATATTAATAATTAGAATAATTTCAGTTTTATACAAATCGTAAGAGAATCCCAGCAGACGGAGAGGAGATAGCGTAGTCCATTAGAAATTGATACTCCGTTGAATAGTATACAGGCATTGCAATGGCTGAATTACAGCAGCCACGAGCTCGTGACTGCAGCTGATAATTAGCGCTTTTAGTAATGTCCTAATACTTCTAAATATTAAAGAATTTTATTTTAAATATAAATTTTCAACCTTTCCAAGGCATACTAATCATTTGAAATCTCAACTTAATATATTGAGTATTTTATTCAATTTCACCACCTTACTTCGATTTTACAAATGGGTCAATTGCCCTTACAGTTTCACGAGCAGTATTTCATTCCATTAATCACTCATCTGATAAAAAATTTGTCCAATATTCCTCCTTAAATTTACTTACTGTTGAGCTTGTTAAGCTGTTAAGCTTTGAATCCATAAGGCTCCTTCCGCTGAGAAGACGGCAATGTCGCCGCCGGGATTCTCTACGCCCGCTACCGCCATTCCAAGCAAACCTGCTCACATAAAATTACCCAAATGCCCCCAATAACCAAATTTACCGATCGCCTACCTTAATTATTACACCTGAATAATCTAAACAGCGACCTATTGCTTAAAAGTTCATCAGTAAAATAATTAGAGGTGAATTAAAGAGTGGCGGTAAAAATTTCGGCTGATTACATGTATAATACTCTTTCTACCGTGCACTAAGTTGGTGATCACTCTCAGCGGGAGTTCTGTGTGAAGGTGAATTTGTTACAATTCGCTCTTTGAAATACTTGAAGCCATCAGCCACATCTACATTGACATTATCAGTGTCGGTGATTCTCCGCTTTGATGCACAACTGGAGGTGTTTACGCATCAACATGTGACATCCATGACAACGACCACAAATTCGTTGAGCAATAATGAAGAAGTTTTCATCGTCAGAGATGAAGTAGCGGAGGTATTTGAAAGCTTAAAACGAAAAAGAGAATTCAACTTTAAACGAATGTTAGGTCACCAACCGTAAAAAGGAACAATACCACATGCAAACCTAACTGATTTTACGAATTCCCCGCCCACTTTCATTTCTACCTCCAGTTTTTCCCATGCCTCTTTAATCATTTCCTCTGCATACAGGTTGAACAGCAACGGTGATAATGGGCAACCCTGCCTTACACCTCTTCCTAACACTGCCCAACCGGACTCCCCGTTCCCCACTCGCACCTGAGCAGTCTGAGACATGTACAGGTTGCGGATTAGCCTCCTTTCACTCCAATCTATCCCTATTTTCTGCAGAATACTCATTAGTTTTTCCCAATGCACTCTGTCAAACGCTTTTTCGAAATCTACAAAACAGGCAAATACCTCCTGATTGTGTTCTATATTCCTCTCGATTAATAATCTCATCACTGCAATGGCATCACGCGTACCTCTCCCCTTCCTATGCCCAAACTGATCATCCCCTAAGTAATCATTTGCCCTTCTCTCTATACTTTTGTTTATGATCCTAAGAACAAATTTTGCTGCGTGGGATATCAAACTAATTGACCTGTAGTCCTCACATCACGTGGCCTTTACCTTTTTCGGAATAGGAACTAAAACTGATCTCACGAAGTCTTCCGGCCAGGTTCCTTCCTCATAAATACTACGGATCAGCCCATATAGCCTCTTCCACCCACATTTTCCTAAGCATTTTAAAAGTTCCACGGGAATTTTATCCACCCCAACAGCCTTATTTAGTTTCATCACCCTTAATGCCCTTTCTATCTCATTGTCTAGTATGCCTGGACCTAAGCTATCTTCCTCTACGTCATGTTCCTTTTCAATGTCTAACTTTGTTGGTCTAAGCTCTTCACTATAAAGTTCTTCTACATATTCCTTCCATCTCTCTTGGATCTTTCCTGTGTCAACAATTACCTTACCTGCCTTATCTCTAACTGCTATCGTTGATCTCCCTTTCTTACTTCCCGACAAAGATTTAACTTTGCTGTACAGCGCACCGATATCACCCTTCCTCTGCAGACGTTCCATATCCTCGCACTGCGTCTTCCACCATGCTTCCTTTGCTTTATTTGTTGTCCGCCTTAATTTATTGTTCAATTCTTTGTACTTCATTTTACCTAATTCTGTATTGACATTCTTCCATTTTCGCCGCTCATCCATCTTTGTAATCATCTCATCCGTGATTCATGGTTTCCTAGTCCTTTTAGCGTTAACGGTTCCAATAGTGTCTTTTGCGGCTTTAGACAACCCTTTCTTGATACATTCCCATTTTTCTTCGATAGTACTTAGCTCTTTACCATCCTCAATGATTTCCTCTACCGCCTGTTTGTATTCCTTCCTTTTCAAACCATTTAATGCTTCTACATTCCATTTTCTAACTCGCCGCCCCTGCCGAATTTATCACACTGTTCCTAAACCTGTGTCTAACCAGAATTTAATCTAGCTGATACCTTTCTGAGTCACCTGGCATTTTCCATGAATACCTGCGTCTTTTGTGGTGTCTAAACCAAGTGTTGGTGATGACTAAACCCTGCCTCCTGCAAAACTCAACTGCTTTCTCCCCGCGGTCATTCCTCATGCCTAATCCGTAGTCCCCGACCTCGTCACCATCTCTTCCTTCGCCTACCGTCGCATTCCAATCCCCCATCACTATCAAATGTTTCCCTGCAGGAACACACGCGATTATGTCCTGTAACTAATCGTATATCCTATCGACCTCTTCTTCCTTATGGCTGCTCGGTGGCATGTATACCTGAATAATAACCAAGTTCGTCGGCTCTGCTTTTATCTCTATTAGTAATATTCTATCCGTTACCTGCTCTATGTCGACTACGCTTCTTCCTACCTCTTTATTTAATACTATGGCAACCCCTCGTTGCTCTCGTCCCCGCCGCTGTATATTATTCTATAATTATCACTCCAGTAATCCCCGCTATCTTTCCATCTCACCTCGCATAGACCTAAAATATCTATTTGTCCCCTTTCCATCTCTCGCTTAATATTCTCCAATTTCCCTGTCCTCATCATTGTCCTAACATTCCACGTTCCTATTCTAACTAATGTGGTCTTCTTCTTCTGCGTCTTCTCTCCTGCTGCTCCTGGTTTTCCCTTGCAAGGGTTTCGTGGGATGACGACCGCGGAAGCCTTGCCCCCCCCGCTGCCGGGCACGACACACGGCCGATTGGGCCGAGCCCCGTAGTTGCCATGACTCAAAATCTCTGTATAGTCCATCATATTTTTCTTGGGAATGATAATTGAGGTGGTTTCCCGTTGCCTTCCTCAATGGTGTTTTTAACGTGACACCCTCACTCAATGGCCGCCCCACTGGGGTCAGACGCCATTGCAGCCGCCTCAATGAGGAACAGACGCTGCGTGGACTACCTTTTTTCTGGCTCCTAACCTTCGACCTATCTGGCATGGGTGACCCTACCAGGATCAATAATTATTACTCCCGCCAGCACAGCTCTAGGGGTCATCGGAACGCACAAGCCCTTCCACCACGTCAAGGGTGTAGTCCGGGGAGGGATATATATATATATATATATATATATATATATATATATATATATATATATATATATATATATATACACACACATTCAAACACGAAATCCCGCCAAACGGCGAATAAATACTCATATATACAGAAACAGATATAAGGAAAAGGGATAGGAACACATATAAAGGACGAACACAATAGAGGTGGGGAAGGCGGAATTGAACGGATCACAAGAGTAAAAATATTTCCTCAACCGGGACTCGAACACCGGATCTTTCCACTTGCCGGGCGGATGCTCTTAACCACTTGAGCTATCGAGGATAGTCAATTTACCCTGAGATCCGTGGGTCTAATATGTCGCCAAGCGCCCCGATTCTTTCAGCCAAAAGATGGCGTCAGGGGGCTGTTTCACCCACCAAAGGAGAAATAGACAATACACAAGGAAAGGAAAGGACAGTGGACTCGAACACCGGATCTTTCCCGGTTGAGGAAATATTTTTACTCTTGTGATCCGTTCGATTCCGCCTTCCCCACCTCTATTGTGTTCGTCTTTTATATGTGTTCCTATCCCTTTTCCTTATATCTGTTTCTGTATATATGAGTATTTATTCGCCGTTTGGCGGGATTTCGTGTTTGAATGTGTATTTGGCCAATGTGGCTCATCTCTTTCTTCTGGCTATGCGTGCCACGAAACGCACTGTTCCTTTCCTGTATGATGTTGTATGAATTCTAACCCACTGTCCTTTCCTTTCCTTGTGTATTGTCTATTTCTCCTTTGGTGGGTGAAACAGCCCCCTGACGCCATCTCTTGGCTGAAAGAATCGGGGCGCTTGGCGACATATTAGACCCACGGATCTCAGGGTAAATTGACTATCCTCGATAGCTCAAGTGGTTAAGAGCATCCGCCCGGCAAGTGGAAAGATCCGGTGTTCGAGTCCCGGTTGAGGAAATATTTTTACTCTTGTGATCCGTTCGATTCCGCCTTCCCCACCTCTATTGTGTTCGTCCTTTATATGTGTTCCTATCCCTTTTCCTTATATCTGTTTCTGTATATATGAGTATATATATATATATATATATATATATATATATATATATATATATATATATATATATATATATATATATATATATATATATATATATATATATATATATACTCATATATACACACATGCACAAATAAATTACCACTATAAAACATGCTCTACCTGTATACTGTAAATGTATATTCTAAATCGGAGAAACATCTATCAATAATTAGGAATTCTGCTGGTAGACAGGCTGTATAGATATGCCATCATAATAGAAAACTATTTTTAAGGCAAATATAAAATACGTCATTTAAATAAAAAGGAATTGTAGTAAAGGGGCAATTTTAAGTATACAAAAAGTTCACACAAATCAAGGTAGAAGAAAATTGGAGGTAACTGCACCTATAATTTTTAAAGAAATACCCAAAGATTTAAGAATATTACAGTCAGTTAATGCTGTGAAAGGGAGAATAAAAGATTGGCTATAATACAGAATGGATTAGGTCATAGAACAAAACGTGACACAATATATGTAGCTTTATAATTGCAATACTTTGAGCTCTCAACTTTGTTTACCTAGCACCTGATGTCAAGCCAGAACTGACTGGCTTAGCAGGACCAGTATTAGTATTACATGTATACATTTTTAATTTATACTACCATTGTATATTTTGAAGATCATACCACAATGGTATATGCTAAAGATTGTCTGCAATTGTGTGTTGCATTGATTGTCTCAATTCTTTGTATATCATAAATTATGAAGATTATACCACAATTGTTAATTATATGCAAAATCATGAAATATAATTTACGCATGCTGAAGGAAATTTGAATGAAATGTAACAGTGCAGGGTTGATTATCCAGTGCAGTCATAGCAGGCGGTGATGATATGACATAGCAAATTAGCGACGATATAAATGAAGCAATGGGGAAGGAAATTGAGCTTTTAGTCATATTAAATAGGTAATGAACCCATAAAAAAGGCCACCAAAAGATATTGAAAAATATAATAAGCAATGTCATAACACTAAGAGAACGGATTTTGCGTGTTCCTATTTGCGAAGGACGTGAATCTATTTGCAGGAAGGAGTAAGGATCTGGTTAAGGATACTTCGAGAAGAGGGTCGAAGGGCATGACCATTAATGTGATCAAATTTAAAACAAACATGGTGTCTTAAGCAAAGAAATCTTCCGTAGAGAAACTAAAAAGAGTATATTTGAACAAGCGAAAAAAATTTTCTATTTCGGCTCGACCACCAGCGCAAACTCCGTCTTTAGTTAAAACAAGAGGAGGAAAGTAAGCGGAATTTCCGCAAGCGAAATGGGTTTTCTTCCATAAAAATTGATTATCCATGGAAAATGGCACTACAGGTCTAGATATAAAGGGTTGATCTTCTTTTTCAGCTTGCAATCTACATATTGGTTCTCCTAATGAATCGCTGTTGTTCTTTCCCATTACATTTATTCCTTAGCATGGCGGGGACATAATTTATTATATGTTGTTTATATCGGAGACTTGGTCTTCCTCCATACCTCTTTTCCTCAATGTTCCCGTCTGATTTAGTTTTCTTACAATTACCTTTAGACGCATAATGTGGGTATAGAATTTGCCTCTTCGTTTTACGATATGTCTTCATATTTGTTTTTATTCTCCGATCCAAAGAAGATGCTTCATCTCTAATCTTTTAAGCCCACCGTAATGTCAATGTATTCTTATAACACCACATTTCGTATTACGCTATCCTTCTCTTTTCATTTGCCCCTATCGCCCAGTTCTCTTAGTCCTATTAGGCAACGCTGTATATATTAATATTTAGGGATATTTTATTGTTTCAGCAATTTATGTTTGTTATTAAATGCAGCCATTACTTGTGTAATTCTCTGTAAAATCACCCTCTAACTCCGTCATTTTTGTGCTTTACTAATCTTCATCTTGAAATCATATTCATTCCTTGGAATATCTCTTTTTATTAGTAAATGTGAACTTAGCCTTAGTTGATTTTTATCATTATTGGCAACATTATCTGCTGATCAAATCATATTAGCTCTTTCTCCATTTGCTATCACTTCTCCATAATCTTGTTGATTGACATTATTGTGATTTTCTGTAAATTCTACTTTTCTGTACATACTTTTTTTACTTTTTACTTTACTTTTACTACATTTCTGTATATACATCTATTTCCTTCAATATTTTCGGAATTGGAATCTTACTTTAATCGGAAACTATTGGCGGTGACCCATGTACAAACATGCTGCTAACTTTACTAAGCTCATTTTTTTCTAAACTCCTCCTCCATTTTTAATTAGTTCAACAGGAATTCCATCAACTCCTGAAACCTTGTGAGATGTTCTCTGTTGTCTTCATTTTAGTTTTCTGATTTTGCTTTAATAATTACTTCTACCAGGGGCTCTTCCTCATAGCGTGGTTCGCCATATCGCGTCAGAGCAATTCCAATGTGTTTCTGGCTCCCGAAGTACTTCTTAACATTATGTAAGGTGGATTCCATTTGCATCAATCCATATCTGTGTATCATTTATCTACCTATATAATTTGTTTTAGCCAATGTATCTTTCTTATGTGCAGTGTTCCTCAGTATATTCTTCTTCATTTGATCTTTAGGTTGGGGAGGATTTTTAAAATGTGGCCTCACTTCCGTTTTACATTGTTTAATCCAATTCCTTATGTGATATATGCCTTTCTTCTAAACACTGTACTGCATTTTATGTGCCTTATTCAATTCTCTCCCAAGTTGTTGTTTATATTTTCTCCTGCTTCATTGACTTCTATTATTTAATGCCTGTTATTACCATTTGAAAGTTTTTACACAGGAAATTATCTACACACCATTTTCTCCCTTTTGTGTGATGTAGGAAAGAGAGAAAGTTAAAATTATTGTTTCCATTAAGTAGTAGTGATTGTTATGCAAGGAAGCTATGTGTATTTTGGATTATCTCGTGAATTTCAATTAAGTCTCCAGAAGGAATGGAACATTAAGTCTTATTCTTTTCATCATGCATCAAAACAAAAAGTTGAATGGAGCTTTCCAATCCGGAGTGTTTACATCAAGGGTAAGTTAAGTGGGTGCGCATTATCTGTAACACATATCGCCAAAAGTTCAGGAATTAATATAGAAATCATATCTAACGATAGAGGTTACTTAGACGGAATAGCTACTGTGCACAAGTTTCAACCACGTTATGAAATCCAGACACTTTGTTTCCATTGGTTAAGTTAATAAGTGGGAATGATTAATTTAATAAGAGTTCCATTGAATAATTACTGCAAAGTGGACAATAACCTAGTAATGCTAACAAATTATCTTTTGGTCAAATGCAATGACGGGTAATCCGGTGCATCATTATTCCTGGAAATAAAAGAAAAATAAACTTAAAATATTGTATAATTAATATTTTTTTCTATTTATGATCTATCTTTTACGTTCCATTCTACTGAGGTACAATGTGCGTTTTAATACGTTTTAAATATTTTTCAAAATAGCGAGCCCCATCAAATTTCCGTAACAGATATAATGTAAAGTGATTATATTCACATAATTTTTTCGAAGCTCTAAATTCATATATCTGGTCATTTTCATCAATTTATCATCTGGTCATCGCCCTACATTCTTTGTCTCCATCTACAATTATAACCATCCATTATGCATTCCTTTAATTTCGCGGACAGCGTTTATTTATGCATTAGAATTCTCAGTGATATTTTATAGTCATATTCGTCTTATTTTTATTAGAATCATTTCTTCCCGTACTACTAGCAGAGCTTGATGTTGATGATACTCTTTATCTCTTTTATTATTTTGAGCATCGCATGCCCATTGTCTCCATTCTTCTCATATGTGCTTTTTCCTAGATATCTCCGCAACTGAAATATGTTTTGATGAAGGGTTTCCTTACTTTTGGTCATCTTTTTGCTGTTAGTAAACTTTTCTTCTGGTAGAATGGCTTCGTTTCCTGTGCTTCTTCCACCGCTGGTACTTTTTTTCGAGTTCTTCCTGTTACGTGAGCAGCAAAACTCTTCCAGTTTTTGCCGTCTTTACCTCATGTTGATCTTATATTTTTGTCTTATTCCGATAATCATTTTAATCCCTATTTATCTTTAATTGCATATTTAAGTTGAACATTGTGATATTTAACATTTTTGTCAGACATCTGTTTTCCACCGACATGAATTCATCATCAAAATATAGAATACTAATTGTTTCACCGTCATTAGGAATATCTTAATTTTTGGTTTCCTCATGCCATTGTCTGTTAATGGTTAAATAAGTTTGAAAGTTTTGATAACGAAGCATAATATTGCTGTGAGCCTTCTTTGACTCTTGCTTTTCAGCATTTGGTTCACGCATATTAATCGCCCTATCTTCTCTTTATTGAAGAAAAGTATTTAAATAATATTAAGTAATCCTTAGGAAATATGTGTGATTTTCCTGTTTTTGGATATCTCTATATTGTCTAACTGGTAGTCCGCAAACTGTTTCAGTTAGTCGTATAAAGTGCCTGCCACAAACGGAAGAGCAAATTGGAATGGTGTTCTTGAATTACTTCCTGTATGCAAACTCTATGGGCTAAAGTTGCTATCTTTGTTTCCGTTTTCCTAAATCGGAAACAGCTTTCTTTGAAAATTCACCTATCTCGACTCATTTTTCTGTAATAGGTTCTATTTTTTATTATTTATGCTATTATTGATTCCTATTTTTATTTTATTATTTTATGGGTGGGAATGAGTTTTCATATACCTTTCAGATCGTAGTAATAAAGCTGTTAAAGAAAAATTCCACCCTGCCGACAGTGTAATTAGAACTTTTCTAGTGACCTCTGTGCTGCTCGTATTACTTACGGGTGTTTCCTGGGGTGTTTCTCTGCTCCGGGTTATTCAACCCATTGGATGCTGTCATCCACTTGCCAAGACATGATACCTTCAAGGGATTTCGCGGTACAATACATTTTGATCATTTTACCTAACGTTTGACGTCTACGCCTTCCGGCTACCACCGCATATTGTCCATGACGGCTTATTCGTCGCGTACACTCTGATTACCTCTGTTGTACCTAAAGACCGATCAAAACATCTGTAACATGATGGAAGTAGTTGGTACCTTTGAACAAAACCCCAAAGGTTTACCTTGAAAAAAAGTTATTACATTTACCCTCGGGCGTATCAAAACGCGGAATGAGATTTAATTCTTGCCCCGAGAAAGAAGAGCAGCACAAAGGATCTTTATGCTGTGACACTGGAATAATTTATTAGCTTTATGAGCATCGAGTGTGCTTTATGATATTGCGAGAAGAAATGCTGTAAGGGAGAAAGGAGGAGAGGTGAAAGAATGGATAGAGAGAGGAAGGGAGGTAGTTAGTGAACGAGGAGTCGTGGTCGAGATGCGGAGAGGGCGAGGCTCAGGCAGCGAGCGTGGTTGACTTTCATACCAAGGAAACGAGAGAGAGAGAGAGGGTCGGAATGAGAGCTACGTTTTCCTCGCAAAGCTTATTTCCATTTCATTCCTCTCATTTTGGTACAATCGAGTTATATATACGGCTTTGCTGTTATAATGAGTAATTGCTCTGCGTTTTCACGCAAAAGCTCATTTTGTGTTCCGTTCTCGTTGAGGTTACTCTAATCACCTGCTACCCGCTATTCAATATCTCTGTATCTCGCATCTTTCCTGAAAATGCATCATGTACATATTTATTTCAAATAGCTGTGCATTTCAAGTTGCAAACTTATTTCCATATAATGTATTTTTTTTAAATTCTATGAAATCTATTGTTTTAGATCTAGTTCCAGAGGTGAAATACGAGGGGTAAAGGAGAAATTATTTTCAGGGTGATCAATTTTCTTGGTCCAGTGCTTAGCGAACGCCCTGTTCTCATTCATCATATCCGTATAATAGAAAAATGCATTTTATGGAAGGGCCGACGAAAAATATTTGATGGCTCTTTGATTGGTATTTCTTTCGAGCAATGAATTAATGGATGGAATGAACGATTCTGAAGAGACTCTTTAGTTGGTTGAGCAGGCGATTTGGCTTTGAAGAGCCGAGTCCACAATCGTGGTTGAACAGGTAACTTTAACGTTTGGCTTTCGTAGCCATTTTGTTTTAGGAAGGCGGGAACTGGATTTCATTCGAACTTTGATTTTTATCGAGAAGCGAGAGATATGAAGTCAAGTTAATCTATTTATGCTGGGATACGTTTTAAGTCCTTCGAAGTTATTAGAAAATGACCCATCCCTTCCTCCACCTACGATTTCCTTCTCGGGCCCTCGACTTATCTACATCGCCCCCGTGCTCTTCTTTCTATCGACCCTCGTGACTAATATCCCGCCCCAGCTCTTTCTTACCCTTTTCCCTGCGCAAGCCTGTCTTTCACCTTCTTCCACTCTATGAAGCCCTCTAGTTCCTCCCTCTCTGCCCTAGTCTCACGCTACATCGTTTTTCCCTTCCTCCATGCTTTCCTTTATCATTCTTCCTTCCTCTCTCATCTCATTCCATCCCCTTTCATCCCGCTGAAAGCGCAGAGTACAGTTTTTCCTCGGGTTTCCCTGCCAAAAGGAAATCTTTTTCGCGGTTTCTACTGCCTTCCCTCGTATATTTTTTATGGTTAGAGTAGTCGAGGGAACTCGTTGATTACATTTGCTATGAAGGCTCCTACGTCCATGGTTTGACCTCAGAAGTTGTTGTCGTCCCCGTGGTTTAATCATCCAATCCTTTAATTTAATTGCTCTTTTTAAAATTTCAATTCATTTATTTCATTTGTGGTGGAATGTCGTTTACATTTGCAACTGTGTTCGTCTCGTAAGTACATGCGTTTCAGTAAAAAAATATTCTTGCAACTTGTGTATGTGTGTGAAAAATTGTAATGTGCTAGGAGTTCCGATGATGGGAATGGTAAGGAAGGAGAAGTGATTAAAGGTATCATTGAGTCACATTACCAGCCCTAGTCAACTTAAACTTTTTCTGGTAGAAAGACCTACCTGTGAGTCGTAGAACACATCATCCTCAGCTTTTCACTATTTGTTAACTAAATTCTGCATGTAACACATATCTACCTTTATTTATTTCTGAAAAAAATAATTTAGTTTGTGAAGAAAGGTAGGTGTGATATATCCTTTGACATCGGGCAACATGACATGTTAAATAATGATACTGTTTAGTTAACTGTTAATTTATGTAGTAATATATCTTCAACTGTTAATGCGCTGTTTAGAATTTAGTCCTAATCGAGTACTACCTTTTATAAAAAATAATAGACGATGTTCAATGGTTCAAAAGAAAGAAATGTCGTATTGGTGGCATAAATTGATGCCTCATGAGAGAGATCTATAGTTCCTATGAATCCATGACTGAAATGACTATTAATGGACTGCAATCGACAATAATGAATGGAGCGACCATTCATTATTGTCGATTGCAGTCGATTTCGAAGTATTCATAAATACCAGTCTTATTATTTAAAGTATTTCAATTATTCAAAAGGAAATAACTTTTAAAGGAAAGTGTGTAGAAGATGCATATGAATGGATCAATTTATGCCAATATCAACGTTTGCGGTTTTGTACCAACGCATATGAAGGAATAAATGGTGGTTTGAGTAGCATGCTTCTTCATAGATATTACCAAAGCTTTTTCCTGCGTAGATTATGCTGCATAATCGAAAAAAATAACACAATCTGGCATAACGGGAGTTGCAGGTAACTGCTTCCGGAGTTAGCTCATTGAAAGCACCCAGTCTATAAAAATGTATTATTGTTTCGATAGTATGTTTGTGGACCTCTGAAGTGTTCCGCCCTTGGGTCAATTCTGTTCCTTACTTACGTAAGCAATTTTTGTACTGGAATATTTCACGTTAAACTAGCCTCATTCGCTAATGATACAACATTACAAACAATATTTACGTTCTTCGTCTACAAGTACTAAGTGTTCTTACTCGCATTAAGAATTAGTTTTTATAAAAAAGTTGATGTTAATTGAAAATAACACTGTATTTCATTTAAAAATTTGAAGTACCATAAAAATTTCTATTTATAATATATAGCTTTGGATCGATGACGGAAGAAATTTTTAAAACGTATTATAATCGTGCAAATCAATTTTATTGAGTTTCTTAGAATTTTAATAGACCAAAATTGTAGCCAAAATTACATAGCTAAACTGAAATCAGAAATGATATTAGTGTTTAGAAAGACTGGAAAGACTTGCTCTCACAATGGTTCGTTCTGTTTTATATTCACCTCATTACATTCAATACATTTTCAATTTAAATTCGATAATGTTTTTTGAGGGGAGGCCTATATTTTTATTGTGAAGCCTTTGCAAACTGCTCAAAAAACCTTGTAAGAGCCTATTATACAAGCCAAAAACTTAGAATTCTTTTAATCATTTCAAAAGGTTGACGGTTGACATTCCTCTATTTCCTTATTTATAATGTGCTACAGATAAATTATATTTATGGAGGAAACAAAATGCAGCCAAGATAACAGAAAATATTACATTGAATATCATTGATGAACACTAATAATTTGCAAAAATTGCATAGTTTAGAAACAATTTGATAACAGGCTAATATGTTAACCAGCCATCTATCTCCACTTTCCATGTTATTGATGGTAACGGTATTAAAAGTACTGGATTAATAAAAGTAGCATTACACTTTTGCAATATTGAACCAACAACAACATTTTTCAATTCGATTGTCATTTTAAGAGGTGAGAGTAGAGAACATACAATCGGTATTAACCCCAGCGGCGTGTGAAACTCAAATTTGTAGTGTAAGGTGTCAAGTTCCTTTCTGTAACTCGGGCCCTCGATTCTAATGGACGCTTCTGGTCACCAGCGGTTTTTCGGGGACCAGATCTTCCTGAAAAACCTCAGGCAGCACAGGGAAAGGAACTGTCTCCCTATCCTGATATACATTCTTTTCAATTGTCATGGCTGCGATACTTTTAAACGTTGGAATAAAAATATTATTATCATTATGAAGCCATACAATGGAGAGAGGTGGTGTGAGACTGTGATGTAAGAAAGAATATTACCTTTGAGAGGTGGGAAGGATGAAATGATTTGCCATTTTTCGTCTCATGAATGGTGAACGAAAGTATGTGGAGCTTAAGTATGGTGTAGTTCAAATGGTTAGTTTATTTATTGACTTAGTGATTGTGGTCGAAATTTATAAGTCCTGAGCTCTTACGAGAACTACGACATTTATTATGATTTTTTGGGTGCAGGAAAATATTTCATAAAATTGAAAAAAAAATTGACTCGGCTCACGTTTACATTTCTTACACATTAAACTTCCCTCGGAGAAACGGATTACATATATTGATGGAATCTTTTTTCCCTGCTATCTCTCCAATTGTGTTGGAATGAGGGGGCAAAAAGAGGCCCTCAGCATTTTCTTACCTGGTCTCGAATAGGAGGGTTTGACGACGTTCTTAAGCCTAAGAAGGGATCTGATGGTTTCAACTCCGCCCGAGTAACTCCTTGGTCTGTTTCCATCTCTCCCAAGTATTCCATTCCGCTCCCTTCACCCCCAATCCTATTCGCTCCTCCCACCGTTACAACTTATCCACTCGCCCCCCACCCCTCCGTCTATTTTGCACTGCCACCTTCTTATACCCCCTATTCCCCCCTCTGGGTACCGTTGGTTGGCATGCTCCACCTCGTGATGACGAATTGCCGACTTCGATTCCCTCTGCGGTCATTTGTAAAGGACAATTATTTTTTTTGCCCAATCGCACCAAAGGTTAAGATTCAAAACTCCAGGTGCATATTCTGGAAATTATATCGTTTTCGTGCAGGCATAATTATGTTATGAAGGGCCCGCAGATTAACGGGTGATATGATGAAAAATAAATTGAATTAAATCGGCTTCATGAGTAAGCAAAATGGTTATCATGCCAATGTAATATCCCGCAACAGTTGTTTCAAACTAAAACAGCCATGTTTAAAAAGAATTCTCGCTGATTCACTGAGTCATTGGTTGATTAGTAAGTTTTTATGCGTAGTTAAATTGACATATCAATAAAGATAAGCGAATGCAATTACAAATTTTAGACATTGATGCACGCCGTTTATTAATAAAGAAAAAAATGAATTTAAGTCATATCAATAAATGAAGTGGATTTTTGCATCGCAGGGGGAACGTTATCCCTGGCGAAACGATTCCATGATTAAAATAAATAAAATTTTTATGTTTTCCACTGCTCAATTATGTAGTAGCAAGCTGGTTTCGGATGATCCCATCACGTACAGCAAAGAATAAAATTCGTTCTGGGTAAAGCTACCACCAAAAGGCAGCAAGAGGGAAGTTTGAATTTGGTGACGCTCAGTACTACTGGGGTTGTAAGTAAGGAAGTAAAAAATTAATTAATCCAAACCTTTGATTGGAATATCTGTGCTTTTCACTCGAGGTATGGTGATAAATGTTTTGGTGGGTGGTGAAGCGTCGATTGCAGCGCCGGAATCACATCTTATCTTAATTTTATTGAGAGGAAAACGCTACAGTTTGAATGAAAAGGTATTATTTTATTCAGAAAAACTAATGGTTAAATAGCTGTCTTGGTTATTTAACGAACAAAGTTAAAATTCCAAAAAGTAAGTCATTGGTTTCTGTACCTAGCCAAAGTCAGACGGCTCCACTGTCTGGAATGATTGATTGCCTTGACTTCCCATCATTCCATGATCGTA
This sequence comes from Hetaerina americana, assembly GCF_022747635.1. NCBI lineage: Eukaryota > Metazoa > Arthropoda > Insecta > Odonata > Calopterygidae > Hetaerina > Hetaerina americana. The sequence continues at coordinate 31,205,571 of NW_027286069.1, forward strand.
CTAATGATCAGTTCTTCACATGAAAAGTTTGGTAGTCAACGCTTCATCTTGGAGCATCTATTAGGGGGAGAAGAAAGAGGTTGGTGACCCACTAACGTGTTTTCCATTGGATTTTCCCACAGCTGGCATTATATGTGGATTATGATACTAATTGGAATAAGTACAGCTTGATTACTTGAAAGCAAAAAATCAGGAGTTTCGTGATTTAAACTCCTTCCTTGCCGGCGTTGTTTTACCTTTACCCTTCAACTTTGATTAAGGGGTTTACCCGAAAACAGTGTCTTTAGTGGTTACGTCGACGAGTTTCCAAACGCAATCAGATAAGAGAGCATGCTGTAATATTCGTTCAGGTTATCTATGCATAAAAGCTACATCTATTTTTACAAATGAATTTAATGCTAATAATCTTACTAGTTTTAGTTTTAGATCACTTTTTTACTGAGAATAATTGAAGTTTTTCTGATAATTAACTAACCTAGTAGAAAGGTATAAGTGTCCGAGGCATAAGGGACTAAATCCCAAATAGAAGCTATACAAAATTAGCCTTCGCCTGGTAATATTGAAATAACTGGTTAAAATTAATCAGCATATTAATTTAGGCGAGATTTACACAATTTATGACATAAAATTACGTAAAAACCAGGGGAGAAACTATGAGTACTGTGAGCTGCTTGGCCTCAGATTAAAAATATTTCGAATCTGTTTTACCTTAGTTTAACCTTATTCAAATTTTTTCGGCTGAATTTTAAAATTTAAATATTTATTTATAATACATTTTTGAATATATAATAGTAGACAAAAATAATTTGAATGCTACCGTCTCCACGAAAATATATGAGACGCCGACATATTTGTTCATCGCTCAGATGATGCAATCTCAGATCACTCACATATTTTCGCAAGAGACAAGTTAAAATTTTAAACAGAGCTGTGAGATCTTCTTTGATTTTCCAAGTTTTGAGAAATGAGTAAGCCTTTTTAGGAGATACCAACAAACTGGGACGGTCTTTTGTATTTGAAATGTTACTTGAGAACATTTGATTTAAAGGAAGTGTTCCGAAAGCGTGCAAACTTCCCATGATGATAATCACCATCTGAACATTAAGAAACAAGACTTAAAAGAGTTTTATCTCAGCGATGAAGTGCACGAAGATGTAGTTATAAAAACACAGGGGTCATTTTGGATCCCTTGCAACTAATAGCGTTGAAAATGCAACACATTTTAAAAAGTTGCTAAACGGCAGTACGGCATTTTCAATTTGTAATTAATCACGTATTTGGGAGTCAGGGTGCACTTTGGAAAGGATACATGTTTTAACAGCTTATATTCATTTACTTTTGAGAATTCACGCTGTGCACTGTTTATGACGTTGGCCAGGAATTTTGCATAATGCTCAAACCGGACGGAACTTTTCTTGTTAAAAGCAAGGAAAATAAAACCTTCCTATACACGATAGATGCATATTCCTATTTTAAATAATTTCTAATGATTTAGGACCATCTTAGCGCTTTCATTGCGGAGGTACTACGTAAACATTGCACCGCACCCTAAAGAGAAGCGGAAATTTGGCCGCCTGGTAACAGCGAGATATCGGCCTCCGCACCCAAAATTCTCGTACTCTTGACTGTGTGTAATTCGTTAACCTCCACCTCGTCCTCGCCATTAGTTCAATTCTCATCTTGTAACCTTCGTTGTGCTGTACCTCCTCCAATTCTACTTCCACTCTCGCAGTCCAATGGATGTGGCATTTCCCAAAACAAATTTTGTTCTCTCCTGAACTTGATGGTAGCTCATCGTCTGAAACTGGTCTCCTGCTAAATTATTAAACCGCGGGAAACATAAAAGTTTTATTTCTTTTAATCATGGAAACGCTCCGTCAAAATTTCGTCTCCTCTCTGAGATTAAAAATTCTAATAATTTATTCATGCACTTGAAGTTTATACATATTGGGTTTTTTAAAACAATGGTAAGCATTTTTGTGTTTACCTGCTCATATGTTAAAGTTGATTTGTGCTTGAGTATAAATTTAGTAGTTATGGTAGCCAACGAAATTTTGAGGCCAAGAAAATTCTTCCAATCTAAAGATGATCTTCATCTACATATGTATTTGCGTATACAAAATTCCGCTTACCGTTACAATCTACAGTAGGAAGTGATAGGTCGTCGGTCATGAAATAATGTCTGTAAAGGGAAGATGTATCTGTTTCTTCTCATTAGAAAGATGTCTGGTAACACCCATGTATAGCAAGTTTTCACCACGTTCTCACCAATCATACGCCAAAATGTATTCAAATCTCACTTTTAACAAGGAAAATTTAAAGTTAAAGGAACAGAAAGTTCACTTGTTATGTATTCAACTATTTTTATATTTTGTTCTTACGAGGGATTGAAGCTTGATTGAAGAGAAATTTTTTTAGGTTGAACAGCCTCTGTAGGTGTTGAAATAATCCCTTACTATTTCTTAATTCTTCATTCATTATTTTATAAATGTTAGGGTGAAGAGATTTCAGTTTATTTTGATTCATCTTTAATATTGACAAATTGAAATTGTTGTCAAAACGATAGGTCTACATCTATAAGGTAGTTCATAAAATATTCATAGTTGGTACCTATTGTTTTAACATCCAAACAGTCAATATTCTAACTACCAAGTAAAAAAAGAGAGTATATTTGAATCGTCATCAAATAATTTGTTCAGTGCTTTTCTCTCAAAGTTATTGAGAATCGATTAGAATATTCTTTTAGTAAATACTGGGTCGAGAACGTTACCATTTAATATATTAGATTCAGACCCTTCACCCTAATTCAAACCGGAGAGCCATGGTCAGGACCTCGGGTGAATTTTACGAATAAATAGACGTCTATCGAAACTATCATGAAATACTTTAAACCTGTATGGTCACGAAATGAAATGATCTTCTTTCCGTGCCGGAATGCTTTTTTTGCAGGTAACTGCATACATAACCAATAGTCTGTTCATTGGCTGCCTTCTCTGCTGTCTTTGTCAATTTTGTCATCACCAGAATGGTTCCAGTTGGTATACACAAAGCGGCCTGTCTATCGGCATATCATGTACTCGGCGTCAACGTACACGAATAGGCGCCATAGGCGCTCTAGACCTTGGTTCTGTGTATTGACTACCATTCCCGAATAGAACCTTCGTGGGGTCACTCGGGGTGAGCGGAGGAAGTCGAGTCCAATCCGCCGTCCGATACCGCAGCGAATCGGTTACAGGCGGAGATACAGTGTCAGCCTCAGCAGCATCCTTATCCAGCCGGGCCTCACTCCACCCCTGCATCCTTATCCAGCTCTCCCTCACTCCTCCAACTTCCGGGACGGATTCGCTCTCTCTCGGTCTAGGGTTAGCCACAGCCATCTCTCCAAAAACTCAGCAGTCGCTAGCACTCGGACATTCCAGGGACGCCCTTCGGTGTGGTGGGCTATCGCGGGGCGTATTGTAAGGTAGCTCTTACATTGAGAATCATGGTTTGTAGGAATCACATTGGAGTGATGCCATTAGAGTACTTTCTACACATGGATACCCAAAAATACAAATACGTCTTCTGTCCGTGGCACGAGGGTGTAATATGTGTCTGTTAGCGTCTTTCACTTGTAAAAACTATGTTGATGCCGATATTATCTATAGCTTCAGCTCTTTTTTGGAACAAACCTAAGTTCGTATTTTTTTCAATGTCAATAGCGTGATTTACCTCGATGTTTGATCACTTCATAAAAAGGTATCACCGTCAGTAAAATTCTTCCTACTAAGGGAATTCAACGTGGGGACTTGAGAGAAATTTCTTTGTCTCCAATTATGATGATCGGAAACATTGAATTGTTCCTCCTATCCTCCAAATATTTATGTATCATAAATTTAAAGGCTATTTAAGAATGTTTTCATAGTCATTATTTAGCGAAGAGGCATGACATTAGCACAGTGTCATATAAAAATAGAATTTTAAAATCTGCTCTTCAACCAATTAGAATTGAGCGGAATCATTAACTGCATATTGAGGATCGATATCTATACCCATTTTCCAAATATATTAAATAACTAGGCAAATCAGCTAAATCTTTGATGCATAATTTTAAATTTTTATCCATTAAATTGTTGTTTTAGTTCGATCTATCGTCGCAGGTATCTAAGGATACAGGGTTCGTCCGGAAAATAAGTGTACTGAGCTCAGGAAAAAACATTTATTACACTTTTACATATCTTAAGCTAATATTCCTCAAAATAGGACCCTTGTGAGTCGATACACTTGTTCCAGCGGCGTTCCCATTCCTGGAACGCTCCCGCGAAGGCATCATCGGGAACCTCTCGAAGACACGTCGTCACAGCCTCTTTGACGGCGTCCAAAGTCCCGTATCGCGTTCCTTTCAAACTCCTCTTTGTCTTCGGGAACAGAAAGAAGTCCGGTGGTGCCAAGTCCGGGCTGTAGGGCGGGTGCGGCAGCGTTGCCACGCCGTGCTTGGCCAAGAAGTCCGACACGACAAGCGCGGTGTGAGACGGCGCATTGTCGTGATGCAGCCGCCAGATGTTTTTGATCGCTGGCCGGACGCGGGCGACTCGTTTTCGAAGCCTGTCGAGCACTTGGACGTAAAATGCAGCATTTACAGTTTGTCGTTCAGGTAAAAATTCGTAGTGGACGACTCCCCTTTGGTCAAAAAAGACAATGAGCATCGCCTTGATCCGAGATTTGCTCATGCGAGCTTTCTTTTGACGGGGTGATGATGGGGTGTGCCACTCTGCACTTTGTCTCTTCGACTCCGGATCGTACTCAAAGATCCACGTCTCGTCACCCGAAACAACGTTCTCTAAAAAATGTGGATCATTTTTGCAGTGATCCGCAAGTTGTGTCGCGATTTCCAAACGATTGAGTCTTTGATCATCACCGAGCACTTTCGGCACCAACTTTGCACAAATTTTTCGCATCTGTAATTGCTCCCTAATAATCTCGTGCACTATTGTTTTTGGCACATTACACTGCTCTGCTATCATCCGAACACTAAGACGACGATCAGAGTTCAGTACATCGCGAACTTTTCGCACATTTTCGTCGGTGAGTGTCGTTGATGGGCGTCCAGGCCGTGGTTCGTCGTCGACCTCTTCTCTGCCCTCCACGAACATCTTGTGCCACCGAAAGATCATGTTTCTGGACATGGCTGACTCCCCGTAAGCCTGGTTAATCATACCGACAGTTTCGGTAGACGATTTCCCAAGCTTTAGCGCAAATTTGATGGAATAACGCTGCTCCAAAAACTTCGGCATCGCGTTCGGTGACGTTGGTCGAGCGTGGAGGTTCGCGTTAACAGAGCTCCTCACTACACCACAGCTCAGAGCCGACCGCCTTTTTCAGCGTCGCTTGCCAACATACCCCCCTCCAATCGCAGCCCGTCAGAGCGGTGCTGGGCGCGCCTGGAGCGGCGGGAAAAAATCAGTACACTTATTTTCCGGACGAACCCTGTATTGTTAACTGAGTCTTTTCGTAATGTCGGAGGAGTTTGCTGCCTAAGTCAACCATTTTGGCTGTATTCTAGGATGATGGATTGATGCCCAGCAATTCATCTCTGTCATCTAGTTTTCCTATCACTTGACGCTAAAAATTACAAATTCCGTTATCTTAAATGGTGCTGTCTGAATCTTAATTATATACGAATTGATTGTTAGGGCAAATAAATACAATTTTTCGATGGCGCATTTCTTATACACTTGTCAAACACTGACCCCACCCGTTCATCGAAAATATTTCGCTGAGAATTTCCTCAAATGCGCGGGAACAGTTGCTACTTCCAATCGTCTAATTACGCTTCTGCAAATGAATAGTTTTCCCGGGGAATATAAACACGTATTTGGGAAATGATATAACTTCTTGCCCTTGTAACACTCGACTATGTTTTCCTGCTGTGACATGGCAATCGTTAGTCAGCCCCTCCGTTCTTGATTGTTATTCAATGAGTGACACGCTATTGAGCGAGGTTCTTTTAGATCTACTCACCGCCGTCAAAGCTGTGGGTAAAAGTGACCTCCCTGGCTGTCGAGATCCTCCTGTTGCTACTGAGCGAGCAGACGACGTCTTGGCGGAAAAAGCGTCGGATTTCTTCCTGCAGCTTTTATCGTCCGTGCGCACACTTGTAGACAAAAACAGGAATGCAAAGACGGTGCTCATGATCTCACCGTGAATTTTTGCACATTGACGTAAATTTGATAAAAATGCGATTTGAGCATCAAGATAAATTATTACTTCAATCGATAGACGAATGTCAATTGAAAGTTTTTAATATTTTGGGCTGAAATTGAGTTGTTAGGTGACATAGGGAATCAGCAAACGCTCCAATTCTTCCTGCTTCCACCACTGTTAATGAAGGATTTTTTTCAGATTTCCTAATCTATTCTTTAAAGTCTATTTTATATGAGCCAAGTTGATCATTTGTAACCAACCTGTAATTTATCCTCGGTAAACGCTTGTTCTGCGGACATTGGTACACCTGGTGAAAATATTTGATAATTTAAAAAAATTAATTATTTTTAATACACTGCGTTGATTTTTTAAAGCTAAGCGCGTACTCACAAAGAATTCCTAAACTTTTATTTATCAGAAATCGAAAGATGCAGTCACGTTGTCAGAGCCTTGAACTATTATTGCCCAAAATTTATCAACTTTCCTTGTCTCACTTTTCCAGAGAGCGAGTTCTTTTTATGAAAGCGCGCATCGTTATGGAATAGTGTTTACCAGGATGGAAAATGAAGCCGTTCAAATTTTAAAGGATTTTTTCCAATTAAATGGCAGGTGGAAAATTTTACCTTTCTTTAACGCCTATAGACGCTGTCAATTACTTTTAAAATGAATAGCGCACTATTTTTTATGATGTTCAAAGTAAATGATAATAGAGAGCTCTGATGTCTTTTAGGGAGATAATGACATTCGTTATTCGATTACACTGAAAATTTATCTCAATATGGCAATCGACTTTTTGTGAAATGTGCGTGAAATAACAATTTGCTCCACTGCAAATCAGTGAAGACCTTGGGTTATAAAAAGTACTCCTCAGTTTTTACTGTGAAAAATGGTTTATTTTGCACCTTTCATTTTAGAGAAAAATGTTAAAATAAAATTTAAAATTCCTCATTATGTACATTAAGTTTTATACGCAGATAGAAGACACTGAAGGTACAAATGTGTAAAGACAAATCTGGTACTTTCAAATACATTCGCGCAAGAGAGATTAGGATGTTATTATATTTAATGAGATATTTGTTTTTCACTGAATGAAATTATTTGGTACAAAATCTTCCACTTCCAATGGCTGGATGTAAAAGAAATTTCGGTTTTATTCAACACTCGTAGGCTTTAGATGACAACAGTTTAGATCCTTATCAGGAAACATATTTGGATTACTTCTCCCTTAACATACTTCCTGCATTGCAGGCGAAAATGTTGTCAGCTAAAGACAGCGGACTCGGAAGAAAACCAAAAGCCATTCTTCATCCTGAAAATATAATGTTTTATACTATCTGGATATATCTACTCTCAAAGATTGTATTGATCTTTTATTATTGTTTTGAGCTGTATTGACATAGATATTAATTGATCGTCGTTGGAAATTCTGGCTCGGGTATATCATCGAGTGGTTTGGGGTTTCTAAGTGCTCCTTTATTTCATATTTTAAACGACTCTTTTCGGTAGATCTTAATTTCAATGTATACTATCCAATTTAGTCTAATTAGTGACAAGGGTTGCTGAGAATAATACATAGGTTTATGTATTAATTATTTGGGATATATACTTATATTGATACTGCGCTAAATGAAGTCTTACGTGAGGGTATCGTTTTTAAGTAATTATTACAAATAAATAACCGAGATATCTGGATAAAATTTATTCTGGATATTAAATGTTCCTTTTTTGCATAATATTGTAAATTACTGCTATTTATGGCGATTTGTTTAGTTTACAAAGCCGTACAATTAAGTAACTTGCAGTACGAAAGAGATAGAGGCTCGCAGTGTGATTAAGTTCTTTCATTGAAAAGGTTACGGTACCCGGTAAATCCACGATGAAATGATGGATGTTTATGGAATTGATAGTTCGTCATATTACACAGTTGTGTAGTGGAAAAGAAACTTTTAAATTGGCCGCATGTCCCTCACAGGCGATTTAAGAAGTGGAAGACCATCACTCACGGACGATGCTGCCAAAGTAAAGAAAGTGGAAGACTTTATCCTATTAGACTTTATCTTATTAGAGTTGTGTCAATGTATGGAAAATTATTCACAAAAAACTACATATGTCAAAGCTCGTACGTTGGGTTCCCCGACTACTGAAACCTTTTCAGAAGCAAATATGGCGCGACCTGCAATCGCGTCCGCGGCGCGACCGACAATAAAGCGACGTCGTTGAAATTTTGCCACAACTGTCCTATTCTCTCAAATTTGCCCCAAGCAACTTTTTCTAATTCCTAGATCTCAAAAAACCATTGCAAGGTTTGACGTCATTCAAAAGGTAGAAAAATGGTTCTGCAATCTGCTGAATGTTACGACGACCACATTCGAAAGGTCAAGAAACGCTGGGAGGAAAACTCTAAATTATGACTATGTAGAGGACTCTTAAAAATAACGAAATAAGTTTCGGTCTCCATCATGTTGTATTAATAATTAAAATTTCAGAATACCCCCAAGTACGTATACATGTATGTATTCCCCATATTGGATTTGATTCTGGAGGACCAGTGATTATTAAACAACTTAGTTAACCAAATTTTGATCTATGATACCACCATAGGTGTAGCTATTGAATTATAAAGTGAATCAATCCATCCGAATCAAAATTGTATCTTGAAATATTATTCATTAAGGGTAAGGAGATTTTTCAATGCCCGACTCATAGGAACGTAGAGTCTGAACTTTTGTGGTAATTTAATTCACTGAAGGTCACAATCCCGGAAATTTAAACACAGTGAGGTCCTTTCATTCTAGGCGCGATTGTATTTTGACTTCACATGGATTCGAGGTTTTCCGGGAAAGGTGCCGATCCGTTGTTTGCATGTGACTGCCACGATACGACGAGCATTATATTCCGCCGCCCGCGCAGCTCCTAACGCCGCCGCCTCCGGTCGCATCTCTCCGAGAGACCGATTTCATTCCATACACAACGCACACCTTTACCCGTGGGCGCATTTAACAGGTGCGAAATATCGGTAAACGCAATCATGGAAGAGCCTCAGACGTCCCGTTTGAAAACCCGTGCCCCGGCGTCATGGCTCTTTTGTTCTCTCGCGTAGCCCCCAGTTTGACACTTCTTTCTCGCCTTCGAATTTTTGGCCCCCTCGCATCGGGAGCCGAGAGCTTTCCCTTCCTGTTCAAGAGCCATGAACCGAATACAAAATTAAATCTATTTTATCTCCCTTTCCTATTTTCCTTGAGTGATACTCCTCTTTCTCTGGAACACTCGAATGGATTAGTTCACCGAGGTAGATTTTAATGGTGAACACCGATATCTCCTGTTAGCCATTGGCTGTCACAAAGTATATGCGTACAGTTTTTAAAAGAAATATGTGACTTAAGAAAGAGTGTTAATAGGATGATTTGCACTATTGACGGCTCAACAGTCATATCGCTCTGATGTATTTTGAAACTTCGACATTTTCGTTTGATATGGAGAACATGTTACGACACGGTATGGTATCTGGGAGATAGTTCATAGTGAACTAGGGCTTTTTTTTAACATTAATCTAATCGTGCTTGTTTCGTATTCTGAGGACATTTGTTTCTATAAACAATATTTCATCCATTTTCTTGAATAACAATTAATTCACGGATGCTTATTAAAGTAATATTCACATTACCTTATGTGTTGCCAGTAATGGATTTTTAGCATATTATGTAATTAATTGATATTTTGCATCTGAACCATGTTCTACGGAAAAGTGCTCAAAGTCGACTTAACCTGATAGATTTGATATTACTCCAACTTACTAATGTTAGGAAATGCGAAATTTCATGCCATTTGAACCGCTGAGAGGATTAAAAATTACCTCTCGCTCCTCTGGAACCTTAGTCTTGTCGACAGGTACCACAACTTTCTAATAACTCTCCCCCTTCTGACCCTCTTTCATTTGCAATCATTTTAATTCCCCGTCCCTTTGTCTCCTCTCTTCGGGCCCTATATTATTACGCCTGACGAGAGACATTCGTCCGTTTGTCCCCTCACTCCTGTCTTTTTCTCTCTCTTCTCATCCCCCCGGCCACACACCCTCGTCCCCCACGCCCCTCTCCTCCAAAGGAACACCGCTACCCCCATCGTGTGCTCAAGGATAGCAACCAGGACACTGGGTCACCCAGAGTCGGCGTGGGCGGTTGGTGGGAGCCAGCCTCTGGCTATGGAAGGGTATGGGCGGGGAAGGGACGATGGAGAGGGTAGGGAGGGTGGCCACGGGAAAGGGCAAGGGGAGGAGGGAAAGGGTAGGTCGAGGGCAGAGGGGTCGGGGGAGTCGAAGAAAGTAGCGGCAGGCAGGGTGGCCTGGGTGGGAGGAGAAGTGGGAGGAAGAGGGGACGAGGGTTCGTATGTTTGCTTGAATTTTCGGTGGGGGACTGGGGTCGAGGACTAGTGAATCGCGTTGGGGTGAATGGGAATAGGAGTTAGGTGGGGGGAGGTTTGGAGAAGGATGGCGGAGGTCCATGATAACCGGTGGAGGAGTGTGAGGGGGAGGAAGAGCGGGCGCCGAGAGGATGGGAGGGGACCCTGGGGGAGGAAGATGGGGCTAGAGTCGGAGAGAAGGGAGGGGAGAGAGTATCGCGGCGCGCGCATAACAGATGTCGCCCCGGTCGCGGCGAGCGCAGAACTCCGACACTCGGGCGCCTACGAGTCGTCAGTGCCCTTGCTCGGTCTGCCACCGCTGCTCCGGCCGCTGAAAAATCTCGGTAGCCGCACACACGAACTCGGCCGGTTTATTGGCAGCAGACAAAAGGGGATTTGGAGGTTGTAAAAAATAAGAGGGATATTTTGGGGAGGAACGAGGGTGAGAGGGACAGACAGACAAGAGGGTCGAAGAGAAACGAAGATCATATACAAATATTTTTTAAACAGTTGCCGGTGCGGGGGAGGGAAGAAAAGTGCCCGGGTAATCCACGTTTAAGTTGCCCACCCGCCGGGATGTTGGGGTCACCACCACCCCTCCTCAAGGAGAAGAGCGAGTGAGGGGACGGGGGAAGGGGTGGTGGTGGTGGTTGGAGACAAAATATCTGAGGTGGGGGCGAAGGGGACCAGAGGGGTGGTTGGGGTCAGACTTGCCGAAAGGAACGTCGGGCCCCCGCTTCGCACCTCCTCTCAGTGAAGAACTTCCAGTGTTAGGAGGCCTCCGGAGGAATTTTTACCTGGGGGTCAGGGAGGTGAAGGCGAAGGAGAATAATGTGGCTGTGCCCCATTGACTCGGGCTGAGAAGAGAAAGAGAGAGATAAATAGTGAGGAGGAGAGGAAAGAAGGAGAGAGGGAGAAATATTTCCCGAAAAGTTTTTGCGGGCATCGATGCGAGAAGAATTCAAATCGTTCCGCATTTCTTTGGAGTGCTAAAAGTGTCGGACGTATTTTATACGGCGGTGATAGATTTATATTTTCGATTACGTGGTGCGTCGGGAGAGCCGTGACAGGCTATCTCGAGAATTGAGAGAGAGAGAGAGGGAGAGAGACTGACCAGGCGACTGGGCTCTCTAGGTGCTCGGGGACTCTCGAAGGCGTTACTTCTGCTTATAAGGAATAGTTTTCACGTAGCTCACACATTGGAGTAGATACCTGGAATTTATACCAACAAAGTGTTTCTGTTGATTCTTAAGTGTTGTGTTTCTCTTATGGAAATTCTATGAGAATCATAAAGGCAAATATCCTAGATCAGTTGAAGTTTGAAAGAGTTTAGAATAAAATAAGTTTAAAATATTTGGGCAAGTAATAGCTCATTAGCAATTATACGTATAAAGAAAATATAATATATGTGTAGTTTCAGCGATAAATATATTGGTGTTGATTGCGGAAATATTTTAAATCTGTTTTGAATTAGATCTATCCATTTAAAAAGTTTTTATGCATCGGTGTTAGCATCCCGTGCCACGAGTGAAAAACGAGAGAATTAATCTTTCTGATAATATTATAATCTGTATCATCCAAAAAATATGCAGGGTTGTGAGTTATAAGCAGGGAATCAAAACCGTACAAGGTCGAAGAGAGAGGAGGAAGAACCTGCAAGGATTCTCCGAGGGACGCTCGTGTCAAACATTCTCTTCCCAAAACAATCAGACAACCTCGGCCGAGGAAATCGCCTGCCAGCCCTTCAACCTAAGGCTGCACCAGTGCGGCACTTCGGCGGGAGAAGGCTCCCAAAAAGGACTGTGCCGTGTGATTGGAGAAGAGTCTCTTCCACCTCTCCAAACAATCCCGGGGCCACATTAAGCGGCGGAAATGAAGAAGGGCCGCTTCTCAACCTCGTGAACTCGGCTTTCTCATCGGCAACTTCCCCAAATCAACTCCCTCCTGTTCCATTCCTCGGTGAGGTCGGCCGGTCGGATCCCCTGACGCGGGCGAACTTCTTTGTCTTGGGGACCGATGAAGTCTTTGACCGACGCAGCCATGTCTAACGACCGCTTCAGATCCGCCGCCTCTCCGGTGGCGAGGGCGTCGCCTCCTCCGGATACACCGAGGGCCTTCTTCTCCCGGCTAGGAGCGGTCACCACACCGCGCCGCGGAGTCGCACCCCTGCTCTTCTCACTGATCATCGCGCTCGGATGGCTTGGCGGATTCCATGCAGAAGGTGAGTGCCCAGTCTGAACTTTTAAGCCTTTCCTTGTGCCCGGTCGCTCCGAGTTCTTTTCATTCCTCTTCCCCATTAGCAACCACTCTTACTCCCCCGTCGGTCCATTTCGTCTCTCCGTCCCTAAGTTTTCCCGGGACCTCCCATTGGTGATGACCCCTTGCCAACAGCCTTCAACCTGGTTCTTAGGGCCGGCGTGTTTTCCCGTGTGTTATTGTAATTTAGAGGTGCAAACTTGGAAAAACGAAGACGGCTCTTTTTTATTTCGTTTAGGTATTTTAAATTTTAATTCGATCGTCCGGTTCTCCTAGAAGTCTTCTCGCTGTCTCTAAATGGATTATGTGGACGCTGGCTTCCTTAAGGATTCCATTAAGAGCTTAATTGACCATTCTTTAAATAATTTTTCCATTAACTTTAATTGAAGACGCTACCCTCTCTGATAACCTTTTCCTTAAAATTTGCTCTTGCGGGCTAGAGTTCCTTAAACTTTCTCGTGGATTCTCTACTAGTTTAACGATGTCGGGCACCCAAATTTAATTGCTTGGTCACCTACCGCGTTAACAAATTGGGTAAGCCTATGCCTTTCATTTGCAAGAATGACAAGATAAGGGAAACTGTAGAAAAGATATTGCTTTAATTTCTTGAAATAATATTACGATGTAAATTATTGGAAAAAGCAACCTAGGATTCAAGGTATTTCATGGCACGCATCAGAAATGATCTTATATTGCACACTAAAGGAAGTGGTTCACTTTATATTTTTATCTTGTTGATACCATTAAAATATACCAAACTTATTGGGTGATTATATTAAAGGCAATTTACCGTTAGAATGTTTAGAAAAAATATCTTACATGTGACATTTTATCAAAGTGATAATTTCCTGGGATAAATCATAGGGAAGCATTATAAACTCGCTCATCACCAGATATTTATTAGATAAATGAATTTTGCGATATAATCAACATTCCTCCTATTAGAGTGAACAACATGCTTCTTTATTGTTAAAATGAACCACATTGAATGTTTCCTACAATAAATTCAGTGCTATGGATATTTATTTCCTTATTCACCTTGCGGCGAGGTGAAAATAAGTTACTTTTACATTTTCGGGTCATCGGTGACATTATAAATACTGATATAAAATACTGTTTAAATTCTATGATAGAGGTATTGATACAGTTAAATGATCATGTTCACGAAATTCTGCAATTCTTTGAATAAGTTAATACTTACTTAAAAAGCTAATGCTTACTATATGTTTATGTTATTTAATACTATTTCGGGAAGAAGAATTTAGCCTAATGTTGATCTCTTTCCATTCCACCTGAGTGCATAATTTATGATTGGCTTATTTTTGATTGAGTATAACAATCATTTTTTACATAAAATTTACTTTGAAGTATAATAATGTGAGCCTTAAAAATTAGCTGTGAGTGTAATGTCAATAGTAATGCAAGTCGTGGTAATGAATTTTTATTATCAATTTTTAAATAGGATTTTCGTTATTCTTATTAATGTTCAGCAAATAACCAATATTTCCTAACCTTATGATTTCCCCTCTACCACAACAACACATACGATGACGAGAACATCGCGTCATCATTGAAAAATGTACATTTATATGATTGAGCCTAGTTAACGAAACATTCTGCATTAGTGTTCTCATTTCACTTCTTTATTTAGTGCTGACTTAGAAAATATAATGCTCTGCATTTTTTGCTAGAAAACTCTGAATTTCAGTTATACCGGAAAAACGTATCAATGATATTCTGTTGTGTGTAGTTTGAAAGAGCGTTGAGGAGAAGGACATAATTTGAGAGACTCTCGAATTTTTCTACCTTCTGTCGGAGAATTTTGTCACTCTGAGAAATACTCTGTCATCTCCATACCTATTTTCCCGACATATAGCCGATGCGTTTTCCTTTCCAGTGGAGAGGTAGTTCTGCAGGATATTATTTAAACACTTCCCAAAGCATCATTATTGTTATTCCGTATTCGGCTCGTATTATCCTCGTTGGTTAAATTTTTTAAAAGATTCAAATGACGGTTAAAAAATTATGGCTACTACAGGCTACCTGTATTAAATTGACTATATTTTTTTCCTCATATATCCTGACAACCTGTTGTAAGTAGTGTATCGAAGACGAATGCATATATGGGCTCCTTATGAATGCTTGGTATCACCACCTGCTGCAGAATATATTAAGTCACTATGTTTTTATTTTAAGAGAAATTCAAACTCACTGCGCTTTTACTTATTTTTCATGTGATTACCATACAACTCATTCACCTATGTGTCGTTCCGACGTTTTACACTTACTGACTCATGGGTATAGCGTAGAACCCATAAATGGCGCCTGAATCTTTAGCCATATTCATGATTATGTATGTTTAAAGGATTGTTACTTCAAAGTGTACAGCTCGATTGATAGTGGCCTGACCTAATGACGTATTCTAATTTGTTGGGGGAGTTTTTTTTATTATTGCTATTTTTAATACTCGAGACATCCTGCTGAACTCATGATTAAAACTATTGATGATATTCTAGCTAGAGCATTACTTAATTGAATATATTTGGTGACTTTCATGTGTCTTCTGGCCAAACGTGTGATTAAGACATTTTGATGATAATGGAAAAGGTGACGCTGAAACATTCTTTGACGTAACGATTTCGTAATATATGGTTATTGATTTTTTTAAATTGCAGCTTTACGGGAGAAACTACGGAATATCATACCGTACACACAAACCTCCAGAATTCTCAAAACCAAATCCAAAAGCACTCCATATTTTATTCGACTTTACGTTTCTCCTGGAAATAATCGCCGTGGTTGCAAGTTGCATCGATGGCAGGGGAGCGATCCGTCGTGCACGCGATCGCTCGTGCACAGCAGCGATTCGTAGGCTCTCCTCCAACCAATCCCCCCCTGCACATGAGCGGGGCTCGGGGTGACACCGTTCGCATCGTTTCTCGAGGTCGGGGTGTCACCCCTGGAAGTTGAAAGCGTTTCGGCTGCTCGTCAAGCACAAAATGCTCGCGTTCAACAATCCGAACGCAGCCCCTCGCGCTAACCCGCGAGGCGGAGGCAGCCTCTCGGATTAGAAGGGCCGACAGAATTGGGCTTTTGTGCCCCAAGTCTGCTTGAGAAGTCACGGCCTAACCAAGGGGGAATTTTCGCGCCAGTATGCTGGAGTTTCGGTGGGAGAGGCGGGAGAGGGGGGTTGTTGCCTCACCGAGGTCGTCTTATTTTACCTCGCCCGTGCAATCTGCTTGCAAGTGACGACGCGCGCACTTCCTATCAGCTCGTTGCGGGGATGTTTACCGGGCGTGGATTTCATCAGCGCGTCGGTGCCATGTGGGTGACTACGGTTCGACCACTTCGATTTTTATGATTTCGGCAATTTTCATCTTGGGTTTTAGGTCGTTCAATTAGCTTGGAGAAAATCAATCCCTTCCACTTGTCGAAGGTCTAAGTTGTGAGCCTTATAAAAGGATCCACTTGAATTACGTGTGACGAATTATCCGATCGTATTTGTTTCTACCAGAGGAAGTATGTTATTTATTATGAATGGATGAGGATAATTTCACTTTCCCTCCTCATTTTTGTGTGATTCATAATTTTGCACAAGAGTGAATGAGTGTGATTGGCAACATCTCTATCGCTTTCTCTCCCAAATAAAAATCCACTCGGTTCTTGAAAATAAGATGTCCACAACCCAAAATGCTAGCTTATAAGGAAGCTCCTATTTACATTCGAAAGGGGTGCATTATTTAAAACTAAGGGTCTTAGGCGTCATAACGTTTCATTTCTACTTTCATCGCGCGAGTAAAGGTTCCAAGAAGAAAGGCCCACCGCGTCTAACGAAGTTCTCGGCACGCAGGGAGCTTACAGGTTTATAACCCTCATCGTGGTAACGATCGTGTTGAGGGTAGTGGGAATAAGTGACCACTGGGTGCGTAATACACGTGCGACCGCGGAGAGGGCAAATCCGCTGCCCGTGACTCAGGACAACCCCTCCGGATCGGAGAGATTACCTTGGTTTAATTGGGTGCGGTGGAGGGTCCACAGCGGGGGAGAAGTGCCAGCGGGGGAGGGGACGCTAAGGGGGGAGGAGGATTCCATTCCCCGTGGAAAAGAATCCTTTTGAACCGAATCCCTTTGTCACTAATATCGATTTCGGGGCACCCAAGTTCCTCTCGTGCTTTGATGTTCAATAAAATCAACCGGTTAGAAAAATATCATTTTCCCCTTATTTTCGGTGGGGTTGTGTCGTCCGAAAAATAAAAGTGATGTCAACTGTGCCTCCCGCTCTGTTCTTTCGGATGATGACAGAGCTTTGTCCATTGATCCGAATGGCGCGAGAAGAAAGAGGGGGGGTGGACCTTTAAAGGAAGCAAACCCGAAAATGGTCCGGAGAGAAAACGTGAAGAATTGAATGATTTCCTTCCTCTCTCTCAGACAGTTACTTGTATCCACGTCCTTCCTAAGCCTTCTCTATAAGTCGCGCTTGGTGGGAGGAGGCACAGACTTCCATTCCATTCGCCTTCGCTTCGGTGAGCCTCTTGTTCCGACCGAGGTGGATTCTGAGAATGGCGGGGGCGATCGGAGGGGTCAAACGTGGAGGTTTGCCTCCTCGCCGCGCCGCTGAAACTTCCCGCGCCGCGCCCGCGGTTTTCCCTTGATGCCGCCACCACTCAGCGGAGCAGTTTGAGAATGATGGGATGGCGGTGTGCCCGCCGCAGCAGCCGATGCCTTCCCGGTTCTCTCCGCAAGGGCCAGCTTTTTTCCGAAGGTAGCTAGTTGGCCGGGGGACTTATCGGCATCGCGTGCTCAAGGATTTGTGCTCGCATTCCACCTTGTGGGTTGACGGTGCGTGAGTTGCTTTATGTGAAGCTTATCTAATACTTCAGTCTCCGAGGATTTATTTGACAAATCTAATTTCGAAACCAATGGCAGAAACGTCGTAGGAGAGTAATTCGCCTGCAATTGATATGATACGCAGAGTTACGGATGGAGTTTAGAGGCTGAGCGTTGACGTTTTGATTTCTCTTTAAGAATCATTCATGTCGTATTGTGCCTGGATATTATATGACTTTTTGGAAATGGATCACTCGTGTTCTGCTCCCTCGCTCTAAACTAATAAAAAATGTTATTACCGGAAAATTGACCGTTTCCTTTTCTGCAGCACTGCTAGCCAGACGGAATATCTCCTGCTGCGGATCGCCGTTTATCCTCGAATAGACAGTTCACTCGTGGAAAACGTTGTCAGCACATGGATCTTTTTACACATAGTTTGTTTTCAAGTTTCAACACAATCCAAGAGGAATTACGGTGGCGCCTGCTCCTCTATGTCCTTTGGAAAGATTCTTTTGGTGGAAAATATATCAAGATGTTCTTAGAGTTAAATTGGGTTATAGTTGTTTATACTTAAAATAATTTGAAATCTTCTACTTATCACCGATGAAATATGACACTCATCTCAAAGTTATCATCTATTTAATTAATGGTGAGCTGCATTGGTACTTCTCGGTGCATTTACCCGTTCTGTTTGCTTAATCGTCTGGCATATTGATTTAGCTTGGCAGAGAGAACTGCTTTATTTCATAGGAGACATGCTCCGTTATGAATAAGAATCGTCCTTGTCATTTGTTTATTCGTTTCGTTATCATTGAACATAAGTTATTTACTCATGCAGCTACTTTCGGGTATCCTTGGGCATCATATTTTTCGGTTTTTTCATGGAATTCTCCATTACCCATTGCCATCAAATTTTGCTTACCTTCACCCCCGCGGGCCTAGAAATCAACTATATCTTTCTCCTCACTTCTCTTGAATTCCGAGCTGACTGAGATGGATGCCTGGGGGCAGCGTGGATTCTCTACCGTTTTCTGGCGAGTTTCGGGAATTCCAGGGAAATGGCTGTTCGGTAAACTAGGACTGACGTTAGGAGTGGCATTCTTTATTTGAATAATTGTTCATCTCCGGCAAAGTGGGTGCTTTTTTCATTTAAAATCGCTTGTAGCCCAACTCCTGATATGATGTCTGTTATGGTTGTTTCCACTGATTAACCCATAACTTGAAATTAACAGCTCTTGAACTCGAATGTTTATCAAAATCCTAACCCTATACTTTAACTCGGATTTTATTAGACTCATATTCTGCTAATATCAAGAATTTTCTTAGTGTTATCATTTTCAGCCATCAATATGGAATAAAATATTTTGCTAATGATAAGTTTTAATTAAAAATGAGGATTTCGAAGCCATAGAGTGTAAAAATAGCCTTTACTAAATTCGAGGAATGACACCCGTTTATAGCCATTACTCTTTTGTATTTTATGTTTTGTTGCCAAAATGTTTGTAGCTTCCTTTTATTTTTTTAAAACCTTGGTGTAGCAAAATTCAAAATTTGCTCTTTGTGAGTTCCTTATCGGGACACAGTTTGAGCTTATCATTTATCATAATGCTTCCCTACTTAAGCCAACTTCTCTAAATTAAGTAGACCTCATAGTCCACGCAAAGCATTAATTTAACCGCAACCTTTTTGGATGCATTTTTTCATCACATTCCTTTGTCAGTCTCCATATTTTTCATTTACTAATTTTGCTGGTAAATACTTCTTATGTTCCTCTTATATTTCATGTTAAATTTTATCGACGAGTAAATATCAATGGTTATATTAAACCAGTTTTCCGTAATAAATAGGTACTTTTTTGTGTTTAAATTTCCATAATATTTACTCAAAAAAATAAGCATTTATGCAATGCAATACAATCTACAGTAATAATACAACCTAAAACTAGTTTAAAACTATCAACCTTTATCAAAATTGTCTATTCAGTCAATATTCTTAATATTTTGTCTGGAACAAGTAAATGCACAGGTTCTTTATAAGTTTTGAAGTTGAGACAGATTTTGATTGAACTGAATGAGGCAAATTTTAAATTGACACCATATATTGTATGGAATTGCTTCTCTTTTTTATTAGTATGTCCAATTGCCGAGTGAGATTTATGAGCTTTATAGCTTTCAATGCTTTTAATATGTTTACTATGTATATCGATATCGTTGTGATCACGTTGATATTGCTTGTTTTGTTTTTATTTTAGTTAACACAATTACAGGATACTATTACAATTCCCTGAGACCGTCAATCTCATCCCACTATGACCTATGAAAGTGTATCACAGTACAAATAAACCCCCAGCCATTACATTGACTTCGTTCACAAGAGCAGTAATCGTACACGGCAAAAAAATAGACGCCATGTGACCTTAATACCATTTGAGTGAAGCTCCTTTAGTGTCTGTTTTCCAGTTCCTATAATGGCTAGCTCTGGGATGGTCGCGGATCTTACAAAAGAAATGCGGATTCTTATTTAACATTGAATCTCGAAGTTGGGCCTCTTCATGGGTTCTTTAGCAAAGGGTATTTGAAGACAAAATGGCTAAGGTACATATGTAGTATTGGAAATGTGAATGTTTGTTTATTTTACAGACGTAATTTTTTGTGACAATAAGAAGGGTTTAAGGGTGGGAGAACGTTCGCGGGTTTTAATCCAAGTAATTTCACTACCACGAAAGAGATCTTTCCATTTTAAGTAATTAGAACATTTTATGTGATATTCTGAAACGTTTTTCATAATTTTTATGACAGAATTACTTTTGACTTAATATCACATTGAATATATTTTTCCTTAACTGAATATTTCAAAAGAAGTGAATATTTGAGGTGTATTCCTTGCCTTCTAGTTGTGGAAGTATACGTCTGTGTTTCATTAATGATACCCGTGATCAACGTTTGAGGTACAAGCAATTCATCACGGAAACGTATTGTTAACTCTTAGTTTGTCTAAGTCACGCGTACATTTTTTATCGTTTTCTGCAGTCTCATTTTTTAAACACTGCGATGTACGTTAGGGGAGGCAGTAAATATAACAGTATATTGAGTATTATGGAATGAAAAAACCATCATGTGGCCTCAAATACTATATAGAAATCATACACGTTCTAATATGATGCAAAAAATGACATGTGAATGTATTCGTTGTAATTAATATTCTGACAATACCAAACGCCAAATTGAAATTTACAGAGTTGAGTCGTTACCAAGAATGAAGTCGTATAACTGAGACTGAAAAGGATTAGATTTGTATTATGTTTCTGACTATTTATTCAATTGAAAATGTTATTGAATTAATAATTCCTGTGAATATGAAGTGTGTGAGGAAATTACGTGCAGTTATACTTCTCTCATTACATTGATATTTTAGTACATAATACGATATTAATCTGCGGTTAGGTCTTTGTCAAGTATTTTGTTGTGCAATGAAATCGTGGTAAATATATATTTCTTAATTTTGAATTTGCTAACGAATTGATTGCATATCGATTGCGTAAACATTGAGTTTGAGATGTGCTTCTTCGGAAAGTCACTCCTTTTTGGAAATTATTTGAAAATTTAATACTTACTACCCTTTATGCTCTAATTTTGACCTTGGAAGAACATCTACTGTTCCTTTCATTATGCATTGTGTTTTAAAGAGCAATGGATATTAATAAATATGTTCGACAATGTGCTAGAATTGACGCCTTCGTATATATATATATATATATATATATATATATATATATATATATATATATGCATATAAATATACATATATATTAATATACTAAATATGTATGCCTATATATATATATATATATATATATATATATATATATACATATTCTCCTGTAATTTATCTCATAAATGTTCCATGGATGAATTTGAACCATACTTTGTTCTTCAGAATAAACCTTCGATGGATTAATTTTCATATGCATTGTGTGCTCGCTCAAACGTTTTTGTCATGCCCAATTTATCACTGAAAATTATATGAAATACGATAATTACCTATGAGAAAATTTTAAAATTAGGCCATATAAGAAAACTTAGAATATATTTCTAACATAAAATAGAAATATTAAATTTCAAAAAGATGAGTACATATCAATTTAAAAAGCTTGAATTAAAATATATGCGTAAATATTTGAATGGGTCTGATTTTTCTCGTAAAAGAATGTGCAAGTTTTAACGAAGCATACATTGCCGGAAGACAATGAAGAACTATAGATCAATGTATTTTTTATATTTATAAGGTAGTATAATACCTTTCATTGAAGTAGAAGGGAGGGAAAGCGATAGGGACGAGTAAAAATACTATAAATATTATTTTCTAGTATAAGTCGTGTATGTTGTATATTTTACCGTCTAAATTTCCTTTTACTTTTCGGTATATCTTAAAAAATAACTATTCATCGATGAAACTGTAGGTTTTAGCCAATATCTAATATACGTCTTACTGTATGCAACTAATTCGTGCCATTTGTCTATAAGAAAATATTATGAATTAAAGGGGAAAGGTATTTAAACCCATCGTTTTCTAATTGAAGGGCATTCAATAAGTGTTGAGCTTCTTAAGTAAAACGTATTCACAAAAATATTTAAAAAAATTAATAAGCTTTGATAATATAAACCGTTATTTACATTTTAAGGTAAATCCAATTATTCGGATATACGAGGGTCATCCGGAAAGTAGTACCCGTTCGTGAAATAAAGACACAAAAGTAAATATTAACAAACATAAAAAATTTTATTTGAAAGAGGATACTTTAAACTACTTCTCAACATAATCTCCAAGCAAATTAAGGCATTTGTCATAACGTGTGACAAGTTTCTGTATTCCTGCTGCATAGTCCTTCGCCGCCAGCTCATTGAGATACGCGAGGGACCCATCTTGCACAAATTTTTGCATAATGCAGATGGTGTTTAACAATTTCATGAACAATTGTTCGAGAAACATTGGGAAAATGCTCACAGATGTCATCAATTGTGACGCGCCGATCGTTCCTCACGAATTCGTCAACTGAGCTCACCAGTTGGTCTGTAATGACAGACAGTCTCCCCGAACGCTCATCGTCGTGTGTGTTCCCCCTCCCCATGTTGAAGTTGCGACACCACCGCCGAACAGACGACTCGTCCATTACATTGTCTCCATACACCTCCTTTAATTGGCGATGAATATCACATGGGCGAACGTTTCTTGCATTGAGGAATTTAATCACTGCCCTCACTTCACAACTGGCGGCGTTCTCAATTTTTTTAAACATTGTAAACAATCACAGAAACAACACAGGCAATGCTAGCGTCACGCAACTTGGCTCAGAGAAGGCAGACAAGCCACTGAAGCTATCTGACCTCGTCCAGCGGCTACTCGCGTCGTCAGCACTTCATGCGGCACGAACGGGTATTACTTTCCGGATGACCCTCGTAGTAGGTAAACACATTTGAGCAAAATTGCGGCGGTAAACGATGTAATTCCCAGAACGGAGGTTGTTTGACTCTTTTGTTTGATTATTAGTTTTCTCCGGAACCCCAGGAAAACAAAATATTCCCTTTGTATGGGTGTTTGTTGTAATTAATTATTTTACCTAGAAAATCTCTATTCGCTCTCTTCTAAAATGATTGAAGTGCTTCATGCATTTATCAGGAGGTTTTGGAATCATTGAAAAAGTGCAGCATTCGGTTGCAATTTAACTGTGAGCTATTAGAAGCGCATTACATTGAACTCAAGAAGTTCTAAGGAGGTTCAGCAATACACAAGTTCAATAAAGCAATTAGTCACAGAAGATGTTGTAAGTTACATTCTGTAGCTTTGAATTATAAACACATCAATACGCCCGCTTTTCATTTAAGTTTCCATTTAAGCAATCAATCTTATGAAAAACTTTAAATCCGAATTGAAATGAAATAAAAAGTTGGAATCGAGAATTTCATTAAATATTGTGTGTATTTGGCTAAATTTCTAAAGATTAAAGCTTATTGATTTTTATTCATGCTATGGTTTTACCTAATTAGAATGACAAGCTTCAAATACACGCGTTTATGACTGTACATGTATCAAGTATAGGGCATAAGTAGTTCAGTCAAACATGCAACATTTACGAGTATTTTGTTTCATTACTCGTACAATATGCATGTACTATTGATTTAATCTGGAATTGAATATAATTTCATTTTTGCTTATCAATACAAATATCTTTATTCGCCTATAGAAATATGCCGACCTTTATTCCTGACACTGATCATTAACGAGATTTCTGCTAAAGATATTTCATAAACCTAGGACAAGATTTTTGTGGAAAATCATGAACTTATCAACTTCAAGCAAGTTTTTTTTGATGGGCATAGTAAATAAAATTAAATGCATCTTGATAGAATATTTATTTATTACCGAGTTAATCCAATCGATTTAAATTGTTTGTCAGATATTTTATCGCTAAAAATGTTATCTTGACATAAGAAATTGACACAATCAAGATAAGGATTTAGCTCAAAGGACAGGGATAAAGTTTCTTTCCTTCTTCATGGGAAAATCTGGGAAACTTAATTCATCAGAAGAATAGGATCTCTTACGAAGTTATGTAGGAGAGGGGTTTTACATCGTTTTATTAATATTGCTAATTTTTGAACTTCATTGAACAAATCGAGGAGAGGCGAGAGGCTTAATTTTTCAGGATATGAGTATTTTTTGTATTGAGATCAGCAAACATTGGATTGATCATAGTAACCTATATCATTTTTATCGCCTAGAAAGTATCGTAAAACATAACAAACATAATGGGAATTTACATGTAAATATTACGGTTTGCCTTCAGTTTTGATATTGTAGATGTGAATTCACAATTATTATTGTCGAGCTAAATTAGAACGAATTGAAAATATAATTAAATTTTTAAAAATTAAATGATCTTAAATATACTACCGACCCTGATATATTTTCTTTCTCTTAACGTAATTTTGTATGTATCGTGGTACTTTGGTACCATATTGATACTAATTCTTTTCTCTTGTGGGTTTAATGGAAGAAGGGACCATTTGGACTCAGTATCCCAAATCCAAAATGAAGACCTCTATCTATCTATGTATTTCTTCTGTAGGCGGTAAAACAACTCCGAGTCACTCACGCAACCTACCCTTCTATAGCCGATTACGTTTCTATTTTATTGTTGAAGATCTCTCTTGAATGAAATCTTTTCTTGAGGGAAATTTGGCGGTAATTTTAGATCTTAAGTTTTGAAGGAATAAAGGTGTGTGAGAGGCCATAATGTTGCTGTTGGCTTGAGAATACTCCAAATAGGGATTAGATATTACGAAATGAAATGCTTCCAAATTTTGAACGGCTTTTACGAATATTTGTTTTGAGGAAACCTAAGTTTTTATTCTATTTGGTGAAATTATTGACAAGTGGGGGCTCTGATATAAATTTTTGGCAGTGTCTTTAATTATATACTGTACGAAATCAAACTTTTTCCTGTCAAAATCACCTACTCTATGCATGAAATCCGTGAAAATGACAAGTAACATCCACATGAAGTGTAAAAATAAAGTGTGATAAATTGTATCCCAGATAGTAATTCCATAGAAAGTAGGAATTCTCCAAATTATGTTTGACTTGAAACTACTGGAAAAGTGACAATTTTGCTGTCAGTAAGGTCACGAATAGCGTATTGAGATCCATTCCCGATTAGTAATAATTGCACTCATCGTATAACTCTTTTACACTATTGTTATGTACACTCTGTCAATTCTTGTTGCTACATGTATCCTTGTGTGTGTTATCATTGGAAACTTCCTGTGCATCTCAAATGTGGGGAGAGATCAAAAGGAGTGAAAGCTTTGGCCAAGATCATCGCTCAGACTCCCTAGATACAATTTCGTTCCCATTTTTAACCAACTTCCGTTTAATTGGTGGTTCGGAGGTACCAACGATTTGGGTAATGCCGTCCGTTTTTTAGTATCCTCAGTTTCTGTGGTCTTTTTTAACTCTAAAAACTTCAAATATTTACTTCCGTACAGTATTTTTCTCTCCGCCTTTAATATACTTCTGAAGTTTTCTGTAATTGAAATACTTGTATATGCAAAAATGTGCCCAACAAAAATATTACAGATAAATTCCCGAATCAGGCAATTGATTGAGTATGCCTAAATTGGCATCAGTTGGTGACTACTGAATGGAAATCATAATTTAATGTGTTTGGTAGGATTGAAAATTAAGTTAAGAAGTTCAGAGATGAAAATTAATTACATGGGGTAGTCGTTCTATCATAGATATTTGGAACGTTACCGTGCTTTGGAGTTACTACCAGTGCCTTGATGAATTTTATCTAACCCATATCCAGAATAAAGTATTATGTGGATGAGTAAATTGTTACGAATTTGCTTTGGGGCTTCATAATAATTCTTGGGTAGACGTAATTCATGAGTAACCTACATCTTCCATATTATACGTAATATTCAAAACTTCTTCAAACCACTTTGATAATTAACGAGAGTTCTGCAGCACGTCACATCACACTTTCTCGAATATTTCTATATAGAGTGCGTAGTTTTTCTTCTTTCAAGAAACCAAACGCTGGTGGATGGCTTTATATATTAAAAATAATTTTTTCCACGAGTCTCATTTTCTTTCCCTTTTTTTTCAAAAGTTTTAGTAATATTTTTCATTTTCATCCTCGATAAAAAGCCTCCTTCAATCCTCAAGGCCGTCGTATATAGAATTTGAATTCAAAAAAGGTCGCTGTGAAAAACTTTCACCTTTTTCTTTTTTGGTCTCCTTTTCTTTTAGGTAATATCCACCTCCTCCCAGGCGTATCCTTGGTAGGTGAGTATCTCGTAAATATTTCACTTGTTTCGATTTCCACCATAGTTTCGTTGATGTAAATTTAAAATGTTGTTAATCCTGCGTCCATCGGAGGAAGAAACATCCGTTTTCGAATAGGGGATAGAAGGGCGGGGGAAGGAAAATTCTAATCACCATTTGGTGTAAAATTCACGAGGTGGAAGAAAATAATCCGAGGGAGACCTGTAGAAAAACAATGTGAAGTGCTGAGGATCGAAAGGAGAGGGCAAATTTATTAAGGAAAAGACATTTACTTAGGAAGATGGGAAGTATAAGTTGAAGAGGCAAGGAGGATAGAGATCAGTGGCTGTTTTTGACGGTCAGGATTTTATAGGACTGAAATAAGTATTTTATTTCAGGGTGCTTTCTCATTATTTTATTCATATTTTTGCAAGGATTTGCATTAAAATTGATGAACAAATCTGCATATCATTATGGTTCTGCAAATTATGTTGTGTAATCATTCGTATTTGGAACAGATATCAGTAAAAGTATAGGTAAATTAGATAACAGATATTTTAATGTAACATTTATGTTGCCGTATTGCTAACTGAGCTCTCCACATTCTCCTATTTCTCAATGGAATATCATTTTATTTTGTTTTCTGAGAAATATTGGTGATTTTCCAAGGGTTCTTTCGTTTCCCTGATGGTATTGGATCTGTTTCCTCATTTATATAGCTTTTATTATTTTAGTTAAAGTTTCTCTTCGTTGTATTCACAGTAACAATCGCCACTACTATAGAATTTTAAATTAACAAAATGAAGTATTTCAGTCGCGTATGCGGCGTATAAGGCTCGTATACCTAATGTATAATTTCCTCATGCTTGATTCTCACAAATACATGAATTAATACAAAAGGACACCTATTTCTAGTATAAGCTATTATCCTCAACTCTTCTTTATGTAATGCGCTTTCATGACCGTCACAACATACACAGCAGTTGTGTGCTAGCAAATGTACCATTTAAATAAAAGATTTTCTAAATAGTTTTATTGACATTTTTACTGATCCTTTGAACTTTTAATGTTTCATTTTTTTCTAAATTGTTTCCACTGGGCTATAATTGATGCATCCCTCTTTCAAGCAAGTTCCTGAACTTTACTATATCTTGTGGCCTATTTTAAAGTTGTTCTTTTAAATTAAACTTAAGGTAACAAAATATATACATAATCAATTTCGCAAGGAATATTACGTTTTTTCTTGCAACTACTTGTCCAAACCGAAACACAGTGGCCATAAAGCTCCAGAAGTAGAAAGGCTCTGGAAGAAATGATAAGGGCAAGTTAGAGAACAAACTAGAAACGTCAAATTAGATTATTGAACATTTCACCTAATTCTGTAGTACTTTGTACCAAAAATGGGAAAAGTAGTAAGGAAATCGTATAGAATTGCGTTGGCTATACAAGAATTAACAAGATGAAGGAGCTGATGACGAGAAAAAAATCTAAAGAGTATGTAACTGAAGGCTTTGATGTGGAGCGTATTGTAGTTTGGTTACAAAATCCGGCCATTCAGGAGAGAATGAGCATAGATTGGAGGTATTTGAGATATGGGCGTGGAGAAAATCAAATTGCCGAAAAGGAATACAAAAAGAAGTGCTAGTAATGATAGGGTAAGAAAGGCTTTTTGGGGTAAGGGAAAAGATTGGCAGAAATTCGAGGAAGAGTGGAAAAAGGAAATATAAAGGAGTGATGTAACGTTGACGTCTAAGATAGAGGGGAGAAATAAGGTGTTTGAAGAAGGCGGAAGAAGAAAAATGCCATTTTGATATACGAGAAGCAAAGCAGCTTGTGTTACTGAGAAATAGGTTAATGTAAGATACCCACTTTAGAGTACATAGTGTTACAGACAGAACATTCCCCATATTTGCGCAAACATAAAGTAACATAATAATAAATAAGTTAAAAATTTGTAAGATACATTTACAGTTTAAGTAATAGAGCTGGTTAAGACCAATTCCCGAAATTGAATTGTAGTTACATTCCTCATTTACACGCTATTTCTAAAATATTTTGTATTTGAATAATTTCATTTTTTATGATCGCTCTAATTATATAATTTTAAAATTTATATTCATTAAATTTGTGTTCAACTTAATTATTCGTTTTTTCTGTCTGATCGCCCTTTCAGATTTAAAGGTATAGGACTCCAAGGAATTTCTATTTTAGATTACCACAACAGAGGGGTCCTATCACAAGGTTTTGAAAACGTTTTGGCTGAATAATTAAATCTTGTCACTAGTTCAGTGGCATTTATTTGATATTTAAGATTCCATATATTATTAAAGATAAGGAATTTAATCTTGTCAGTCGGGATTGAAATATGCAAGACTCGTGGTAACTCGACAAATCATCACTTGACGCATATAAAATATAAATATTGAAGTTAGAAATATGTTAAATGTTAATCGATGTGAATGAATTAAATCAGTCACAGAATAATCATTTCATAAAATTAATATAATGCGTTGATTTGATTGTTTATAATATTTTCGAAAAAAGGAAATATTTACGTTGTCAGCAATAAAAGTTTGGTACCCAGGACTCCTACAATACTTATTATATACTTACTATAATAATTTTGATAGTGACAAAAAGAGATATGTAAAGATTACTAACTGCCATATTCAAAAAGGTAAAACTTTTATTTTATAACTTAAATTAGTTTTATCAGTAATAAATAAATCGTTGGCTACAAATAACCTCAGCGTTAAAAACCCACGGAAAGCGCGCAAAAAATGTCCATACTTAATTCCATATTTTTAAAGTAATCCGCTTTAACTATAATACAATAAAAATAGATTGGAGAAAAAGACATCTTTTTACAGATACACCTAAGGAAATCAGTTTCCATATACGTATTGTTGATAAAGAAAGCGCCGTAGTAAAAACTGAATAAACAAGATTAAACCTAGAGAAGAAAATTTCTTTTTTTCTAATCCCGTTTCTTTACAAAATAGTTTTCCAGGGACCCCCACCGTCATAGAAACACAGTGCAGCTAACCTAATATCTCGAGATTAAAATATATATATATATATATATATATGAGTGGGTCGCGGTAGTCCAGCGGGTAGAGCTTTGGACTGCTAACCAGAGGGTCCCGGGCTCGATTCCCGGGCAAGGCACTCTGGGCACCTGCAGCTCCACCCAAGCTAAAGTGATTTTTCGGGTACCAGGTCTTCCTGGGAAACCATAACCGGCACAGGGAAAGGAACTGGCCCCCCTACCCTGATGGGTGAATTTTCACACGCCGTATAGGGCTTAGTAGTGGGTGAACTCAACCATCACCTACTAAACCGACCTTCGGGTTGATTACTGTGTATATTTACACCCACACACACACACTCACAGGGTGTGGCGCCTAAAACCGGACAAATTTCAATTTTAATTTCCCGCGATATCGTAGTTTCACTGAAGGCCACAATTGGCGATATTGAAAGCTATAGGCATCTAGTAAACAGTCATCACCTCCAAATGGCCGAGATTTCACGTACGACTCCGGAATACAATGGAAGAGTCACTAATATCGAAGGTGTTCGCGCTGGGCGTTATTTCGATATAGTTCGATTCTTCTGGTACCCCAGATCAACAGTTCACGATATTGTGACTATGTACAATACTTCGGATGAGTCTAGGGAAGGTTTCACTGACCCGGCGACGAAATCTCATTCGAGGAAATTGTCCTTGTCCGAATTTAAGCACCGCACCCTGTTTGTGCATATATACATATATATATATATACATATATAAATATAAATAAATAAATGTATATATATAAAATTTTGTACGCTCTCTCTCTCTAAATATATATATATATATATATATATATATATATATATATATATACAAAAATCTTGAAATTTTGTACGCTATATATATATATATATATATATATATATATACATATATATAGATATATATATATATAGCGTACAAAATTTCAAGATTTTTGTCAAGAGCCCCTATTTGATAGTTATCACTAATAATTATAATTTACATTTTCATAATTATACATGAAAAGTAATTAATTATTGAGAAACATAAATATGCAGACAAAACCAATTAGTTTGAAAACATTTATTTATACAAAGCAATTAATAATTTTCAATGATTCCTTGCAAGAAAACGTTTTATCTACCCTCCTCTCCACTATTTCCACAGGTCCTCACAAAACTTCCATAGAACATAGAAGACCGTTTCTACCTCCCTTATTTCAAAAACTTTGAAATACTCTTGTCACAAGCAGTTGGAGGAAATAGGAATATCTTATAGATCTAATAGATCTGATCTCTGAATGGTAGTATTATGGCGATTCTATTCAGAGAAACACCGCTGTCGTTGTGGAATCAAAGTGGCCATTTCAACTCGAAATCCATCGTCAATACACCGACGTGATTAATTACTAAACAAAATGCCAAAAAATTGATTTTTGCATTTCTAGTGTGGCTATTTAAAATAATAGGTTTTTATTATTAATTGATTAAAACTATGAATGAGGACATTAAATTATTATTTCTATTTTTTCTATAACTTATGGTTTTGGATAACCTATGAGGTTTGGTTTCCTGGAAGGGCCGAAGGCAATCAGGAATTGCATCAGGTAAACACTTCAAAGTAGGATACTAAGCTACCGGCAACTGAATAAATTTAGGCTGGCGGAATTAGGTTCATTTGAAAAATGAAATCCCTTTAGAATATTGATGAAGTTGGAGGATAGGAAGTATTGAGATGGTTACAAAATATAGGAGTCTTATCTTGGAAGAGTACGTATATCTAATATTTATGCCAACATAAAACGTGTTTTAAACGTTACGAGTAAAATAATCCTTATGTTTTAGACATGTGGGTATCGGTGACGTAGCCAGGAATGGTGTGTATTTCTGACACACCAAACGGGGATATACGATTCAATTTAAAAAAAATCCTCCGCATTGGTGTTTGTGTATGTGTGTATGTGACGGAGTAAGAGGGAAGAAGGGTGGGTGGGTAACGATAGGGACTCCTGCCCCTCTCTCCGCTGTCACGGATACAAGTACATAAAATCAGGGGGCGTAGGGCAGTGAGCTGGGGACGGAAGGGAAGTGTTCGGGGGGGGGGGAGGGAGCGGGAGAGGATAGAAGCCCATCGAATGGGCATTCCTGCCCCAACCCTTTCCTTCCCCCATCTCTCTTTCCCTATCCCCTATCTTTGCACACTTTCCCGTCAAACTCTGGGGAGACATAAATTTGGAAATTTACGGTGGAGTTCGCGACAGTGTCGCATTAAAAGCGATGGATTCCTTCCCATGTCCTGGAATTCAATCGCTTGGCTTGTTTTGGCTGTTCAATTCGTGGTGGTCGTGGCTACTTCTCCTCCCCTTCCCATTCCAATTCGACCTCATTCTCGTTAGTTTCGTCTCTCTCTCTCTCTACCTTTTTTCCCTCACTAGAAACCACCAAATGGCTGGTCTTATAACTCCCCCCCCTTTAGGCCACCAAATTGCCTTCATTTCATCACTCCCAGTCACGGACACGATTTTCTCCATGGCCTTGATATGGTGGACGCATGAAAGTTCGTGTGGTGACTTGTGATGGAATTGATGGGTAGGAACTGATATTTGAGTGAAAGCAGTTCCGCGTAGGAAAACTAGAATTAATATCTCTCTGAGCATAATGCGTATTTTATAGCATAATACAGATAAGGAAGAATTTATCCAACGTGAGTATTACAGTGCATACTATATATACCTGTATATAAGTATATATATATATATATATATATATATATATATATATATATATATAATGAGCTGACACAATATAACACAAATGAGAGACCTCTGAGAGGGCCGAAAGCTCGAACAATTTACCGTGTGAGTGTTCTTTTAAATGTTGCTATTCTTTTCTATTTGTGTTATATTGTGTCAGCCCATTATTGTGCCGCTCGTGTGAGTTTTTCCGAACAATCGTTATATATTTATATATACATACAGACATATATATATATATACACATACACACGGTGCGTTCCAAAAGTAATGCAGTTTTTCGAAATTCGTTTGAAATTTCCCACGCCGCTTCTATTGGTCGGAGTGGGATCAATCTACTCGGGGTATTTGAGGAGGACGTTAAGCTTTGCCGCGAAAATAGTCTCAGTGCTCTTAAAGCTGTGGAAGTGGCAGGACGTAGTTATTGTGAACCTCTGCACGCCAACCGTATAATGAAAGATCAACCGAGCGGAAATTTCAAGCAAATTTTTGCAACGTATTGAAAATGAACCTGATTGTTTGGACAACGTCATCACTGGTGATGAAACCTGGGTTTTCTAACTAAACCCATAAAAAAACGCCTAAGCTCTGAACGGCACACCGACCAGTCCCCCAAGCCTAAAAAGGCAAGAATGAGCATGAAAAGTGCTCATTGTCTTTTTCGACAAAAAAGTAGTGGTCTATAAGGATTTTTTTCCTTATGGACCTCATCTGTCACCCCTATATATTTAACGCTGCCTAATATGTGGATGTGCTGGAAACACTTCAAAAAAGGGTCATCAGGACGAGAAAAGACTTATCCGCTACCTGGCCACTCCATCTCGACAACGAGTCTTGCCCCAGGGCGTTAGGAATCCGCGAGTTCCTGGCAAAACGCCAGGTGCCAACGTGCCCCAAGCCCTTATAGTCCTGACGTCAACCCATTAGACTTCTATTTGTTCCCCCGGATTAAAGCAGCCCTGAAAGGAACGCGTTCCACGTTCATAGGAGAGATCCAAACAGCCGCGACGAAGACCTTACGCGAATACGCCTTTTAGGGCGTGTGCCACTCATGCTAGAGTCCCAGAAAAAAATGAGTTGAGGCCCAAGGACAGAACTTATAGATTTTTAAGTGTTTTTGCAAAGGAAAAGTGGATGAAGGGGGTATTGACCGGCAAAGGGATATTGAAGACTGTGATAGCGGGGATAATGTTAGGCAAACGAGGATAGGGAAGGAACAGAATAGGGAAGGAACAGGATAGGAATGTTAGACGAGATGAAGGGAGGAAGAAAATACTTAGAGATGAAGAGGGACCTGATGTAGAGTAGGATGATGGATTTTGTGTTTTGTTAGGAGTCATAATATATTTATTAAGTAGTTGTGTCCATCCAAAAACCTACCTTAACCGGTAGATTACCTTAAAATAATAAATCTATAAATAATTAAATAATTATAAATATATATATATATATACACACATATATATATATATATATATATATATATATATATATATATATATATATATATATATATATATATACACACACACACATATAGATATAGACATACGTACACACCTCTTGGGTAAATCCAACTACAGTTTGCAACCTGAGTATGGAGCTCAACTAGTACTAAGCCTCAAGACACATAAATTCACACATCAGGATAGGGAGGCCAGTTTCTTTCCCAATACTGGTTATGATTTTCCACGATCTGTTACCCGAATTTACCCACCTTGGGGCTGATGAGTCCCACTGGACATCTTTCGCCCCTATATATATATATATATATATATATATATACTATATATATATATATATATAATATGTGATATGTGTATATGTATGTATATATATATATATATAATATGTGTATATGTATGTATATATATATATATATGTGTATATATATATTTTACATAATGTAAGTGTAAGTCTCACGAATGTGAATAATAAAGGGTATGAAGTTAGTACTAGCGGACAAAGACAAAAACACCGAGGCACAGAAAAGGGAAAAGAAACTCGGTATTTTCGGAATTTCCAATGGTTACAGCAACCTTTTTCAAGACACTTTTCCAGCCCCTTCTCTTATGACCTTTCCCGCAGTACTTTCTTTCTCCTCCTTGAGAAAGGTGGCTTCGAACTCCGAAAATTCGATAACTAGTGATTTTCTTGTCCGCTAGTTCTGACGCATGTACATTATGTATATATGTATATATATATATATATATATATATATATATATATATATATATATATATATATATATATATATATATATTTGTGTGCGTGTTTGAGTGCTGTCTAGGAGGTAACCTTCGTGTATCGTGAGAAGTAATGAAGGAAGCCCAATAATCGCTGGATTGACGAACACAGTAGGTCAGTGCGTATCGAGCTGTAATAGCTGGAAGGTCGTGCTGCTTGTCGTTTGTTTACCTTAACGAGTTAGAAAGACAATACATTGGAATTTCCGCTAAATTGAAGTCCGTACAGAGATCAGGTTTTCACTGATAAAAAAAACTTCAATGCTGCTTAAATTCATTGGAAAATTATGCTTTGTACGAACCAAATTCGATGATTGACAAAAATTCTGCGTCAGTGTTGCCGTTAGTTTAAGAGTGAACACAAACATCCGTGTTGATGGCCGAAGTGGTTGCCGAAAAAGTTCGTGAAAACTGGCATTTAACGAAATCGAAAATTTTTAGAAAGTTTTTCACAGATTTCTATGACTCTGTTGCGTGGACACATGAATGACAAGTTAGGCTAATATATGTTTTCAGCTCGCCTCGATGCGTAACTTCAATACACCGTCATCGGGTTTCTGCAATCTCATGTGGCAGAATATTATGTTGAAGAAATTTGAAAACTAGTTCAGAGATATGTAAAATGTTTAAATCTGGTTTGAAAACATGCATGAAAATAGTATAGAAATGTATATTTTAGATGAAAATAATAAATTGTCATTATCTACAGGGTTCGTCCGGAAAATAAGTGTACTGAGCTCAAGAAAAAAAATTGATTACACTTTTACATATCTTAAGCTAATATTCCTCAAAATAGGACCCTTGTGAGTCGATACACTTGTTCCAGCGGCGTTCCCATTCCTGGAACGCTCCCAGGAAGGCATCATCGGGAACCTCTCGAAGACTCGTCGTCGACCTCTTCTCTGCCCTCCACGAATATCTTGTGCCACCAAATGATGTATTTTCTGGACATGGCTGACTCCCCGTAAGCCTGGTTAATCATACCGACAGTTTCGGTAGACGATTTCCCAAGCTTTACCGCAAATTTGATGGAATAACGCTGCTCCAAAAACTTCGGCATCGCGTTCCGTGACGTGGGTCAAAGCGTGGAGGTTCGCGTTAACAGAGCTCCTCACTACACCGCAGCTCAGAGCCGACCGCCTTTTTCAGCGTCGCTTGCCAACATACCCCCCTCCAATCGCAGCCCGTCAGAGCGGTGCTGGGCGCGCCTGGAGCGGCGGGAAAAAATCAGTAGTCAGTACACTTATTTTCCGGACGAACCCTGTATTCCAGCATATTTTTCGTAGCATCACTGAGTTTACTCTCACGACAGCTCTTGTATATGAATATGTGTCTATCTATGAGTGTGTATGCATAGTATGTATATTATATAACATGCTCTATTTATAAATATTGTACATTAGGGTGTAAGAAGGGGATCGAGATACTGCGGGGTCTATCATACTGGCTTCCCACCCAGAGGGCCCGGGTTCAATCCCGGCGGTGTTGAATATTTTTCAGAGGTGTCTCGATCCTATTTGAGGTGTTTTGTGGAGGGCGCTTTGAGTGAGTATGTCCTCCGTCGGATGGGACGTTAAGCTGCGGACCCCTTTCGTAAAGAGTAGGCTAATGCCAACGCCGGGTTTCTCTCCACCCTTCATACTTTCCTGTCCATCCCCAATGGCGCAAATGACCTCAGCTGTCGGTCGCCTTCGGTTACTTCAAAATTCGGCCTTCGGTTTCGGAACATGCACCAAAAATTAAAACACAGATACTTCAATTAATTTTGTTTTTCTTAGGGATTGTAATTTACTTTATCCATTAGTCCATGCTTAATTATACATATAAATTAAATGTGTGTACATATATATGTATATATATGTATATATATATATGTATATGCATGTGTGTATATATATATATATATATACACGCATACACATAAATTACCCACATGCACACAAACATATATAGCCTACCTAATAAACTCACTGATTCCTTTGGTGATAAAATCTTTAATCCGACAGTTTCTGTAGATTTATTTCTTTTAATGGTGGAAACTTATAAAGGTACTCGTTCCTATGATACCGTACAACAGCAGCCCTCGGGGTTACTTTAAATTCGTTGCTATTCGCTAACCCTTTTTCTTGGCCTCCAGCCATTCAACAATAATATTTATTTTCTCTGGTTCTTTTATTTTCTTCTTCCGCGTGAATCGGATCGCATTTAACCAACCTTGTGTAAGCACAATCGACGATTTCAATTTGTCATCCTTTTGTGTGATCCATTTGCTGTATCAAGTGAGATATTTTGTTTGATAAAAGGACTCTATTCAGTTGTTCTATTTCCTTTCAGATGATGTACCTCAATTAATTCCTAATTTTTTAAATTACTTTTTTGTTTCACAGCTTTTTTCATTTGAACTCTACTTTTTAATTTATTAGTGAATTTCTGTTATGATTCAACTTCGATTTTGAGTAATTGTTTTAACTAATACTTACATTAAGTTGGTGGTCTACTGGTTAGAGCGTTGGGGTGCTAACCGAAGGACTAAGGTTCACTTTTTCGTGCCTTTGGAAACCTTGTCGATTATTTAGTTGCAAGATTTGATCATCCGTATTCGTAAAGGGAAGGGACTTTGTTTTGTGAAGGGATGAATCTCTTTCTACGATTCCGTAAATTGGATTTAATTTGTCTGAGTTATAGATATTTAAATACACATGGTACGAGGTGATCTCTGTCCTTAACTATCCAAATAACCTTTTTGGTGATTGCCGTGATGGTGTATAAAAGACCGCCTTCGAAACATATTGCGTACAATAAATAGTTTAAAAATTAAAGTTTATTTTTTTTAAGAATTTCACCATGCTTCAATGCTAAAAATATTTGCTATTTTAGTCTGCACCATTTTTGTTCTACTGAGATTATAATTACAATCCAGTTTTTGTTTTTATAAATATATACATATTCACTCGTACATAAAATCTTTTCAATGCTTAATATGGCTTCGGTTAGTGTACATGAACAGAAATAGCCATTTCAGGCTTAACGTTGTAGTATTCCTTCATGATGAGGGTAAATTCTCATCAGATTGTAAGTATGTGTGCTCCTCTAACTAAGTATATACTCATCTATATTCCATATCATCCGTTAGTCTGTGTGACAGTTGCGAGAA
Source organism: Hetaerina americana (assembly GCF_022747635.1). Classification (NCBI taxonomy): domain Eukaryota; kingdom Metazoa; phylum Arthropoda; class Insecta; order Odonata; family Calopterygidae; genus Hetaerina; species Hetaerina americana. The sequence goes on from NW_027286069.1 coordinate 31,243,250, forward strand.
AGTTGATGGTCGTGTGACAATAAGTCCAAGAAACCACACTCACGGGCAATTTTTCCCAAGGAAAATTTTCATGTTTGCCCAAAGAAATCGAGATTGTTTTATTTTACAATAATAATACACTTTTTTTCTCGTGAACAATTTTACCCTACCTTCAAAGACGGATATTTTGGAGATGACGAAGTTGAACTATTCGACGTAACATTGCTTGAAGTTCAATTTATGCACCAATTGACGTAAGCGGACGTCAGGAATATTAAAGTAAACATAATTGATGTTATACATTGAAGTATCGACTATTTGATTATAATAAAATATAGTTAAAGCACTTTCATAATTTATTTTTTGAGCAAGCCAAAAAATATTAATCTGTAATTTTAGCTAATAAACAATATTTGCACATCTAAGAAATATGGGGCAAATCAAGACGCTTAATATTGATAATAAGATATTAGTCTCAAGTCCTAAATGAATTGACAACTTCGCGATTAAGGTCAGTGAAAAGTCAAACGTTGCTTAGGAAACCATTCAACCTATTGACTGATTTTCTTGCTTTATGGGATTTTGGTAAGTTGCTCAGCATTTATTAAAATTATTTTCTTGAAATTTACGTGACCCTCAATTCACAAATGTATTGAGTGTGGTGCACAGCTAGTTAATATTTGGCATATCTCTTAGGATACCAGTGACGGTGTTCCAACTATTTCCATAAACACAGTTATCAACCAGAAGGTCGGTTTGGTAGGTGATGGTAGAGTTCACAGAGTACTAAGCCCGACGGTGTGTGAAATTCTCAAATCATGACAGGGGGTCTGGTCATTTCCCTGTTTCGGTTATGGTTTCCCAGGAAGATATGGTACTCGGAAAAACACACAGCTTGGGTGAAGCTGCAGGTTCCTGGAGACTTGCCCGGAATGCGAACCCGGGCCCCTCCAGTCAGTAGTCCAACGCTCTACCCCATGGACTACTGCGACCCACATATATATATATATATATATATATATATATATGTATGCATGTATATATATATATATATATATATATATATATATATATATATATATGTATGCATATGTATGTATATATAAATATAAAATTACATATATAATTACACACAAACATATGTATATGTGTGTGTGTAATTATATATATATATATATATGTATGCATGTATATATATATATATATATATATATATATATATATATATATATATATATATATGTATGCATATGTATGTATATATAAATATAAAATTACATATATAATTACACACAAACATATGTATATGTG